>NC_077234.1:209401800-210001800 GCF_027887165.1 Monodelphis domestica
GACTCTTGAAGAAGATTCAGCAAAGGAGAATCGAGAAGGATCAGTCAGACAGGTAGGAAGAGAACCAAGAGAACAATGTCATAAAAGCCCAGAAAAGAAAACAGATTCAGAGAGGAGAGAGTATTCAGGAAGAGAAGGATGTTTAAAATGTTAAATGCAGAGTAAAAGCCAGTTGATGAAACAGCTGAAAGATCACTAGTAATTCTGTAGAGAACAGTTTCACAGTTGAGAGATGTGGCTGGGAGACAGACTGCAAAGAATTAAGGAGTGAGGGAGAAGAGAGAAAGTGGAGGGAACAAGTGTAGCACAAATTTATCACACAATCTGATAGTTTTCAACATCCAGTACAATTTGTATGTAAGATACATTGCCATCCTAGAATTAATGCAAGATCATTTCATTCCTATTAAGTTCAGTGATGATGTCAGTGACACATTTTCTTAAGTGATACAATAGACTGAATGGCAAAATCACACTGAAATTAGGTGGTTATTTTCCAAAGAATGAAAGGAAGGAATTTGTGTGGACTTTCAGTTCCAAATAAACATATACAACTCTAACCAAACTATCCAAAAGCATATTTGAGCACCTAAAACCCAGCACTGTGGAAAAATATGGAAAAGTAGGAGGGATATAAAAAGGTCTTCCTATAGTGAGCAATTAAAACCAAATAATGCATCCAAACTTTTTAGTTTAAATTGACAATCTATAACATTTGGTTATTACCCAAGGGCAAGTTTCAATCCCCGTTAATGTATTTCTAGAGTATATATATATATATATAAATAATTCTAGAAACAAGCCTAAGTCACCTTTTCATGTAGTGGTAGTAGCACAATGCAGTCTGGTAAAATACAATCCCATTCTCTGTTAAAATCAGCAGCTGACAGTTCTTAGCATTATTCTAAGAAAAGTTAGTTTCTCAGTCATTAAGGAGAGGCTTTGAAAGCAGCTATTATTCAGTTGAACAGATTACACTTAAATCAGAAAACATTTTCTGGAGTGTTAATTACTGTATATTAAAAACAATATCAACCTTTGTAAACTAGCATTTTTTTATTTCTGCTTATTAAAAATCCAGCCTTTTCAAACTAGGCTATAAATATACACATGCACCCACACCTCTCTATGCCCCACACCTACACCCACAGACAACTCCACAACACTAATATAGAGCAATTAAAATATTTTCATTTTACCTGTAATTTTGATGAATTTTCCTGTAGAATTCAATTTAAGAAAAACCTTAATTGGTAGTTCTAAAAAGAAAAGGAGGTAGATCCTAAAATTAAAAACTTCCCCAACTAAGTTACCAGTTTAAGAGTAAAAGAATCAAAAGAGATTTTGAATAATCAAACATCACAGAAAAAGTTTCATCTCTCTGTGAACCCAGCACCTCCTGTTTCTAAGGAGTATACATATGTAACTGAAACAAGAATGTCTAGGTTTGTTCTCATGTGATCCCAATTTTGTGGCCAACCCTCAAAGTCAATGTCATCACTAATATCCAGTCTCTTAAAATAAGTATATCCTAATCAAGAGTTAATTGTTTCAGAGGGAAGAGAAGAGTTAATTGTTCAAAGAAGCAGAAGGATTAGAAAAGAAAGTAATCTGAAGAAGTTCAGAACTCCACAGAGCTCAGCCTTCTGTGTTCAGAAGTCTTTGTCAAGATTTGACAAGATTAAAACAAGTAAAGGACCTGGGTTTAGTACCCCACAAGCCAATGTCTTCAAGTAATGATAAAGGCATTTTCACAATTAATTGCATCTTTCTCTGAAACTCAATGATGTGGTTTTTTCCAAACCTCATGCTAATTGTCATACATGTAAAAACTCTTTTAACATTTAAAAATTTGGTAATTTCAAATTCTCTCCCTCCCTCACTCCCACCCCTCTCTGGAAGACTAAGCAATACAATACAGAATTTACATGTGCAATCATGTACAATATTTTTCCAGACCTCAAACAAAAAGAAGAAATTGAAATATAGCCCCTCATAACAGTTTTCAAGCTCCTGATCTACACTGACAGAATAAGCCTTTCAAAATATAATGGGTAACTATAAACTAGGGTTCAGTCTTCCCACATTTTTCCCCCTTTTATCTTAATAGAATCCTCTTCATGGAACTTGGGTATTTTCTTGTCACTTGCTTCATCTGTCAGGACCTTGCTGACTACCTGGAACCCAAACTCTCCCTTATTCACAGGTACTTTCTCAGTTTCACCTCTTGAGAAAAATCTAGACTTAGTAGTTTTATCCCAACACAGCAGAACCACCCCACCCAAAAGGGTGCCTCTCCTAAAAGACCCAGATAATTCTACTTAGGAAGCGTCCCATTTCTAGTAAATGAAAAATTGTTCCAGACTGACCAAAGATTAAAGGGCTGGCTAGCAAAAGTATGTTTTGTTTTTTTTAAGTTAATGTAGCTAATTAGTCCAGGACTTCTCTTTTTTTAAACATTCCCCGAGAATCAATAGATTCTTTTAAAGCACTCTCAAAGATGACCACATTTGGGTACCTTGGCTGCCCTAGAGGAACATTCGTAAATCTCTTGGTGTCCAAATTATCCGAGTCGGCTTTACAGAAACGGAGGCAAGTCCAGGTGGCTGACAACCCAAAACCAGAGCTTCCACTAACTCTGGAAGAAGATTCTTGGGTGTACCAGTACTGCGACCACTGCTAAAGGAAGGAATCCCAAAGCCAGCAAGGAGAGCCTGAGCTCTCTCACAAGACTGTATATGGCCCAAGTCTCCCTCAGACTTCCTTCACCTATTACAGGAGGACAATGCAGTACACCCGGCTAGAAGGACATCTCAACTGGAAAGGAGAAAACCAAGAATGTAGGGTTAAGAGAAACTTTGTGAACCTCAAAATGGTCACAGCTTCTTTTTGCCTTCATCATCCAATCAGGTTGCTTGTAGGAACAAGTAATAAAGGAAAATACAAAAGCCTTTTGAAAAGTTAAAAGGCATTATACAATTGTAAGACGGTGGCATCATTTGTGAATGAAGGAGATTTTCCCCCTTTTTATTGATCTTTTATTTTCCTATCAACTTCATTTCCAAATACACATTCATCTCTTTCTCTAGTCAGTGTAACAAAAATTAAGCCTTGGAAAGCAATTATTCAGCGAAATCAATAAAACAACCATTTTTGACAGTAGATGATGTTTTCCATGGCCAATGCCCCTATCTCCGCTTTTAAAAAGGATACTTTTTTCAACTCATTAGTTTAAAAAAAAAGATACCAAAATATTGCCCCCTTCAAAGACTCTTTGATTTTTACTTTTTGGTGATCTTTTTGATTTACTGATACTATTCGTTGCCCTTGCCCAAAACATACTTGGAAGCCCCTCTTTCAAAACTGTTTTTGGAGACTGCCATTTTTTTAAAACTCTCATTAGTGGCAAATATTTATCCTTACAGGGAGGAATCTGAATGATGAAGTCAAAAATCATTTGGTACCAAGGCTGGTGGGGCCTCAAGAAGAGTGTGATCCTTTTTGGCTGCATACCAGGATGTGTACTGACATTCTTGTGTGGTTTAGAAACTGGCCTTATGCAGGGGCAGCTCAACTGGAACATACTTCGCTTCCCACTATGGCTATGTGAAAACTTTTTTGCCCATAAGTAAGTTCAGGAATGACTGCTCTGAAATTGATGACATCACATAATCATGGGGGATCCACTGGATAGGATAGTCAGTTGTCTTCTCCTTTTTGTCTGTCCTGTTATTTTTTCTTTGTTTTAACAATTGTAGAGCAAAAGGGCAAGAGCTCGGCAAACAGGGTTAAGTGACTAGCCCAGGATCACGCAGCTAGGAAGGGTCAGGTGTCAAATTTGAACTCAACTCGTCCTGGCTCTCTCTCCACTATGCCACCTAGCTGCCCCTCTTCCAATTCTTTTAAGACAGGCCTAGAGTTCAACTCCAGTTATGTATCCCATTGGGTTCTTTATCCTACCAATAGCTGAATATTCCTTTACGTCTTCCTGGCCTGAACTGAATTTCTTTTCCTCACATACTGATGACCTTAGTTGCCCTGCACCATTCTGTTAAAGAAAAAAAAATAATTTCCTGGGATAGTTATCTATTCAGGACATGGAGAAAACCAAATATTGACAGTGGGAAGAGCAGCAGACCAGAAAACAGAAGGCCAGATTCTTCTCTTGGAGTTATCACTATAACTACTGGGCGCACTCTTGGCTGTTAGGTTTCCTCAGTAAACCCAAAGCACTGACCTAATAGCCTATGACTTCCATCTAGCATCATAGGATCTGGGCAAATAGCAGAGCTGAAACTCAAAGGCTCGTCTCATTTCCCCAAGTCCTGTATGTTTTTACCAACTGTAGCTCGTAGCTTAGAAGGAATTAAATGAAGATTGATTTTCTGCCCTATTGGTGGGGCTCCAAAAAAGGGAGATGAGTTGTAATTAAGTACAATACGCTGACTTGTAATTCAGTCAACATCTTCACCGGCAAGGAACAGGAAGAGGATGGCGCTCCCCAGACACACAGCTCTGCCGATGGGGTACCTCGTCTACTGCTCCCAGTTTGAAGCCCATCCCCCTACTCACACACACACAGCTCTTTGCTTCTGCCAGCCCGATACTTAACATCAAGAAAAAAGCAATGGATCAAGCAAGAGTTCCTTCATTGAACAAATGATTCTTCTTTAGGCGTGGAACCATGGACTTCAACACTCCCTGGAGGAGCCCTTCTCCAACCCCCGTCCCTCCCTATTTCCCGAAGTTCCATTCCTCTGCACTTTTCCCTGTGCTTCAAGTGTCCTCCTTCATTGTGTCAATTATCTCGGCTGGCTAACAGAGTTGGGCAATTTGCTCACTCAGTCATCCCCCTGTCAAGATAAAGAGGTGAAAATACATACCTCCAGGGATAGTCTCACCCATGTTCTTGTACATAAATGCAGGTGAATTTAGAGCAAACATTTCCTATTGAGTAAGAAGGGATCCTCTGTCTAAACTCTCTTCCTGCTATACTCTATTATGCAAGGATCATTTAGCTTAGCCCCAAATGAAACAGGTTTCTGCATTCCTGACAGACTTTTCCTTGTGTGAGGGTTGTGTGCTGAACCAGAAGGGATAAAGAAGAGGGGAACCTGGGATCTCTGCCATGGCGGAATTTTTCTGATGATTCTGCCGAGGTGGAGAATAAAAAAAAATTAAACTAAAACGTTAAGTTTGAAAAAAAAAGGAAAGGAACAGAAATGACATGTCATTCTAGCAAAGGGTAGCACTGACTTGTTTACTAATGAGGACTATATATATATGAAGACTTCTCAAATTCAGGTTTACAATTAGCAGCATTTAATGGGACCAAAACTCCCCTTCCTTACTGTCACGCTGACAAGGGAATACAGGCCTTTAATTTGTTTGGGTTGGGGGGGGGGGGGAAGATTCTGGATTAAATGAGAAGAGTTTCTTATTATTGTACCATTGCATCAAGAACTCCACTTCACAGATATAAATGTAAACCTTTAGAATGGCTTAGTCATCTTGCAATTTAATTATTAAACACTTGTCAAGTTACTATTTAATTTTACAAATGGGCATTTGAGGCATAGGATGTTTATGTCTTGTCCAAAGTCTCCCACTGAGAAGTCTATGATCACAGATTAGACAGACAGTGGACATCTTAAAAATTATCCACTACAGAGGTGTCAAACTCTCTGCCCAAGGACTGCTACTGCAGCTGAACCAGATTTATTTTTTGAACCAGATTTAAATGTAACTGGGGAATGTTTAACAAAATAAATAAAAGTACAGTACAACTGTGGTTTTATAAATCAATACCAGGCCACAGGGATCCTTTGCTATTTGAGTTTGATACCACTGCTGTAATCTAACCCCTTTTTATAGATGTAAGGAGACCCCAAAGAAGTTAAATGAATATAAGTGACAGAACCAGGATTTAAAACTCAGGTCCTCTGATGCCAAAACCAGAACTTCCCACTGGAAGCAATTAAATGATCCAGTAGATTCACCTGAAATCAAGAAGACTTGAATTCAATTTCAACATCAGGCACTAGCCAGGTGACCCTGGGCTAGTCACTTATCCATCATTCTTGGAATTCTCATCTGTAAAATAGGGGTAATAACATCTACCTCTCAAAGTTTTTGAAATTTAATGAGAAATCATGTTGCTTTTACCGACATTAAAATCCATATATAAATGCTAGGTACTATTATTACCATGTACTCTCTAAATCTTTTGTTTAATTTAGCCAGTCTTCTCCAAACATTATTTTGTGAGAAAAACTACCACTTCCCTAGTCTAGAAAAAGTCTTGCTGAATACAGAAAAAAAAGAGAAGGCAGGGAAGAGAAATAAAACTGAATAATTACTTCTTATTACTTTACCTGTGAATTATGCATTTTTCCCTAAAGTTCTTGAATAGCATTTATGGGTAAATGTCTTGGGAAAACTGTTTTCCTGAAAAATGCTCACTTTCAAATGGTCTTTCCATAGCAATTTAAGATCCTTTCTTCTTAACAGGCACATTGTTCCATATGTACTCAGATCTCTGTTGCTCATTCACTTATCACTATCCAAATTAAATTATAGGGGTACAGGAGGAAGGGGAGAGTGGTTGGGTTAACAGAGTCAAAGCTGCAACCACATCATGTAACATATTGATGGTGGTAAGGAAAAAAAGACCAAATAGAGACATTTCCAGGCCACAGTAATGAATCTGTTGTACCCTCCTAAAAGGAATTAAAAGAAAACCGATAGCTAATGAAAAATGTTATTTGTTTGGACAACTGGATATGATCATAACTAAAACACAAAAAGAAGAGTTAATTTTCTAATGAGCCTTTCAAACCAACTCTCCTTGAGATTAGGGATATGCATACTACATCAAGTAAAAATTAGAGAAACAATGGAGTTTCTGATGAATGCCACCCACCCACTTAAGACCTACAAAAAGCTTGAAAAGAGACCAGAAGAGCACTGTGATGGAAGTAAATAGCCTGACCTGATTAAAATTAGACTCTTTAGGCATTAAAGGAATTTTGAATTGAGCATTACCCCCTAAAGAACAAAATATTGAAAGAATGCACTGAAATCTACCCTAAAGCAATGAAAAATAGGTCTAGCCAAAACTTCAGTCTTGTGATACTTACTGCCTTTTAATCAGCAGAGCCTTTACACATACTTGTTAGACTTGCCTAGTAGCCTTCTTCAGTTCCAACCTTTCCATTAGTCACTTCCCTTTCCCAAGCATCATACCAATATACCAGCAGGAAAAATTCCAGAGATCATTGAAGTAACAGCAGAGATGCTGCCAGGCAACATTTCAACAACAAAAGAAAAAGTTATGTATCTATTAAAACAAACAAAAATAACCTACTATGTTTACTAAAAAATGAAAAATCATTATTTGTAGTGGTCTTTGGGGCATAAAGCCTAGAACAATGAAATAAAGGCTTACCAAGAACTAATGATAAGAAAAACAACTTTTTTTTTAAGTTGGGGGGAGGGAGGAGGCATGGAAATAATAGCAATATCCTACAAGAAATCTGAATAAACTACACTTAAAATACTAGATCTAACAGGACTCCTGTGCTTAATATTTATCTCCTGATCATTGCTCCAATCTTGAAATATAAGAGTTAAATAACGTTCTGGGAACCTACAGAATTCTTACAAATAAAAGCTATTACTGGCCTGATTAAACAAGAAATGAATCCTGAGTCCTTTCCATGAGCCTAGACAAAGAAACTTGATAATATAGGTGTTATCTAAGCCTATGATATAAATTGAAATGGGAATCAAAACAATAATTTAACATGAAATTTCAGAGACTTGGAAACAAAAATTTTAGACTTGACAGAGGAATTTCTCATTTTAAAGTTATTTCTTAGATGCTTTTCTTTATTAACCTTGAAGGCAAAAGCAGGTAATCTCTAACTTTATGGCTTATACTATGTGGATGTCATGTTAACAGTAAAATATGTGTGAAATAAGATTAAACAGTTGCATAAAAAGCACTATGGCACTTCTAAGAAACAATCCTTTGATCTCAAGAGCTTATACTCTACACGCTCCATTAACTAAATTCAGAATAACTCAAACCTGACATTACTGAAAACATTATATACTTCTTTTCTCTTCTACTTCTCTACCACCACAAAATTAAAAGCAGTGTTTTTTGTATGTAAGTCTAATTCAATTCAAACACAATTTCATTGAGACTTCTTCTAGCATCCCTGATAGCTTCCATACTGAATTTAAGAAAAACTAGAAATTTTAAAACCATTAAGCCAAAACATAAAGGTATATTATGCTAAATGGTAGACACTAGTAATCTGCAGGAATGGGCCAAAGGCAGTAGGGAAAATAATTATCAGGGGTAAAGGGGAAAGTTTGTCACCACTAAGTTAAGCCTTAGGCAAGACTATCTTACAATGGAAGATAACTTGTCTTCTTCCTCTTCCCACTACCAAGTTACTTTTTTTTCACCACCATCCCAACCTCATAACCAGATACTTAGTATATAGAAGATGCCTCTGAGACTTTTGGAAAGATTACTACCCAAGACTATCCAGTGTAATCCAAAATTAAGTCTTTCCTTCAAAAGATCAATTCTTTAGTTGCTTTTTTCTTACTGGCAAAAAAAAAAAAGTGTTTCTGGAGGCAGCTAGGTAGTACAGTTAATAAAGTGATTCAGATATAACCTATGACTCTTCCTATCTGTGTGATCTTGGTCAAAATCACTTAATCCCAAGTGCCTAGATCTGATTTTTCTTCAACAAGTAAGGGTTTTAAAAAAGGGGGGGAAAGCAATTCTGACTATACAAATGGATTTTCTGATGTCTAGGTCTGACCATGTTATTCCCATATTCAATTCAACTCTAGTGGTGGCTCCTTCTTACCTTAAAGATCAAATCTAAAATATTTTGGCTTTAAGAAACTTATGATCTTGCCCCCTCCCACCTTCCCAGTTTTTTACACTGTATGTCCTTCCAAATGCATTTCAAAAAGGCAGGGGCACTCTCTTCTTAACTGCTACTCATTGTCACCCACCACAACTCCATGAATTTTCATTGGCTATGTCACTTTACTGAAATTATCTCCCTCATTTCTGCTTCCTCAATTCATTAGATTCCTTCAATTTTCAATTAAAAGTGCCACCTTTCACAAGAACCTTTCACAGTCTTCCTTAAACTTAATGCCTCGAACTTATCCTGAATGTATTTTGTTTGTACATAATTTACATCTTGTCTCTTCCATTAGACTGGGAACTCTTTGAGAGCAGGGACTAGTTTTTGCTTTCCTTTGTAATAACCAGTTTTTATCATTATGTTTGGCAAACAATAAGAATGTAATAAATACTGGTTGACTTCACCTGGTACTACTAAGGTGTGAAGATCATTAGGTTTAACCTTTTCAGAGATTATTTACATTTTAAAACAATAATATCTAATTTGTAAATGCAAAGAAGTTCATCAGAAAAGCATATTTTTTTGTGCAAAATGATCTTACCTTTTTCTACCAGGACAACACAGCCAACCCAACCCTGAACAAAGAAAAAGAGCAGCAATTTAGCAACTTATTTCTGAAAATTTACTCTACCTGCTTCGATGTGGCAAAGATCATAAACCTTTTAAGAGGAAGTATTTCTGAGTAGGTATAAAGAGTTTAGGTTTGTGAAAATGGTCCCTAGAGTTTCCTGAAACAATTTTGCTTTGTATTGAAAATGACTATGTTTGGAAAGGAAATGCATACTAAGAGACTATAAACTGAACTGTTGTACAACTAAAATACTTAGAAAGTTATTGACCACTTCCTACATGCACAATGCTTGGTAATGAGTAGAAAATAAATATGCATGGGCCATGACCCTTGACCCCAACATGCTTACAATTTAGTAGGAAAAAAATGAGTTCACAACAAACAAAAAAGGTAGCAGTATGTTAATTACTTTGAAAGTGGTATGAACAATGAATTAAGAGAAGAGAGAGGAGGCAGACAGATTAGGGAGGAGACTATTACAACTGTATATGTTTATATGATGAGGGTGTGAACTATGGAAGACACAGTGACAGTGAAAAGGAAAAAGAATCTATGACTAGATAGGCCTAGGGACTTGGAAGAGGGCTGGGAAGGTGAGGAAAGGATGATTCAAGTTTCAAAATGGGTACTTGGGGAAAAGGTGACACCTTCAACAGAAATAGACTCTCAGGAGAAGAGATGACTAAGTTCAGGAGACATGCTGAGTTTGAGATACTGATACAATATCCAGGTAGAGATTTTCCTCAAGCCAGGGGAGGGTTAAAAAGCTGACATACAGGAATGGATTCAGGTTATGGACTGGGATATAGAACTAAGAAATTTTGTAGTAAGGAGATGATAAATTTTAGTAAAAGGAATAGATGAAAATTGTCAAGGGGGAAAGTAGCAAGAGAGAGAAAAGGAATCAAGACAAAAACCTTTAGTGACTTCCATATTTAGAAGGTTATAGAAAAAACACAGAACCAGTGAGAGACCAAAAAGAATAGGTAAGATAGGAGAAAAATTATTCTTGAAAAGAAAGGGAAGATGAACAGCATTGTGCTATACAAAGGACAAAGAGGGTGAAGATTGAGAAAAGTCCATTGAATTCGACAAGTAGGAGGTCATGGGTCACATAAAGAAAGCAGTTTCTGTAGCACATAGAGAGAGGAAAATGTTTAAAGGGTTAAGTTTGTAAATTCACATTGGGGAAGTAAAGGCAGCAAGTAATTGTGTAGAAGTTTAGCAGTGGAGAGAAAAGAAAGGGTACCATAGTTTGAGGAAGTAACCAGATAAATCAAAGTTTTTTGGTAATAAATAATCCATATTTACATAGTGTTGCAAAGTTAATTAAATGCCTTCCTCACAAAGACCCTAAGGTAATTAAAGTATCATTATTATTCCTCTTTCACTTATGTGGAAACAAAGTCACACAGCCAGTCTCTTATTTGAAATGAAAATCCAGCCCTCTCAAATCTAAAATCAATGCTCTTTTCACTTCACCAACTTTCTCTGGCTAAGTTTTCTCAACTGCTGAATGTGGGGGTTGAATTGGATGATCTAATCAGCTGTTCCATTTAATAAAGTCACACCCACACATGTACATTCTACAACTGACAGCCTAGCATCACCACACATTTACTGACTCACAGAAACTGGAAAAGGAACGCACCAATTCCTCTAACTTCTAGAGTACAGAGATTTTATCTGAAGTAAATATGCCCTCAAAACATTTGTAAAGATGGGATTAAGTAATTCTTATCAGTGCCACCAGTTAAAGAACCTTAATTGCCAAAACTGCCCTATTTTTTCCTCCTTGTAAAGACTTCTGTCATATACTATGACTTTGGTCAAAATGACTGTGATGCTACTAGAATTTACAAATAGGACCAGGGTAAAAAGCTCAACTTTAAAGGAGACAGGTTACTGATCTAGACAGTAGCCTAAAAACAAATCACAAGGATGTAGTGACCTGATGGATAGGCAAGTTTTACATTCTTCAAAGAGAAAATCTACTTGGGCAGGTTTTAGTAAATTACTATGCACAAAAAAAGTTAAGAGTTTGAGGAAAGCAGAATTCAAGAAAGAAAGCATCACAGCTCTAAAATTCAGGCCAAGGTGGATATATATCATACTATCCCCTGGCTTAGTCAGGAGTTAAGATGTGGGTCTGCTACTCATAACTTGTGTCAGTACTGACAAGTTATTTAACATCTCTGACCTTAGTTTTCTCATCTGTAACATGGATTATATAATCTCTAAGGTCTCTATTTCAAGTAAATTCAAGAGAAGAATTCATTCCTTTTCTTTGTCTTTCATGTTGTTCCTTTCCCTCATGAAAGTACTTTTCACTAGAAATAAAACCCTTTTGTATTCTTGTAAGTAAAAATATTTAATATCATTTTCCCAAGAGCATTTTCCTCATCAAGGAAGATTAATCAATCATTGCTTTGTTAAAGCCTAATTTTTTAAATAGTAAACACTGATGCTATTCTAAGCAGATAAGAAGTTCAGCTTAAATTCTTGAGACAGATGGTTTATTTGAAGGGAATAATAATTTTTGCATATACATGGCACAAATTAATTATATACAGTACACTTTCCATGATAAAAGTTAGGATGCTGTTCACAGAAAGGTATCAATTTAAGATACATAATACATAAGCTAAAATATACACATGGGGAGAAGAGTGAGAACCAAATGGTCTTTTTTATTATTTTAATAACCTCTGGATGTATTTCAAGGAATACTGATAATTTAATGTTCAAAAAGTTTTAATAAACAAACTTCTAGTAAAGTTAATCAAAATATTTATAATACTATTCAATAGTTGCACAATATTTCCAATATACAATCAAGAAGATGCACAGTACAACACTTAATAAGAAAAAAAATCTATTGCACCCACAATCAAAAATGTTTCACTTCCTTATTTGGGGATGCTGCACTACCATATTTATATAAACATTTACAACACTTCAGTAAACACAAAAGTTCTAAATGTAATGCAGCATAATGAGGGGGGAGGGGTGAACCTCACCTTTCAAACTGAATGTTAAGTGTCCATATACAGTGCCATTTACTCAAAGCTGATTTATTGGTTATAAACCATTATTCCTATTGTGAACAAACAACCCACTCTCCCTATCCCACATTTAGAAGACTACTATTCCTTTGTTATACACAACTGGTACTCAGCACTCCAAACAGTCCTGCAGCAGAATGCCAGTACTGGCTTTCTTCCTCAGTGCTTGACATGACCTGATGTCTTATGACAATATATTTTTCATTTCAGTGTCCTGTTAAATAATCTTGGGTAGAGTCCGACGCAAATGAATCTGCATCTTCATTATCTGAATCATCACTGCTGTCATCAGCAGCTGGTTCTCCTGTGAGAGCTATCCGTGCATAATCATCAGTGTCTATAGACTTGCAAAAATGAATAGCATATTTCAGTTTTTCCTCTAGTACTTGTTTACAGGAATACCTGGGTAACTTCAATAAAAAGAAGCATGTGTATGATTCTGGAAGGAAGTGGTCTGGTGGATTGTACTTATCCAAAACCTATCAGTGGAAAAAAAACTAATTAGTAATGGTTAGTAAAGTTAGACCATATAGCAAAGAGTAAATAATAAATTCAGCAAACATTTTAAAAATGCATATCACAATCAAGCCCAGAATTACATAAACTCATTATCAGATTTCATATAAATATAAAATATAAGATGTCTGCAGTCTCCTTTTTTTCCTTCTATATTTGGATAATTTTTTTCTATTTGTGACCATATAGTCCACTTAGATATAATCACATTATTATTAGTTGTACCACAATCTTGGTACTTTGCAGTATTCCATTTTCATTAAACTCTGGACATTAGAAATTACAAGGTAGTGGGAACTGAACTTACAGAGAAATGATTAAAATTTTTTAAAAATAGAAAACACATTGAGATAATTTAAAAAGCATAAACATTTAAACTGTATTTGTTGCCAACTTAAAAAAAAACCTTCATAAACAAAAGGCAGCAAACAGTAAAATTATTATTGCCACTCCTCTATTCATATCAAAAACATGCCATGACAATGAAAGTCAAATGCTTCCTTCACTTTGCTTCTTGCTTACACAGTAGAGACCTCCTAATGTATAGGGGGTACCAAATACCCAATGACATCTTAACTCAAGTGCTAGATATTTGCAGCAAGTCCCTTCCATATTGATCAATAAGTTCGACCGTTATTCTTGCTGCTCAGAAATCAAGGAAACAACCTAGAAAAGTATATGTGGAATAGAAACTAGATACCCCTTATGAAGGAAACTAAGTTTTTTCAGAATACTTCCTGCTAAGACCCATTTCAAAATTGCTACTTTTGATGGAAGTGGTCAAAATATAGTCACGGAATAAGGAATCCAAGGGTTACAAATCTGTACAGATCTTCTAGAATTTGCCGGGAAAAGGTGGCATGAGATATTCTTGTAACAACATATTAAAACTACTGGAAGATGTGCATAGTCAGAATAAGATACCTTTCCATTCTCCTGAGAGCATAAATGAATATATCAAAGTTATTCCTGTTGTATATCATTATTTATCAAATGTACTTTTTAAGATAGTGCAAGAACACTTTCCCATTATCATAGCTTTCCTGATTCCAACCACCAACACTATCAACCTTACCTGAATAACAAAGTCTCTGCCTCTGAAATCAGCAATTGTTCTAGGAAGTCGTGTTCTGCCCCACACAAAACGGAGAAAGAGAGAGCGCTCTGTATTAGAGAAAGACTCCATGACTTCCCAGAACCACTGTATCAATGAAGCAGTAGGTTCAATTCCTTTATATGTTGCGACAGATTTTAGAAGATGAAGTGGAATATCAGGACTTCCACATACCTGGGAAAACAATGTCTTGTTAGAACTAATTGAAAATTTTCAAGCTCTTATATTTTCCTCACAAAAAAACTTCTCTTCTTCCTCGAAAGTCATACATTTATGACAATAAAACATTACCTGATACTATTGGTAAGACATATAACTGAATGACTACAGAGATTTAAGTATTAATTTAAAAAAGAGAGACATGCTAAATTGAAAGTCCATATAACCCTTCCATTCATTTTTCTTCTTTTATGCCATTTAATTCTGTTTTTAGCTGCATGCACATACTTTAGACCTCCAAGTGAATGTTTAAAAAAAATAGAACAATATTTTGATTCATCAAGATGGATTCTACTTATTTCCCATAAGACATAATCCAGTGAAAATAGAAAACAATCAAATTTACCATAGTTTCCAATTCATATCCAGTAAAGAGTGAAAGAAGAGGAACGGGGACAACTCGAGCCATCCCTTCCCGTACTGCAGAAACTTGTTCATCAAATTCATGTAGCCTAAATAAGAAAGTTACATTATGAGTGATGCTAGGACTTTAAATTCCTGCCTTTAGTGGGTTTTTTTCCCTAGTCATATCAAATGCTAATCTAATTTCCTTACCACATTACATCTTAACCAATAAAAGGCCTTAAATCACAATCTTTTTGACATTTTGTGCATTGAAGATGGTATATAATTATTCATCTGAAGAAAAAAATTATAATGGAGAGCTATATAAAAAAAATGAACATTTAAACACCAAGCAGTTACCAACATTCATTTGGACCCCACTGGATATAGAACCTTAAGTAAGACACAAGAAAAAACAAAGTCCCCTCAAAGAACTGAAGAAAAAGTTTCTCTTACCAAAGAATACTACCATGACTCTGTTTTTACATGAGTAACAAATCAGAGGTTAGTTACATCACACAAAACATATTATAGATATAAAAGGAAAAAAAAATCTACCAGAAAGACTATTAAAAAAAAATCTAAAAACATTTACTGAACGCTTCATGTCTAAGACATTGTGCATGATAGAAAGTGGTATGAAACAGGGTTGGTGTCCTCAAGGAGCTTATAATGCAGGAGACATGAAATTAGTGCAGTATATCACAACACTAAGAAACATTTATTGTCAGCTATATACCCACAGGGGATAGATGCTGATTAGAATTCAAAGAAATAGAAAGATAGTCCATTTTTTCAAAAAATTTCATGGACATTAGATGAATTTTGAACTACCCCTGCAATTCTACAGTTCTATGACTCAGGGTCAGGCTTAAGGGCTAGTTTCAGTCTGGCATCTGACACTTCCTAGCTGTGTGACTCTGGGTAAGTCACCTCCATTGCCCAGCCCTTATCACTTGTCAGCCTTGGAATCAATACATAGTATTAATTCTAAGACAGGAGGTAAAGGTTTTTTTTTTAATTTGTTTTTTTAGTATGCATAATTGTTGAGTTTCATTTAACTAAAGTCTCGCTATTGTTCTAAGATATTTGAAATTCAGATCTTATAACCAGAAAAGGTTTTGAAGATATAAAATTATGAATAGGCAAATACCAAAATATTTTAGTTTTAGCTGACCAGTTTGCCTCTACCATGGACTACTTGCAGCTTCAGACAAATTGCTTAACCTCCCTGGTCCCTCATTTTCCTCATATGTAAAATAGAATAGATAAGACTGGAATCTATAGATAAGTCTCTGAGGTCTCTTCTAACTCTGAATCTATGAAATTTTAGATTTCCATGAGGAACATTTCATCATATGTAAACAAAACATTTCAAGATTATTATAATACATATAAACAATTAGGAAGAATAATACCTACAGACCTGTAATTTATTGCCAATCTAACATATTCAGCACGGTTATCCAGTGTAATGTGAGTATATTTAGAGCTCAACTGAATATCCTGACCACTTGCACTTGGCACTGTGAAGGGAAGGCTCATTGCTTCAAACTCCTCAGAAGTAGCTTCATTGTCCCGGATGTACATTAATCCAGGAATAAAGTCTTTATCAACCTTTCAAAAGAAAATAATTATTTGTACAATATTTGCACAAATTTGCACAATAACCAAATTATTCATCTTATACTAATAAACATTGATTCACATAAAATTACCTGCTTTATTTAGCATATTATAGTATATTAATATTTTGGATTATCTTTGTTCATAAATAAATTATTAAAAACTATACTTTTAAAACAAGTATTTCATCCTGGGAGTAGAAGAAGAAAATATGAAATTAATCTTACCAAAAAAAAAAACTTCTCCAAATTGACTAACAGGTTTTTAGATCTTATGATCTCAGAAATACTTTCCTATTCTGATATGGTAGGATTCTATGGCCTATATTCAGTTAATGACTACTATACTAATAATTTTTTGGCTACAATCTAGACTACATAAAAAATTAAATTAAGAAATAACACCAGATGCCATTTTTTTATCCTACTTTACAGAACATATTTCTTTCACAACTCTACATTTTTTCATCTATCATTTTGGGTAAATACAATATGTTATACCTTACCTCACTGAGATCAGCAATTGTAAGGTTCATTCCTGCAAGTTGCTTCCAGACAGGTTCAGCAAGGTTGAGGCTTAATGGACTCCCAGTTCGAATGGCAATGCCTAGTAACACACCTAATAGTTTTAAAAATGACAATTACAGAAATATTTTGAGGAGAATGTCTAAATATTTTCCTTTATGAATTACCACCAGGAATCCAGCTGTGCTCAGTTGGATTTTAGGGTTGTGTTTATTAATGCTATCAAAGTTCATATTCTGTGTATTTTAACTTTTGTTCAAAGTGCTTTGCTTCAACTAAAAATTCTTAAATTGAGCTATAATAGTTAGCAAATTTTTGACAGCCATTGGTTGTTCTAAATTTCAATTTTTTTGTTTCTAGATAGTAGTAGTCTCTCAGTAACCAAGGATGACGATTGTCTTTGTGCATTTTCATGTATGATAGAGGAGTGTGCACAAAGACACTTGTGCGTGAAGGAGATTTAAGTGGAAAAGTCGATGTACAGAGACAGTCCCACTCTCTCAGCATTAGAAGCCTGGGTCCAATGTCACAAAAAATTGTTACACCTGGAGACTTCTGTTTCTAGATGCTATATTTCTAAATGACTAGCATATTTTCATGCTTTTTTTTCACCAATGAAAAACAGTTGATATATTTATCATAACACTTCTTTTCTAGATACAAATGCTCAAATTAATATTGGAAATAAATAGGCTTAACAAAGTAAATTCCCCACAAAGATAAGTGCAAGAAAGATAGTACAGCTATTGTTTCCATTTTAAAAGATGAAAAGAATGAGACACAGAGGTTAATTGTAGGAGATTTTCCTACACTTAAAAAGGAAAAAGTAGAGAATGAGACCTCAAACCTAAGTCTCCTTATTCAAAGTCCAAGAGTCTTAACCTAAATTAATAAAGCATTAGTTTATTACAACCTACCCAGGAAACGAAACATATTTGTATGCAAGGAAGATTTGGCTGCTGGGTTCAATAAGAAGCAATCTCTATTGGCTCCAGATTCATCTCTGCCATTTGGAGTTACAATTAGGAGAGGAGTAAGTCCATTCTGAAGTTCTTCACACATTTCTGCTATTGACTCACTATAACCACCTCCACAATCATCCACAGACTCACCTTGAAAAGAAAATAAGTGTTAATGGAAATTCATAAATTGCAAGAAAAATATATACATGCATACACACATATATAAATAAAATGAGCATTCCTGATTCTATGAATTTTTCTCTCCTGGAACCTCAAATATCACTTAGTTTCTATAACCCTCTTATGCTTGTATTCATCACTACTATATATGATTTATAACCCTCTACTAGAAGGTGAATTCAATGAGACCAAATTGTTTGCAATCTACACTCCCAGCAATTTGCCAAATTTTAACTTTTATGTTAAAACTTTAAATATTTAACTTTTTACACTAAAAAATTTTTTTGCACTAAGCTGAATAATCATTAGTGTCAACAACTGAATATAAATTTATAGTACTTATGCTTAGATCCATTCACAAAATATTTGGTCTATTCAAATAGCATGTCTTTTTTTTTAACCACTTTTCTGTTTGAGGTCAATATATTATAGAGTAGGCAAGATAAATTTAAAAATCATACAGAGAAAAATTCTTACCAACAAATTTGACTTTCCACACCCGATGAGGTAGGAGGAGGCTGTCAGGACTAAATGAACTCATTTTAGCACACATTTGGCCAAAAACAGACTTGGTACCATCAGGGCCAGCCAAACCACCCTTACTCCTTGATCGTTTTACCTGAAACATGAACAAAAATTTATATAGGTCTTTTTGTTGTTGTTGCTCCTTAAGTTAAAGAACAAGGAGATATAAGATACACTAGGTAGGGAAAAACACAAAATTGGGTTAGAAACAACCTGACTATATCTATATTCTTTAAGGAAGAAATGATTCTATAGTTAGTCTATGTCTCACTTTATTGGATCTTCTTACAAAATATCTCCTGTATTCAAAAATTCTACTTCATACCTATTGCCATAACTTTACTATATATTTGTGTTGGCAAACCTATGGCACATGTGCCAGAGGTGGTTGCTCCCTCCCCCTTTCCACATGGACCTGAAGATTTCTCCCATCACCTGACCCTCTGCCCAGCAGTCCAGTGGAAGTGCTTTCTTGGGAGATGACTCACATTGTGGAAAGGAAATTAGACTGACAGTTTGTAGGGGAAGGGGCCAACTGGGAGTGGTAGTTGGGTCTAGTGACTAGCACTTCCTTCCTGCCGGGAGTGGCAGTGGGGACTTGTGACTAGCACTTCCTTCTTGCCATGGGGGACTGGCTTCCGGGTATTGGAGGAGAGAGGAGCTTGTTCAGCCCACTCTGGAGTGGCATGCTCTTCTTGGTTCAACCCAAAGACACAGGCTTCTGAAGGTTAGAATTGTTCTTGTTTGCTTTCTGTCTATTGCTAAGATTCTGAATTAGAACAACGAGAGTAGATGGGAGTGGGACAAACCCTCCGCCAGCGTCTAGGGCCTGGCCCTATACTCTGAAGCTAAGGAAAAACTCCAATTCCAACTGGATTATTAAACTTTATATTATTTGAATTCGCAGTCAGATAAGTGGACTATCTTTTCTGGTCATAGAGGGAGCTGAAAATCAGTTCAGTCATCAAGGCAATAAAAGACCTTATTGGACCCCTGCTGTTTCCTCTCAGCAGGGGGCATCTCCTTCCCTTGCCTCACCAAGCAATATTCCCTCTCTCCCCTCAACCTCCTCCATATCCCATACAAACCTCCCATTATCCCCTGTTTTCCAAGCTTCCTATTTCCTTTCCCAATAAATATTACAGTTTTTGGCGAGCCAGCTAGGAGATGCTCTTTCATTAGTTTCAAAGGTTCTGTGACTATGTTTTTGGTTAAGTCTGTAAGGCATTTTGTTATTTGGCTATAGCCTGGGATCCATTGTCTACAGAAACCTGTCACTCCTAAAAAGGCTCTCAGTTGTTTCTTAGTCTTTGGCACACTGAGCTTCATTATGTCTTCTACTCTTTTCTTGGAAATTTTTCTTGTCCCCTTTTCCAAGATAAATCCTAGGTATTCCACTTTAGGCATTTCCCATTGTAGTTTTGATTTGGAAACGTTGTGACTTTTCTTATATAGCTCTAAGAGGAGTTTTTTACTATCCTGGTAACAAACTTTAGCAGATGGGGATGCAAGAAGAATGTCATCCACATAGTGCACAATTTTGCTTTCCTTGAATTGGAAGTTCTGTAAATCTTGTTGCAAGATTTGGCAAAATGCGGTTGGGCTATCACAGAATCCCATTGGTAATCTTCTCCATGTCATCTGAGTCACATTCCAAGTGAAAGTAAAGATTTTTTGGCTTTCCTTTGCAATTGGAATGCTAAAAGAAGCACTACACAGATCAACAACAGTATAATATCTAGAGTTACTTGAGCTTGGAATGACTGCATAGGACTTTTTCACAAAGTTATTTACTGCCCTTAAATCTTGGACCAGTCTCCACTGAACTTTTCCTTCAGAGAAATGTTTTGTTTTCTTTATAGATATTATTGGTGTATTATATTCTGTTTTCCAATCTTCTTATTTCCTTTCCCAATAAATATTACAACATGCAGTGTGAGGGCTGCAATTTGGTCACTCAGGCTCTAAAAGGTTCACCATTGGGATTTATACCAGGAATGCAAGGATGGTTCAATATTGGGAAAACCATCCACATAATTGACCATATTAACAAGCAAATCAGCAAAAATCACCTGATTATCTCAATAGTTGCAGAAAAAAAGCCTTTAACAAAATACAACACTCATTCCTATTGAAAACACTAGAAAGCATAGGATATATAATAATAATAAATAATGAATTAAATAAATAAATAAATAATAAAGAGTATAAATTTAAAACCATCAGCAAGCATCATCTGCAATGGGGATAAACTAGAAGCCTTCCCAATAAGATGAGCAGTGAAAGAAGGATGATCATTATCACCTCTATTATTTAACATGGTACTAAAAACACTAGCTATAGCAATTAGAGAAGAAAAAGAAATTGAAGATATTAAAATAGGCAATGAGGAGACCAAGCTATCACTCTTTGCAGATGATATGATGATCTACTTAAAGAGTCCTAGAGAATCAACCAAAAAGCTAGTGGAAACAATCAACAACTTTAGCAAAGTTGCAAGATATAAAATAAACCCAGATAAGTCATCAGCTTTTCTATATATCTCCAACACATCCCAGCAGCAAGAATTAGAAAGAGAAATTCCATTTAAAATAACCCTAGACAATATAAAATACTTAGGAATCTATCTGCCAAGGAAAACACAGGAATGATAAGAACACAACTACAAAACACTTTCCACACAATTAAAACTAGATCTAAACAATTGGAAAAACATTAATTCCTCATGGATAGAACAAGCTAACATAATAAAAATGCCAGTCCTACTCAAATTAATTTACTCATTTAGTGCCATACCTATTAAACTACGAAGAAAATTTTTTTACTGAATTAGGAAAAAAACTATAACAAAGTTCATTTGGAAGGACAAAAAATCAAGAATAGCAAAAGAAACAATGAAATCAAGATCTCACACCCTACACCAAGATAAATTCAGAATGGGTGAATGACTTGGAAAGAAAAGATTTTAAGACAAAGCAAGAGTTAGAAAATATTACAAAATGTAAAATAAATAATTTCAATTACATTAAATTAAAAAGGTTTTGTACAAACAAACCAATGCAATCAAAACTAGAAGGGAAGCAACAAATTGGGGAAAACATCTTTATAACAAAAACCTCCGACAAAGGTCTAATTATTCAAATATATAAGGAGCTAAATCAATTGTACAAAAAAGCAAGCCAGTCCCCAAATGATAAATGGGCAAGGAAAATGAATATGCAATTTTCAGATAAAGAAATCAAAACTATTAATATGCACATGAAAAAGTGTTCTAAATATCTTATAATCAGAGAGATGCAAATAAAAACAACTCTGAGGTACCACCTCACAACTAGCTGATTGGCTACCATGACAGCAAAGGAAAGTAATAAATGTTGGAGGGGATGTGGCAAAATTGGGACATTAATGCATTGCTGATGGATTTGTGAATTGATCCAACCATTCTGGATGGCAATTTGGAACTATGCCAAAGGTCTTTAACAGACTGTTTGCCCTTTGATTCAGCCATACCATTGCTGGGTTTATACCCCAAAGAGATCATAAGGGGAAAGACTTGTACAAAAATATTCATAGTTGAGTTTTTTGTAGTGACAAAAAATTGGAAAATGATGGGATGCCCTTCAATTGGGGAATGGCTGAACACATTATGGTATCTGTTGGTGATGGAATACTATTGTGCTCAAAGAAATAATAAACTGGAGGAATTCTGTGTGAACTGGAATGACCTCCAGGAATTGATATACACAGAGACTGATAGACTGGAGCACAATTGAATGTTATGGACTTCTCTACTAGCAACAATGCAATGATCCAGGACAATTCTGAGGGACTTAGGAGAAAGAATGCTATCCCCATCCAGAGAACTGTGGGAGTGGAAACACAGAAGAAAAACAACTGCTTGACAAAATGGGTAAATGGGGATATGATTGGGGATATAGACTCTAAATGATCACCTTATGCAAATATTAATAATATGTAAATAGGTCTTAATCAATGACACATGTAAAACCCAATGGAACTTCTCATTGGCTATGGGAGATGGGTGGGAAGAGGGGAGGGAAAGAACATAAATCATGTAACCATGGAAAAATAGTCTAAATAAATTAATTAAATAAATTTCAAATAAAAAAATAAAAATAAAAGGTTCACCATTGCTACTCTATAGGTTTTAGTCCTCTCTCATTTAGATAATTGTAATCCAAATTTCTGAGTGCCTCACATCTAACCCTAATATCTTTCAATTAATAATGTGTCTAGTTGGTTTTGTTGTCCATTTTTCAGACCATATTGACCAATGAGAGCTTTCTCTGAAATGTGCATAAAATCCAAATTATTCATTTTCTGTTTTGAAACCATTTACTAGGTCTCCCAATTTACTTCCTTTTTCACATCTCCTACAACAGGCAAGCTTCTTTCCATATCTAAGACAAAAATTTTCTTTAATTGATTCATTACAATTTTAATTTCAAAACTTTTTTCTTCTAAATTATACCTATGAAATTTTCCCTTGACAAATATGCCCAATCAAGTCTCTTCTATCATTTAATAAGCTCTTGGAAACAATCTAAATTTGTCCTGTGTCAGCATGGCAACTATTGTGACTCTTCAATTGTTCTCAATCTTAAAATCATTTACTTTTATATGGATAGTTTTAATGCCATTCCCATATTCTTGTATATTTATTCAGTATTTTCATTCTACTCATTTAAAAAAATTATGCCTTATCACACTGTTTCATAATAATTGACTAAATAAATAAAAATGATTTTAAATATTGTCATTACTCTGTGTAGGCTCAGAGATTTGGAAATAATGATAGAGAATATCACATTATCTCCATTTTATAAATAAGGAAACTGAGATTTAAAAAAGGTTAGAAGACTTGCCCAAGGTCACAAAACCAATGTGAAAGTCAGTGGATGGATTCAAAGCAAAGTCTTCCCAATTTCAAATCTAGTTCTCTCCCTATACCACCTCATTTCAGTCTATCTACCTCAATACCGCTCCCCCTATACAATGCCATCACTGTATTGTCCTACTTTATAATCCTCTAGCTAACAAATGCCCTAACTTTGATGTAGTTCTTAGCATAATATTCTTTGCCAATCTGTCCTGTATCTACAAAGAGAGAGTGTGTGTGCATATGCACATATACCAGTGCTTCATTTATCTGGTGGCACAAGCAGGGTATGAAATACTCCATACAAATTTTCCAGACAACTAAAGCTTATCATCTGAAATACCAACTGTTGTGACTTCTTCAACAGAAATTTTTCTATACTATAATCAACCTATTAACCAGAATACAATGATTAGGATTTACCCTTTCCTTGATCTATCAGGTTCATTATTTCATGTATTACTTATTACATTGTAGTATAATAGACAATGTTGTCCTATCACACTATTTATGCCTTTTTTAGTTGTATCTGCTTTTCAGTGTTTGTCTTTTCCTTTGGTGTCAATCTGTCAACTGATACTTATTATTGCCAATATCCCAAATCCTCACATCCCTACCCTGGCTGGCAATCTATTATTGAAGGAACTGATCTAAATGTAATAGTAAGAGTGAGGAGCCTAGTTAATTAAGTTCCTGTACCAATTCTATTTGTTCAGGCAACTCTTTGCCTCACTCTCCTGTATTGAGGGGAATGAGAACTGATTGAGACTGGCAGATAAGTAATGTTTTCTATTGCATAGATTGTTTTAGATGATGATGATGATAATTTTGGTCATTTTTATTTGGTGTTTTCCTCTCCTATGGTAACAGGATTCTTTTGGGCACTGAGAAATTACTATATTAAATTAAAGCTCATGCTATAAACTTTATTTCTCTTATTAAATGCTTATTTTCTTTAGGTTTTTTAAGGTTAATATCTTTCTGTGTGCTAACTAGAATGCATTATAATAATGAGCTCCAATAATGTAATTAAATCATTTACTACTCACTTACCAAATATAATGAATAGTATATTTACAAATATACTATGAATGATTCCCAAAGCTAGTAGTAGTACCTTATGATAGGCATGTCTTTTTCTACTGAGGTTTTGAAAGTTATAACACATTTCTATAATATTGATCTTTTTTTATGCTTCAAATAGTCCACACTTTATTAAGTACAGCATACTAAATTTGATTTCCTTTAAAGCTAATGATCTATTAAAAGGTTCAGTTTGCTTTTTCCAGATGTGTCTTTATATCTATATTACATGTGATTTATGAAACTGATCTGAATTAAAATTAAGCTAAATATTTGTTTAATGTATTAATCTATTTTGATGTTTCAAAGTTCCTTTTTCAAAGAGACCCTTGATATAAATTCCTTTTTCTATTACTTTTTCCATAAAGACCTATTCCAATGAGCCTTTCAGAATATAAGGGAACATGAGAATAATATTTTATGTAGTTATTTCAAAATTTATTCCAAAAATGAAATTTGAATTTGAAAATAAGAATTTTTGTCAGTTGAATTTTAATAGTGTCCTTTGTTTTTACATGATATAAATTTCTACCTATATCTCTCACCTCCCTTCCCAAGAGTCACCATCTTACATGACAAATAATTTTTAAGGAAAAAAAGAGAAAGAGAAGTCTATAAGTAAATTTTTAAAAAATCTGATACCAAATGAAATGGAATATCAATTCATAGAGGTTATGCTTAATGAGAACAAGCTATTAACAGGTTCTTATATAAAGCTAGAAAGAACTGTTTCTAGTGATGGGCTCATCACTAAACAGCATGGCCAAGTTGTGAGTTTTATGACCATAACAAACCAAAAAACTACCAAGACACAATGAGGGAGTGATATACATCAGCATGAGTGTCTCACATCAATTAAACTGTGGGCCTGACTTAGAAAAAAAAAGAAGAAGAAGAAGAAGAACACAGGGCATGTGAGAAAAGGGAAATTCTAGAAAAATGAAGGTTGTGGTTAATTGGGACTTTGTCAATAAGGTAAAAATCATATGTTAAAACAAAAGATATGTAAACAAAGGATTTTTTTCTTTGCACTATCTGTTTCCTTTTTAAAAACCCAATTAAACCAAAAAAAGATGTCTGAAGAGTGGACTCATCTCATTTGTATAGTAAAATTCAAGAAGTCTCCTTGAAGTAAAGAACACCTTTACCAAATTCTGAAGTGCTATTTTCTTTATAAAAAATAAATGACTTTTGAAGTGAATCACTGGTATTTCCTGTTTTCTAAACTATATACTGTTTGTTAGAGTTATAAAGAATATGTTAAAATAATCTTATAAGAAAAGGTCACTTTATTAAGTTAACTAAAACAATGCATTAATAATGAAGAGCAAATATTTGTGGAAATAGCTTCTCTGGCCTCTGGCATAACATTGAATATTCCAACGTCAGTGAACAGGAAAAGAGCCACCCATGACCACTTCCATCAATGTGGTCACATGTGTTATCCAACAAAGGACAAAGGTTTAATAAACTTTCTTCAAAATGGCCCCTAAGTATAACTGTGGAAAGACTTCTAGTCATGTAATCAACAGCAGGGTAAAAATCATGTGTTAATACAAAATTTATATAAACAAAGAATTTTTTTCCTTCATATTATTTGCCTCCTTTTCAAGAATTCAGTTGGAGTTCAGATATCTGAAGTGTAGACTCATTTCATTTGTGCATTAAATGACAAGAAACCTTTAAAGCATCCTATCCTTATAAGTAGAGTGCTGGGCATGGAATGAGGAAAATCTTGTTTCATATCCCACCTCTGACACTAATTATAATACTAGACAAAGCATTAAATCTATACATGCTTATGGCAACTTCCTAAGACTTGGAAACCAAACACAATTATGTCTTGATGGAGAAGCTACCACTCAGTTTCTCAAAAACAAAATCTCATATTAATTTTATATTTGTAGCAACCATTTATACTATAAACAATAATTTACAATTTTTTCCAGCATTAGAGTCTTATAAGCATACTTGATGTCATCAGAAATTTTGTGTTGTAAATAAAAATATAAGTAGGGGAGCAACATCTAATAAAGCTATTCTTTTTTTCCAAAGGATTACAAGTGCCCAGAAAAGACATTTGTTTCCATGCTCATCTTTTCTTTACTCTCACCATCATTGAGACATCATTTGCAAAACCTCAGAGCAAGTTATTTCCAAGTTCTGTTTCACTGAAAAGTACACATTTCTTTTACCTGTATTCTGTTTAACTCTACTACAGGACCATGTTGACGATCTCTCACCATAGTTGCTTGCACAACTTTTCTGAAAGCTGCTTCCTACAAAAGGTCAAAATGGACATGTTTAGTAAAAAATATAGAAAGCATTGTTCATCAATGTAACAGGAAATTATAGAAAAATCACTTAAGAGTCATTTAAATTTTTAATGAAATTTTAAATGTTATTAAAATTTTACTCTATTAAGTCAGAAATAAGTTGGAGAATTTTCAGAGTACCTCTCCTAATTATTAATCCTACAAATGGATACGAAGCAAGACAAGTTTCAAAAGGAAGAAGAAATTTACATCAAGTGAATAAAGAAATTGTGAAATTCCTTTCCTTCCAAATGAGACAAACAAAAAAGTTTCATTTTGGCAAACAAGGAGTTATATATATATATATAAAACCTCTTTCTGCTTTGAACTGAAGAAGAAAAAAAGATGCAGGACCCATTGGTATTTATAGGTCTTACTGGAAGAATGGCTATGGCAATCAGAAGTTTTTCTGGGAACTAACAAATCCTTAATATTCTATCAATAAGAATTTATTAAATGCCTACTTTACTCCAGACATCGTGCCCCACACTGGGGATACAAAGAATGAAACAATTTATACTCTCAGGGGACAGAGAGGTAAGTAAATATCATAGTATTGTTAATAGGAATAGCTATAATACATATATAATAGCTATAATAGTATATACAGAATAAACATAAAGAGCATAAAAACAAAAAAAATAAGGTAATTAAATATAAGGCAGTTGGGGGATGAAAGGGTAGACATCAGAAGTTGGGGTAGAAAGATCAGGGAAAGCTTCATGTAGGTGGTGTGGCTTCACCTGAAAACTGGGAGAGAAAAAGCAATGAACTGGGGGATAACATCCAACTCCTTATATCACTTAGTCAATAAGCATGCATAGCCTATCTACCTTTATCTATAAACTTCCTTTCCAGAGATTTAGACCTGTAAACCTTAAAATTTCACAGACTTATGAATGTTAAAAATTTTACTCCACACTGAGGAATCCTCCAATTCCCTACTTGAAATAATTCCCTACCAGATAGTGAGAACTCTAATTGAATGTGAAAACTCCTTGCTATGGGAGGATCTCTACCCCATCCCTACTTGGGACTGCTTTAAGGGAGAAAACTCCTTGCTATGGGAGGACCTCTATTCCACCCCTACTTAAGAATGCTTTAGGGCAGAAAACTCCTTGCTAAACAATGAAAGTACTTGAAACCCATACTTATAAAGGAAAGGAGTTCTTTGAGCCATGCCTATTTTTGGAATTGATACAATGGGATGCTAAGTGCCTATAAAGGTGGGGCAACTTGTAAACTACTTAGACCTAAAAGGTGAAAACTTACTCAGAGGTTTTCTCTTAATGAAATTAGTCGACACAGCAGCATTTTTTTCTGACTTATTAAAGAGATTAATCTACTCAGCTGTGAATTCAGAATGAGCTGTCTTTTGGAAAACATCTACAGTGATTGGTAAATGGAAGAACTTAGGGGAGGTGACATGGGAGAAAAACCCCTATATAAGAAAAAGCAGAATCTCTTGAGGATATCCTTTTGGAGAAATCCTTTTGGAGGATCTCTGATGAGGATCGCTTGGGAAGAATCTCTTGAGAGAGGCTCTGGAGAAGGGAAGCTCTTGGAGGACAATCTCTAAGGAGGTCTCGCTGGAGCTCCTCTAAGAGGACTCTGTCCCTCTGGAGGCTCTGGAGAGAGGCCCTTTGGAACAGTCTCTGGCTGGAAGGCTCTCTGGTGAAGTCAGCTGAGATGGAGCTGGCCTGGTGTCACTAGAATCCTTGCTTAGGCAGACCTTGTGGTGAGTGTTAAAAGACTGACTGACTGATCTCTCTCTCTTAAGACTCAGATCTAGGCCATGTTGGCTTAAGGCCCTTCATACTTATTTCCTTTTCCTCTCTTTCTCTCTTTTCTTTAATTTCACATTTGTATTAATTAAAATCTCTATAAAACCCAGTTGACTTGGGTATTTGAATATTTCCCTGGCGACCACCTTATATTTGATTTAAAAACCAAGACACTGTAGTGAAACATATTTTCTGCGGTCAAATTTACTCACCCTCTCTTATATCTATCACAATTTATATCTTCCACTATTTTAATCACTAGAGTTTAAGACCTCAACCAATTTAAATCTCACAGACCATATCACTAAACACGATTATAGATGTTATTTAGGGTGCACTACAATGTTCCAGGACTTGATATAACCAAAACAATGTCATATGCAGGTAGAAGCAACAAGATGGCCAATCATTTACTCAACTAGTATTATTAAATGTTTACTATATTCCAGACACTGTGCAAAGGACTACACCACATCAGCAATCAAGAATTCCACTTCTACTTGTACATTCTATTTGTGCCACATGGATATCTTCCAGGATAGTAGCAAACACATTTGGGCAGCATCTATCTACATTGTTTTATTTAGTACCTTATATTAAGAAACTCAAATGGATTTCATCTTTAAGAACTCTTGTAGGAGTTTAAAACATGCATGAAAACAACAAATAAAAGCAGTATTTTGGTCCTTTAAAAAAATCTAATTATTTTGTAGTTAACATACCATAAGCAAAGTCTTATAGCTTTTTGCTAAAATTGGCCATTCTGTATAAAATCATTGGCAAAAAGCCCACTTATTCCTTCCGTATGCAACTTTCATTACAGATCCCTTTAGCCAGAGGTGGTATTCACATGCCTATAAATCCTTGCTACCAAGAAAACTAAGACTAGTGAATTGACTGAGGTCTAAAACTGGAGTATTAACTAAGCTCAGGAATACTAAATTTCACTTAGTTGATCTGATCAGGCACTTATACTGTTTGGCAACAATATGGTGAGGCCCCGAGGGCCACCAAGCTAACAAATACAGGTGAATTAATTCATGTCAAAAACAAAACAGGTCAAAGCTTCCATCCTAATCATCGTGGGGTTGGCCTAATGAGAGGCCACTGTACTTTTAGCCTGGGTAGTTTATATGCATGGGAAACTTATTCTCAAGAAGATTTCTTTTGGATGGCAACTAAAGTAGCACAGTGGATAGAGTGGTAGGCTTGGAGTGCAGAGCTCCTAGGCTCAATTTATGAACTATAAATTACTCCTCCCTACTTAGATCTTACTTTATGGTGAAGATAAAGTTGTAATCTCCTGATTGAACAATGAAGGTACTTAGTTCTTACTTTATAGTGAAGCTAGAACTTTAAGCTAAGTCTATTTTTAGATCTTACTACAAAAAGGTGTTAAGTAACTATAAAGGGTAAATTAACCACAAAAAGGTTAAGTAACTAACAAAAGGTGAACTTAACAAAGAAGTGTTAAGTAACTCAAAAGATATAATTTAATCAAAGAAGATGAGAACTAAAGAATGGGCAGTCCTGGAAGAAAAGCCTCTGATATGATTGGTAGATATGAAAATTTAGAGGAAGGGACACAAGAGTAAAAGGTCTATATATTTTGCGTCACTTCCTCTCTCCAGTACCTTTGGTGGTGGAGAGGTGGCTGGTGTCAGCGTGCTGGGCCTTTCAGCATCTTGGGGTGGCTACAGCTATTGTTTGGTTCGGTGGTGAGTTTCTGGCTGAGTTTTTTCTCCTTTACTTTCCAAACTTTATCCTCTTAGAAACCTCTAATCTCCTTCAGAGACCTAGTAGCGGAGATCTTGAACTCCCCCTGGCACAGGCCAAGCAGGAGAAATCTCTTCCCTCTTTCCCCTTAAAATCCTTCCCTCTAATTCATTTCTGGTGGAGTTGTGAATTGATCCAACCATTCTGGAGGGCAATTTGGAACTATGCCCAAAGGGTACTAAAAGACTGTCTGCCCTTTGATCCAGCCATAGCACTGGTGGGTTTGTACCCCAAAGAGATAATAAGGAAAAAGACTTGTACAAGAATATTCATAGCTGCCCTCTTTGTGGTGGCCAAAAATTGGAAAATGAGGGGATGCCCACCAATTGGGGAATGGCTGAACAAATTATGGTATATGTTGGTAATGGAATACTATTATGTTCAAAGGAATAATAAAGTGGAGGAATTCCATGGAGACTGGAACAACCTCCAGGAAGTGATGCAGAGCGAAAGGAGCAGAACCAGGAAAACATTGTACACAGAGACTGATACACTGTGGTACAATTGAAGGTAATGGACTTCTCCATTAGTGTCAATGCAATGTCCCTGAACAATCTGCAGGGATCTAGGAGAAAAAACACTATCCACAAGCAGAGGACAAACTGTGGGAGTAAAAACAACAAGGAAAAGCAACTGCTTGACTACAGGGGTTGAGGGGATATGATTGAGGAGAGACTCTAAATGAACACCCTAATACAAATACCAACAACAAGGAAATGGGTTCGAATCAAGGATACGTGATACCCAGTGGAATCACGCATCGGCTATGTGTGGTGGTGGAAGGGGGGGGAGGAAAAGAAAATGATCTTTGTTTCCAATGAATAATGTTTGAAAATGACCAAATAAAATAATGTTTAAAAAGGAAAAAATATATATTTTTTTTTCTCTCATAGTAGAATGATGAAAGTGATTGATTAGGTTTATTAGCATCTCTGAAGCTAAATTTAAGAAAATTAGAGCATGAAACAATGACAAAATAATTTTGCATGAAATCAAATGTATTCAAATTCAATTTATTGAAACATATCAATTTCAATAAATTTCCTTATCAATGAAAAAATAAATAAAAATAAAATAAAAATAAAATCCTTCCCTCTATATTAATTAAAAGTACCATAAATTTCCAGACTGACTTGGGTATTTTATTTGGGATTTTTCCCTGGCAACCAATTAATTTAGATTTTAAGTCACAACCCTAAAATTATCCTTATAAAATCTAACTTCAGAACTTCCTAGCTGGGTGACCAAGTCATGTCTGTCTAAGAACCAATAAGGTAAGGGTTTTCTTTTTTATTAAGGTAAGAACTTTTTTAAAGGGTAAGGGCTTTAAAAAATTTTTATTTTGGTAGATATTAAAGTTTGTCATAAAACTTTAATTCCACTTTTTAATCTGTTGTGCACATTTCAGTTTAAACTTTAAATGCTTTGGAAATGTTATGACCTTACTGGGCAGGCACTATATGTATTACTATCCCCAGGAAACCAAGATTCACAGAGATTTAAGCGAGTTGCCTACTATCACACAGCTAAGGAGTACTGGAGGTTGGATTTTTAAACTGGGTCTCCCTTGTACTCCTCTGGTTTTTCTGCTCTGTCACATTGCCTAGATAAGGTCAACAGGGTTGTCTAAAGAAACCTGAGTGTCAGTAGATACTGAAATAGCTCATACACTACCTGTAGCTTCTGAAAACAACAATAATCACAACCATATCTGCAAATTTTGAAGGTATATCATCTAGTCTTTTACTCTTTGAACTTTGAACCTGAACTTTCTCAGAATGGTACCATGCTTGGTTTTTTCTGCTCATAAAAATATAATTTGGAAAAAAAAAAATATATATATATATATATATATATATATATTTAAATGATGAAAAATTCCAATTGGTTGGAATTTTTCATCATTTAAATATCTTCAATGGGTGGGGGTGGGGAGGTTGTCTTAATTTTCTTTCCAATACTCTGTATTGCCCATTATCCTAATTCAATCAGATATCTATCTAGACACTTTTAATGAAAATTTCCCTTAGAAATATTTATTGCTTGTTTCTTCAAGAATCATTCTCCAACAAATAAATGGTCAGAAATTGATGCTTGTTTTCTAACTGTCCAATTCACAGGAGCAAATATCTAGAGCTAGAAATCACCTCAGAGACAACCTAGTTCAACTTTTTTTTTTCCCCCAAGCTTTTTCAAAAGAGGAAAAAAAAGCATAGGAAGGTTAAGTGCTTTGTCCAAGGTAAGTAAGCTTAAGGCATGGAATCTGAACATAGATCATATGACTTTGAAGTCTCACTTTATTTTTCTTACCTCCCCTAATAGTTAAGTTTCTGAAAATGAATACCTGAATCTGATTCATCTTTTCACATTAAGTATCCAACCCATAGGACAATGACACATGACATACATGACAGTTCTCTAGTAGATAGTTATCAAACTTATTAAAGAGGATTAGCTCATAAAATGGAGGAAGGAGCATGAGAGATCATCTACCACGATACTCAATTTTATAGGTGAATTGAAGTGACTTGGGAGCAAGTTGGTTCAGTGGATTAAAAGCCAAGCCTAGAGGCAGGAGACCCTGAGTTCAAATCTAGCCTAAGACACTTCCTAACTGTGTGACCCTGGGCAAGTCACTTGCCCCCCATTTCTTAGTTCTTACCGCTCTTCTGCCTTGGAACCAATACACTGTATTGATTTTAAGAGAGGAGGTAAGGATTTAAAAATAAATTAATAAAGTGACTTACCAGAGGTTTCAAAACCAGCTAGTTATAGCAAGAGAACAAGGGAGAGACACACTTTTACTAAACCTTCTCCAATGCTATTTCCCCTACAGAACACATCATTGCCCCCTTTATAAGAACTCTTAATCTTGATTCCTAATCCCAATTTTAAAACAAAATTCCAAAATGATCTGAGAACTCTCTCAAAAGAATAGTGTAATTTTACTATTTGTCAAACACTTCAAAAGCATCATTTTTTAATTCTTTATTCTAGCATTTAACTATATATTCCTAAATAATTTCTAGTAAATGAAAATTGGGTAGCATTCACTGCCTAGCAAGCTACTTGTACATAAGGATTTTATGATATTCTAGAGGTTGATTCTGGACATTTACTAACATTATATAACAACAATTAACTAGTTTTGTAAACTATCTTACCATAATGTCTTTAAAAGGCTTTTCTAAAGGTTCTCATGAGGATCAATTATTATTAAATGATATAGAAATAAGCAATATTTATTGTATTTAGCAGAACACAGCAACAATATATAGTAAATTGAAATATGTTTTACTACTTTTATAGTCTTCAGTTTATAATTTTTCAAAAATTCAAGTTTAATCAAGCAAAGTTGTCATTTAAAAATTCTATAGCAAAGAATCTTACAAGTACCTTTCCCTGAGATATCAGAATTCCCCGTAATGTGTCAAATCCAACTGAAGGTCCATGGCCAGTTTCATCAAGACGCCCCTCAAGGTCAAACATGGGAATGCATGGACAAAAGAGTTCTGAGATATGATGTAATAACAACAATCTGTTTCGCAAAGATATTATTGGAATTTCCTGTAAATGGTTATATTCCATAGGAACCTGAGAAGGGGGATTATTAAAGAATTAGATATGTATGCTTTAATATCAAATATGCTTAACTATAAAACATGCAGAAGATTGTATAGAATTCCATCCTCCACTAAGCTATTAAACTGATCTTTTTAAAGTGAAAAATCACGTAACTTTGTCACCCCACCAAACACCTGCCCCTGCTATCTAATAAGATGGTTTCTATTTTTTCCACCTTTTGATTTTAATTTTGTTATAATATTTAGTTAGTAGATAGCCAGATGGCATAATAGATAGAGTTCTGGGTCTGATGTTAGGAAAACCTGATTTCAAATCTGGTCTCAGACACTAACTAGCTGTGTAAACCTAGGCAAGTCATCTGAACACTGCTGCCTCAGTTTCATCATCTAAAAGTGAGGATAATAAATTATTGTGAAGTTCATAGAAAAAATCATCTTAAAGAATTTAGACACAATTTCTAGTACTTAGGAGGCACTATATAAATGTTGGCTGTTATTAATATTTTATCTATTGTCTCCTGAAGTCAATTAATTCTATTTGCACCTTTCCAATTTTCAGGATGTTTCCTACTTATTTAATATGTTCTGTTTATTTTCCTTCTAAGTTTTTTTTCCTCCAGACCTCTTATTTCATCTTTATCTCTTGCTTATATGTAGCAGAACTTCAAGGCTTTATAACTAATTTTCTTTTTCTGCTCTTTACAGACTGAAATATTTCTGCTGATGACAGTTAAAATGTGGATTTAAAAAGTGATAAAAACTTATCTAATGGTATCATCGGTTTAGTTGCTTAAACTACATTCAAATCCTTTGGTCTTAATGAATTACTATTGAAAAGGAATGTGTGTGATGTACCTTCAAAGAAAGTTAAAGCTATTAATATACAGACTTTTTGTTCTATTTTTAAAACTCCATATGTGTTTTATAATGAAGAATTAAAGCACAGTAAACCGTGACAAAACCAAAATGTTCATTGTAGTTAAGTACTTGGGTTCCTAAGTGTGATTCTTACTATCTTCTAATAAGCACAAGAAAACAGTTATGAAACGATAATGAAAAGCAATGAAAAAAAGTGATTCAATTTAAACATATTTGCTTTAATGCAGTTTTACAGTTATATATCTATTATTAAAGCAAAGTTAAACAACTATGGTCTTTTTTTGTTTCTAAAATTTTTTTAATTCAAAATTGTACTAATGCATTATTTATAAATAAGACACTTTACCTGTGTTGGAAGCTTCCCAGCATTAGCAGGTTTACTAGTGGACCACGCAAGGGTGTGTGCTGAACCACAAGCCACCCTATTTATCTTTTTACCCTGAAGTGCTGCAACCAACCGAGGTCTCTGGATTGCATTAGTTGTTCCATCCCCAAGTTGCCCCTCATCATTATCACCCCAAGTATAAACTTCACCTGAATAAAGATTAAAAATTACTTTTAACATAAACACTAGTATAAAGGAAATGTATACTTTAAGGGCAATTTCCTTTAGAAGACAGAAATGAAGTGTTAAAAGCTCTACTATTCACTCAGAATTCGAACAAAACTTTTAAAAATATGCTCTAGCTACTCAGTAACTTTAGATCCTCTAATACTTGTCAGGTGTAAGAGAAAAACTAATAAGAAAACCTATAATACTTGATCCTCCAGGTCTTCCCCATAACTGTCAATGCAGCTTTTACTTTCTAAAAGCAGATGCAGGAAATACTGTTATTTTGCAAAGCTATCTAGGAGAGAGTTAGAGGAGAGTCACTGGGAGAAATTATGGAGATACTAAAAGACAAAAGATATCAATAAAATTTATTCAAAATACTACAGACAAAATAGGTCTTGATTTATTAGAACCCTAACATACTTTACAACTCAAAAAGTAAATATGCTAAGCTAAAGTCACTGAAAATCATGAACATAGACTAGGGATATAATTATAACTATTTTCATGTTAAAATCTTATTAGTAAGCAATGTAAAATCTAGATTTATAAAATCTCAGCCTATTATAATCATGTTTACCTCTATACATAAATGACACTACGTTATCTGATACTCATTTACATTCTGTAGTGTATGGATTCTTATTTTATCAAATATTTACTTATAATCTCTTAATATTTCCAAAACAGGTTTACCTAAGAATACCTAGTTTATTCATAAGAGAAAGCTTTGTTTTGAATGAAAAATAACTATTCCTTTAACTATAGTATCTATAAACACAAAGAATGCCAAAAGAATATTTAAAAAGTACAATTTGTTTAAAATTAGTATTATAGGATTTAGAGGAGTAACTTTAGAAATCATCTAGTTCAGTCTAGTTTGGAGAGAATTAGAAGATCTGTCTAAAAGAGAAACATTATGCTGGTAGTAAAAATAGTAGAGCTATGATTTTAATCCAAGGCTCATAATTCCAAATCTAGCACACTTTTAGCTATGCTTGCTGAATTTAACCATCTTGAATATATTATGAATCTTAAGAGAATAAGTGAAAACTATTCTTGCCAACTGAGTAAGTTCTTTACTTAAAATCAGTTTGTTCTCAATTTGGAACAATCTCAATTAGAAAAGAAGATTATTTTTTCCACATACCATCTTCAGTGCAGCAGACACAGTGTAAAGAACCAGTAGCAATTGCAATTACTTTCTTTCCCTGTAGGCCTTGCACTTGCCGAGGCCTTCTAACATGGTCATCTGATCCATGACCCAGTCTGTGATAATCTCCTTTACCCCTGTGCACAAGTAAAATTGATTATATATCTTAAACCATATGTTATCATTCCCAGCCACATTCCCAGTCACAAATGATTATATGCAGACTGAAGATTTTAACTATTTGTAATTATACTGCCTATTCAACACCAGGGTTGTCAGATAATTATTAAATTTGATTGAGGGAGAGGGGTGGGGCCTAAAGTTATGGAATCCCATAAAACCAAACCTACCAAGTATAAACTGCTCCAGACTTAGTAAGAGCAACAGAAAACTGTGATCCACATTCTACTTTAACTACGCCAAGACCTGTGAGAGAATCAATCTAAAGAATAATTAAAAAGAGAAAATTAAAAACAATTAGATGAGCTGAACTGCTATTGATAGAGGATTCCATTATATGAGACTATATTCAAAACACTATAAAAAGAATGGAAGTATTAAAATATTCTTATTTAGAACAATCAATATTCTAAATCAAATACTGCAGATTTTGTATTCTGACATAGGCCTCTCTCTGATCCATAAAGCATTTTTTAAAATCTACATGCATAAAAGGCTGAAGATGTTGATATATGTTGTTATAGGAAAAGTTAAGATGTGTAAGTTTGCAAAGGGCAGAAGCATGGGCAGCAGGAATTTTGTACTCTGCTGACCATGCTTCAGTCCTTTGCAAACTTACACATCTTAACTTAACTTTTCCTATAATGATATGAACTACACTTTCTCACCTTAGCTTAGAAAACAGAAATAAAAGAATTTAATACTTTCCAGGAAAAAAAAATCCTTCTTTAACATATAATAAATTATAATATTCTCTGGTTCACTTATTAAATTACATTAAAAATACAATTAGACACGATGATATATGTAGGTCCCTTTTTGGCCTTTAAATTTTTCAAAATAAAGAAAACATCTTTAAATTGAATTTACAGAGCAATAGTCTTTATCAATCTCTAATCTTTAAATAAAGGAGCCATTTAAGTTATTTGAAAAAGGATATAATTATATGGCTTTGGACAGCAACTCAGCATCCATAAAAACTTGATACTAGTTCATAACACATAAGAAGAAAGGACTAGTTTGTGGTAACAGAAACATCTGAATATTAAGTTCCTCCATAAAATTAAACTGATTCTCCTCATGACAGTTCATCTTCAATCTGTATCTGAGACCTATGAGATAGCAACCTTTTCTTCTAGCAAATACTAGATCAGTGCTCCAAATATTGGATAAATAAACCTGAAATACCTTCATTGGCACTTTACATCCATCACTGCCTCCTCTGCCAAGTTTTCCATAGTCTCCATCACCCCAGGACCACACTGTATCATCATCAGTGAGGCAAAGGGTCTGTGCATCTCCACTGCCACAGGCAATGTCAATAACTCGATAGCCTTGAAGAGCTTCCACCTTATGGAAAAGAAATCCCTTGAAATCATTTGAACTTGATATGGATCTAGTTCTTCCATCTAGCTACACAAATAAGAGAAAAGCCACATGTGGGAAAATATGATGCTTTAAAAGCCAAAGTGAATTTATATTTTATCCTAAAGACTAACATGAAGCCCCTGGAATCAACTTCAATAGTTAAGTCACATGGTCTGAACTGGAAAAAAAATGTTAAGATGGTGGTGCTTTGACAGAAATAGGGAAATCTAGAAGGAAAAGGAAAGATAATGAGTTCATTTTGGAAATGTTGAGTCCAATATCTCTGGGATCTCCAGTTTAAAAAACCCAATAGGCAACTGATGACGTAGAAATAAATGGCTAGATGGCTAAATAGATACATAGACAGACAGAACAAAGACAGACAGAGTCATCTGTGGAGAGAGAATGGTTAAACCCATATGAGCTAATGAGATTATGGAAGGAATACAGAGAACAAGAAGATGGGCCAAGACAGAACCTTGACTACATTTGGAGGTGCTATTAATATTAAGATAGCAAAGGAAAATGAGAAGTGGTCAGACAATCAGGAGGAGGACCAGGAAAGAATGTCATAAAAACTCAAGAGAAGACAGACTAGACAGGAGGAGCAAGGGTATTTAAGAGTATCAAAAGAAGCAGATGGATCCAAAAGGAAGAGGACTGAGAAAATATCATATCTGGTAATCACTGTTAACTATGGAGAAAGCAGTTTTAGGGGGGTAATGAGGTTAGAAGCCAGATTGTAAAGGGTAAAGTAGTAAGGTGGAAAGAAGTAGAAACAGCAAATGGAGTAAAGTTTGGGTGAAAAAGGAAGGAAAAATGCAAGACAAGAGCTTAAGGAGATAGCAGGTTGTAGCGAAGACTTGTGGATGGGGTTAAATTTGTAAATAGTTTACAGCAGAAAAGGAACCAAGGGAAGAAGCCATAGATTGGGTAGGCAATGAAGAGGGAGGGGTTGAAAGGGGAAGCTCATTGAGAATTTAACCTACTGAGGACAAGTGGGAAAGATTCAGTGCATTTGTAAACAGTTTAGTCTTGGCAAGAAAAGGACCACTACACTTTCAGAGATTGGGAAAAAGGAGGAGAGAACTGAAGACTGATTTCCAGGGGTTTTGAAATGAAGCAAATGGGAGAAATGGGACTCGAGCTATATAAACCTCTATTTTTTTTTTCCAGCAAAATAAGAGGCCAGGTGTAGGGAAGGCAAAACTTCTATGGGGAGTGAGGAATTAACTAAAAGAATTCTCTGTGACAGGACTCAACTGAGGTAGAATAACATTAATCCTTAATGAATCCAGGCAATAGAGTTGTGAAATCTTCCTCCAGTTGCATTCAGCAGTTTGTAAGTAGGAAGAGAGAGCAAGGGCTCAATCTAGGCCTGAGGTGAGCAGTGTTAAAACAAAGGGCAAAGGATATAAGAGCAGAGGACAGGATCAAGACAAAAGGGTCAACTATTAAGTTGAGATTAGAGAGGGAGGAAAGTGAAGTCAGAAAAAAAGTTAACAGCCTAAGAAAGTAATTAGAGTTAAAAAGCCTGAAGAACTCACTGCAGATGAAGAATAAATTTTAAATGGGTGTGAGGCTTAGAAAGAAGTAGAATTATAGAAAGCTCTAGTTAGATAGGAGAATGTTATTTTAAATGCTATTTAAACTGTCCATTTAGATGCTATCATAAACATACACCAAAATGTCATTTTAATAAATAACGAAGGGGGGCAGCTGGGTAGCTCAGTGGATTGAGAACCAGTCCTAGAGAGGGGAGGTCCTAGGTTCAAATCTGGCTTCAGCCACTTCCCAGCTGTGTGACCCTGGGCAAGTCATTTGACCCCCATTGCCTAGCCCTTACCACTCTTCTGCCTTGGAACCAATACACAGTATTGACTCCAAGACGGAAGGTAAGGGTTTAAAAAAAAATAATGAATAACGAAGTCTCTGTAATAAACTGATATTCCTTTCAACTCCCCTACTTCTTTGTTCCCACCCTGCCAAATCAATCTATTTCTTTAAATAAGACAGAAAACAGAAACATCACAGTTGCATATAATTACTGAGACATCTTTCTTACCAGCTTAGGTTTTAGTTGGTCCTCACTATCTCCGTGACCTAGGCGGCCATATCTTCCTTTCCCCCATGAATAGAGGTCACCAGCTGCTGTAATACAAGCACTGTGGGCTCCACCAGCAGCAATATCAACCACTTCTATTCCTCGCAAAGACTCAATTACACGTGGGCGATCACAGGGACTGCAAAAATAAAGAAATAAAATATATACCACAAGGAAATATAATGTGTGTGTATATATAGATATAGTATCCAGATTTATTATATCTACCCATCTCCTAATTAGATAAATGCTAAACATAATGAGTTTAAATCTATCTACTAGTACAGCTACTAAGAATCATTTGCACATCCACATACATTTTCAAGTCACCTTACTGACACATTAACCAGAAAAAATTAATATTTTTTCCATGCCATCTAAACATTTGAAGCTTTATCACTTTAAGTCATATTACTTTATACACAGAACTTTTAACACCTAAAAATATACTTGTTATTAGGACCATAAACTTTTGATATGCAAAAATTATAAAACAATTACATGAATAAAAAGCAACTATATGTAACAGCATTGCTAATCCATAAAACTTGCACATACCCATTATGTTTACACATCAAATTAAACATAATTTGAGATAAAAATTAAAATACAAGAGCTAGTTAAAGAGAAAATCAGTTCCCCACCCCTAAGCCCTTGTTTGGATTAAAAAAAAACTTCTCCCAACTTGTGGAGTTGTGTGTTGAGCAAAAGATGTGTGCTGAGTAAAGCATATAAGTAGTTATGGAGGCAAATTAATATTTGTAACACATCCATCCCTTCCTTCCCCTACCCAGTCCCAAACTTCTCAGAGACATTTTAATTTTGTCATGCCACTAAAACATAATTTCATCCATATATAGGTATATATTTGGAACAGTTATTTTAAGATAATTTCAAGCAAGAAATGTTTTCACAATTTTTATTTTTAAATAATCAATTTTAACATTACAAATGTTGAAAGTACTTAGGCAAGATTTGTATTCAAACCCATAAAATAATGCTTATTTGTATTACCTTCTGTTACCATGGCCCAATTTTCCATCTTCTGCCTCACCCCAGGAATATACTTCTCCTTCTGATGAGAGTGCTAAGCAGTGCTTTCCTCCAGAGTTCACAGCTACTTTCTTTATAAATACATGCTGAATAGATTCAAGCAATGTTGGAGTAGAAACTGATTCAGTCCCTCCAATTCCCAATCTGCCACCTGCTCCGTATCCAGTAGCATACAGCTAAACCCCACCCCAAGAAAAGAAAGACATTATAAATCTGATTAACTTAAGCATGCTTTCTGTTAAAGTAGTCTTATAACTGTAATCATCTAGACAATGGCTCTGAACATCGTCAACATGGAAAAAATAAAACTTAAAATTTAAAAATCAAGTAAATCATCTTTAAAAAGAATATTTTATAAAAATGGCCAACCCAAATTCTTTGTGCTGTCTCATTCATGGCACTTTTGAAAAAATAACAAATATGTTTAATTCAACATTTATTAAACACCAACTACAAGGAAAGACTAGATGTAGAGTGCTAGAGGTTCAAAAATGCCCCACAAGAGTATGTCCTCTGAAGTTTACAATTTACAGAGGTAGGAAGAAAATTATGTGTTAAAAAGAAAAAAAGTAAGAAACCAGTACAAAGGGACATCAAAATTACTTTTGGCTATAGGATTGGGGATATGGGAGGAAATCTTGGAAAGTTTCATGGAGAAGATGGCACCAAACATGAGAAAAATAATACTGAATTACACAGGTGAATATATCTAAGATGCAACTGAAGATGTAAAATAAGAGCTCAAATTAAGGAATGAAGCTGGATATTTTCCTCATCTTCTTCCAAGATCCATCTCTTCTATGTATCCTTACCCCCTGCTCTGGCCAAGCTAAGTGTTATCTTCTTCTTCAAATATTCCTTATAGTCCAGTCCTTTCTTATGGTCTCTTTTTTGTCCCCTAACATTCCCTCAATGTTCATGATATTTATGTGCTTTCACCTACTCTTCCCATGTAAAAAATATAATCATTTATGAGCCAGGTCTACTTCTCATCTATCTTTGTATGTTCAACAATCTAATCCATTGTCCTCTAAACAATATGCATTTTAAATAAAATCTGTTTAAAGCTTAAGACATTACTCTGACCAGAGATAACCAGTGTTATCCATGCATTTCTGAATTGTATGAAAAAATATGACTCCCAGGACAGATAAGCTAAGCAGTGAATGATCAGTAGACTTCTATGGGCTAATGCGTTTACATTCTAATATTTTTAAATCTTTAACTTTTTTAAGTTAAGAAAAATTAGGGATGCTTATGTACAGCTTCTTAACTTCTGTTTAAAAATACTATTTGTCCTATCTCCACTGTGCCTGCTCTTATTTGTTCTCAACAAGCACTGCCTGTGCATGCAGAGAGAATCTGTGCATCCTCTTTTATATTTTTAAAAAATACTGTTAACATTTGTGAAAATTTTATGAAAATGCTTTTGTAGAAACTGTGGCATTTTTTTCCTTTTGTGAAGCATTGAATATCACATATTTGAACATGTTCAGAATGTGGGTCCCCAATTCCTAGCTCACCAAACCCAAGTACTGCTCACAGAGAGTCATTGCATAATGCATAGTGATCGAATTGAAACGGAATTAGGAATTATTCACAAAAAGAAATGATCACTAACTCGTTAGAGTAAATGAAATGCCAAAGCAGAGAGAGTAGTCAAAGAGAAAGAAAATATAGAGCTTAGGGACAAACATATTAAAGGTAGAAGGACATGAACCCAACTAAGTAGACTAAGGAGGAGAAATCAGACAGGAAGAAAACTAGTAGAGCACAGTGTCATGAAAGACAACTGGCATAATATATAGTATAAGAATTCCTTTTGAGGGGCCATGGATCTCTTTGTTAATCTGGTGAAATTTATAATCCCCTCCTCAGAAAAAATGTTTTAAATGAAGTGAAAGCCACAGTAGTAGAAGGGAAACCGATCATATTTACTTAGTTATCAACATATTAAAAAATAAAATTCATGTACTCTAAGTTATGACAGGTCAATGCTACAGAAAAGGTAGAAAGGAGGATCTGTCAAATTGGAGTTAACAATCAAGGGTTCATTAGTAAACCCAGAAATATGAGTTTAAGTAAAGTAGTAGAATACAGAAAGCAAGCTAATGAGTATAGAAGCCTAGTAGTGAAGGGGATAAAAGACCAAATGAAGGATTTTCTCTTTAGGGTAAAGAAGGAATCATGTGACAATTAAGATATATAAATTTTTTTTCCTACCAAAAAATCACAGAAAAAAAATTTATGCATTAGATACCTAGAGCTAAAGCCAAATCTACAAGACCCCAGAAATATCACAAAAGCCCTTTTAAAATACACCACGAGGGACTTCTGGGTAAACATGGCAGCAGTGTAGAGAGCCAGAATTCTTCCTCTCCTCAACACCTACCAATATAGATAACCTCAAAAAAAAAAATTCATATGAACAAAGGGATTCTACAGTAGAGTGCATTGAAGGTATATGGGATTTGGGCATTTCCACACTATAAGGGGTTCCACAAAAATGTGAGCTGATCAACCCTCTCCCACCCCACCTACAAAGCCAGAGTCAGAGCCAGTGCACTAGAATCAGTGAGTGAGCGAGAAGCACCTCTAGGTTCTTGGCAGTTGAATAAGACCACCAAAGACCTAACCCTGAGAACAGCTAGACCTGAGATGCCAGCAGGCTGAAGAGCACAGTTCTTATATGATAGACCAAAGATCCCAGCTTTGGGGACTAAAACCTACTATTTGACAAAAAAAACTGCTGGAAAAATTGGAAGACAGTATGGGAGAGATTGGGTTTGGAACAACATTTTACACCCTACACACCATGATAAACTCAGAATGGGTAAATGACTTGAATATAAAGAAGGAAACTATAAGTAAATTAGGTGAACACAGAAATAGTATACTTGTCAGATCTTTGGGAAAGGAAAGATTTTTAAGACCAATCAAGAGCTAGAAAAATTTACAAAATGAAAATAAATAATTTTGATTACATTAAATTAAAAAGTTTTTGTACAAACAAAACCAATGGAACCAAAATTAGAAGGGAAGCAACAAATTGGGAAACAATCTTCATAACAAAAACCTCTAAGAAAGGTCTAATTATTCAAATTTATAAAGAGCTAAATCAATTGTACAAAAATTCAAGCCATTCCCCAATTGATAAATGGGCAAGGGACATGAACAGGAAATTTTCAGACAAAGAAATCAAAACTATTAATAAGCACATGAAAAAAGTGTTCTAAATCTCTTATAATCAGAGAGATGCAAATAAAAACAACTCTGAGGTACCACCTCACACCCAGCAGATTGGCTAACATGACAGCAAATAAAAGTAATGAATGTTGGGGGAGATGTGGCAAAATTGGGACATTTATGCATTGCTGGTGGAATTGTGCATTCATCCAGTCATTCTGGAGGGCAATTTGGAACTATGCCCCAAAGGGCGCTAAAAGACTGTCTGCCCTTTGATCCAGCCATAGCACTGCTGGGTTTATACCCCAAAGAGATAATAAGGAAAAAAGACTTGTACAAGAATATTCATAGCTTCCCTCTTTGTGGTGGCCAAAAATTGGAAAATGAGGGGATACCCTTCAATTGGGGAAGGGCTGAACAAATTGTGGTATATGTTGGTGATGGAATACTACTGTGCTCAAAGGAATAATAAAGTGGAGGAATTCCATGGAGGCTGGAATGACCTTCAGGAAGTGATGCAGAGTAAAAGGAGCAGAACCAGGAGAACATTGTACACAGAGACTGATACACTTGTGGTACAATCGAATGTAATGGACTTCTCTACTAGCAACAATGCAATGATCCAGAACAATTCAAAGGGATCTATAAGAAAGAGCACTATCCACATCCAAAAGAAGAACTGTGGGAACAGAAACACAGAAGAAAAACAACTGCTTGATCACATGGGCCAAAGGGGATATGATTGGAGATAATGACTCTAAATGATCATCCTAGTGCAAACATCAATATGGAAATGGGTTTTGATCAAGGGCACATGTAAAACCCAGTGGAATTGCACAATGGCTATGGGAAAGGGTTGGGAGAGGGGAGGGAAAGAACATGACTTGTAACCAAGGAAAAATATTCTAAATTGACTATTTAAATAAAATTTTCAAAAAATAAAATAAAATAAAATACACCATGAGGGGGAAGCTGGGTGGCTCAGTGGACTGAGAACCAGGCCTAGAGACGGGAGTTCCTAGGTTCAAATCTGACCTCAGACACGTCCTAGCTGTGTGGCCCTGGGCAAATCACATGACCCCCATTGCCTAGCCCTTACCACTCTTCTGCCTTGGAGCCAGTACACAGTATTGATTCCAAGACGGAAGGTAAGGGTTTAAAAAAATAAAATAAAATGAAGTACACCATGAAATAACAACATAGAATTTATAACAGTCATTATACCAGTAATTGCCCTCCCCCAAACATACTCTAAATGCCAAAAAATAAGTAAAAACAGCCAGCAGATTGATACTTTGGTTCTCCATATGATGCCTTCCAAAGCATAGACTCAGCTCAAAGCTGCCTGACCCAACAAAAGAAAGCAGAATTTGATTCTATCCTAGGAAAAGGAAAAAATATTATCTGTAGGAGAAGGGGGCATATACCATAGGTAGCTAGAGGGAAAAATAAGGTTTTGATGACAGAAAAAAAGGAAAATGAAATCCCCTCTGAGGATATTTCATTCCCAATGGGAAATGAAATGCAGAAATCTGAGCTGGGCTCCTACAGCACCTTCAAAACAAGGAGGCTGAGAGCACACAGCAATGGGTGGAAATGGGGATTCTATGAGACACTGACAGGAGAAAAGTCAAAGAATGAGAAGGAAAACCAGAGACAAACTTCTGGGAATACTTAAGAAAGAGTAAAAGACCTGAAAGCCAAAAAAGAAGACCAGAGAAAAAGCCATTTGCTGAGAAATCCCCCTTCACTCTTTCTTCCTTCACTCTTGTCTCAATTGAAAAAGTTTATCCTTGCCAGGGTCAAGTCCTTTATATGTATCTTTGAGCCCCATCCACTTGTTTTCTTTAATACATTGCTTTTACTCCCATCTCCCTCTTCTCTCACCTTTACAGTATCCTTATTAACACATGAAACAAATACTAACACTTAAACTTTTACATTCAAGCAACAAAGTAAAAACAGAATGAATCAATAGATCACTGTCAGAGGAAAACTCCAGGTTTGAAATTTACAAGGTAAGTAGTAATTAAATTTCCAAGTCCATTAAAAACAATTTTGCAAGGTTTCAGGAGAAAGCACTTAAAATATGGATACCAATTTATGTAAACCTAAATAATTCTTCAGTCAAGAGAAATAAAACTATGAAGCAATAGATTTCAAAAAGCAAAGGAGCTCACTCAAACTTCAAGCAAAATAAATAAAGTCTATGGACCCTTTCTCAGAAAAATGTTTTTAAATGCATAAAATAAAGTGCATTGAGCTACAACTGAAACCAATGATACTAAAATATAGTGGATGATTTTTTTAAGTTAATGAACCCCAGATTAAAAACCCCTGGTATAGAAAAAAGGCTCCCAGATAAGGACACAATACAAATAAGATACAGATAAGGACTTATACAAAAATGCACCTTCTCTTCAACTTTTACTCTTAGAGAGTAAGCCAAGATGTACAAAAATGTCTGCCAAGGATAAAACAGGGAATAATTATGTCTCTGAAATAGTACTTGAAACCAGGACTTCCTCTATACAAAGCTGGCTCTTTATCTATTATGTCACCCTGCCCCTAGCTAATAAAAATTTTAAATAACTTGCGGTCAAGCCTAGATCCCTCAGATACTCCACTGTAAACCTCTTGACAAGCTGACATTGAATCATTAAAAACTAGTTTTGGGGATCATTTATTTAAGCAGCTTGGGGTCTAACTATATTATCAACTAGCCCATATCCCTCCATCTTTTCCACAATAAGAGTACTAAAACCAAATATAGCAACAAATATTTACTAAATACTGCTTACTATAAAATATTTAAGTCTTAAAAGCTGTCTTCATTGTTTTTGACAACTCACTGACTTTTGCAGTTATATCCTATGAAGGAAATTTAGTTTTTATAGTCTTTGGTCATTTTCCCGAAGGAGAATATTGCAAACTGGATGATAATCTTGTAAGATCTTGTAAAAAAAAAAGTTACTAAAAATGTGAAACTCAAATCTTAAAATAATATTCTAGACAAACGTTTTAGATTTGATCTGCTTTCAAACAGTATTTCAAAGTTAACTTGAGTGCTACAACGTTGTAAAATACAAACAAGTCATAATTCTGTCTAATCTTCAACTACAAAGGATTAAATATATCACTTATAGGCATATAAAAGTCTTACCTTTCCATCAGCAGTCACTGCAAAGAGAGTCTGTTCACCCCCAATTAACTGTATGGGCCTCAGTGCTGCAAGAGCTTCACAAGGAGTTGGAACTTTGACTTTTGCTCCTTCGATACCTCCAAGCTGGCCTCGGTGATTGTGACCCCAACCATAAATGGTTCCACTGCCACCAGCAGAAAGAGTCCAGTCATCAGGTCGCCTATAAAAGACACAACACTTTATTCAAAAAAAGTACATACACAAAACATACTTCTTACCCATATTAATGTAATCTAGAGAAGCAAATTTAAAAGATATTTACATAGCATTAATTAGTTTATATTGTAATAACCTGTTCATCCACTGGACAAGTTGCTCATCTTGTTCTCTCTTAAAAATGTCATGGCTCTCATGGAGAACATCCAGAATTTCATTGTCGGCCATTAACTCCCTGATTTTCTTTGCCACCTGGTCAACATTATTGTGATATTAGAAATCAAGCATTCTCTTCCAATTTAACAAGGGTAATAATAAGAAAATAGGAAAAACAGTAATTATACCTCAAAATAAAATATAAACTGAATATTATAATTTTGTATCCAGTATCCAAATCAATACAATTCTTTAAAGTCTGAAATATTAAAATCAAAATGCCTTTTCACACAAAATAGATAAAATATCATGTATTCAAAAAGAGATTTTAGAAATTATTTCAGAAAAATCTGCAATACCTCATCAAGGAAAAGGCAAGGTAAAGGTGTTCGTTTGTCCAATGCTACTGCCACTCTAGAAGCCATACAATATCTTCTAAACCAAGCCCATTTGTGTGTCTCAGCACAGCAAGGAAGAGTATCCAGTTCTAAGTCACAAGCAAGAGCTACTAACACCTGTAATCATAAAAAATTTTTAAAAATTAAAAAAAAAGCTGAGATTTAGAATGTAATTATAAAAACTTTCTTGTCAAAATTATATTTTATGAAGTCACTAAAGTAGACTGGAGACATTAAATGTGAACACCATCAATCCTCTCCTTAAAACAGCAGCAATAATTCTCCACTCTCTTTTTTCCCTCTGGCTGAAGAAGCTATATCCCTGCTTATCATTAAGCAAAACTCTCTACCCATTGCCTTGATTCCTCACTACCAAACTCTCCCCAGCCTGTGTGTTACTCTGGCTTCAAAAAGCAAACACCCAGTCACTAAATTCATTATCCTGTTTTCAGTCTTATTGAAAACCTATGTGTATCTATTCACTTCCATTACATTCACTTGGTTCTTTCTCCCTACTATTCTAGCTGTTAATCCTCCTGATTCCTTATCTAACTCCCAAAGCCCTGACATGAATATTGCCCAAATTCCTTGGCCCTGATATTTTTCTGTTCTCTTTCCACACACTTTTCCTAACAACCTAACAAATAGTCTTAAAAAAGAGGCTTAGAACAATGAGAGCTTACATGACTTACCCAGGTCACACAAGTCACTGTCTGCAAGATTGTGAACCATGCCACCTTTCTCATACTGCCTTTCCAAATTTATTTCTTATTATTTCTTCCACATAGTCTATCCTCCAGTCAATATGAACTATTCTCTATTCTACTCAGCTCCCCCAAAACAGCCTATATGTTCTGTCTTCATGCCTTTCCTCTTTTTTCCTAGGCATAGAATGTCCTCTCCTATCTATTTACTGAGAGAATTCTACCACATTTTTAAAGTCCAACAATTTTAAAGAACTGACAACAAAGCATAGTTATCTGTTATTAGGAAGAAAAGAACTTGAAATAATTTACTATTATCTCTACTATAATCTTTTTTTCTTTTTTGAAGGGGGCAAAGGAATTGTAGGTGAGTCGGGATAATTTTTATATCCAATTTAAATATCTAATTTCATCACCATGGAAGAAATAACTTCAAATTCCAAATACTAAGTCTCATTTGGCTTTTTTTTTTATGTCTCTTCCATTCAACTTGTTCTTTGTCAGTTATTTTAGTACCTTAAAGAAAGGGCTGTGGAGCAGTTGTTTGCCACCTCTAACAATGGGATCTTCATATTCAAATTGTCTTTGCAAAGCTTCTGGAAGGCCTTTTACCAAAGCTGCTAGAGCACTACCTGTAAAACTCTAAGAAAAGAAAAAAAAGAAAAGGGTAAAATTAATTAAACATACTAGAATTCCAACTTTGGAATAGTTGATGTCTTAAGTATCAATACATCAAGATGGAATATTAATAAATAGTACATGGTATCCAGTAAGCACTTAATAAATACTTTTTCATTCATTCATTTATTCATCCTGTACTTTAACAAGAGTTTAAAGATAAAAAGGAAAAAAGGACAGTGATACAAAGTCAGATAAGTAAATGCAAACTACCCAAAAAACTTTGCAGTGGTTCTCAACCTTTCTAATGCCGTGACCCCGCAATACAGTTCCTAATGTTGCAGTGACCCCAAACCAAAAAATTATTTTGGTGGCTACTTCAAAACTGTAATTTTGCTACAGTTATGATTCGGAATGTAAATACCTGATATGCATTATGTATTCTCATTGCTACAAATTGAGAGGTTGAGAACCGCTGGATTAAAGGATATACAACTGTCTGTGTGGAATCCATATAGAAAAAAAGAAGTAGATTAGAAGCAATCTGGAGTTCCTTCTCTGATCTGTAAATCTCTTCTGATTTAAGTAATAAGGATGAAGCATATTGTTATCAGCAACTGCTTTTTTTAACATAACTAAGATGATTTTACTTAATAAAGACCAACCCAGTAGAAAATGAACTGCAAGAATATTAGTGTAAAAAACCTCAGTAATGTACTAAAAATTAATGTGTGCAATATAGCTTTACCTAGAAAACTGCAATCTAATCTACATCAAGTCGCTATGAAATTGGAAGGGTAATATGGACAATAAGATAAATTGTCAATAACCACTAACTGAAAACTTATGACCACATTTGATCATAAGCAAAAATTTAGTTGCTTTTGATTGTAAGAAGTGTAGGACACAAAATAGTGATCTTATATATGTAGACAGCTAGTCTCAGTCAGGACAACTGAGGTTCAAGCTCCATCTCTGACATTCCAGTTGTATGACCTAACTTCTCAGTGTCCCAGACAATTTTAAACCCCCCAAATTTTAGAGCAGATGCAAGCTATTTTATCCTGAACAGATTCTCTCTCATAACTAATCATCTACAATTTGTTTCTCCATAAAAACTCTCACAGGCATCTACTTTACTTTACTCACTCAGGCATTACCCTAATCAGACCTTCGTCAACTCCCACGTGGACTAATGCAATAGTGCTCTGAATGGACTCTCTGACTTAAGTCTTTGTATTACATCTTATTCCCTTTACTAGCTGTGAAAGTGCTTTTCCTAAAGTGTAGGTCTTGCCATGTCTCTACCCTACCCTACCCTAAATTCCAATGACTCTCTATTAACTTTTAGGGTCAAATATAAATTCCACGGTCATTAAAAGTTCTTCACAACTTTTCTCCTTCCTATATCTTTCTAGTCTTTTAACATATAATTCTCCTTTCCATATTCAGTGATATAACTACAGTGGCCTACTATAGGCCACAATGCATAATGTCTTTGCTGTTCCCCCATTCAAACACTATCTTGTTGAATCAATATCTTCCTTTAAAACTCAGTTCAAGTTCCACTTTCAGCAAGGCCTTTCTTGTTGCCTCCATTTGCCAGTACTTTCCTTTTTAAGACTCCTTCTTCCATCTGTCCTGTATTTATCCTCTATCTTCTGAATTATATACAAGTTATCTGCCCTGTTTCAATGTCAGTTCCTTGGGTAACAGGATTGCTTTTTCTTTTTCCTGGTTTCTCTAACACTTGGCAGAGTGCTTCATACACAGAGAGAACTTAACCAGTAAATACTTACTTACTCAATGACTATCCTACTTTGGTAGAGGAAGTTCCTCACTGAGAATCCAATACAAATTAAATCATGGGTCTGGTTGAAAAAAATTCTTGCAGTATAGAAGGAAAATAGAAAAATCTTAGACACAACACCACTTACAATTGGTTTATAGAGTGGTATGAAGATGTATGCAAACTTTAAATTTTTGCTATGCTCATTTTAGAATTTGTCACTTCTTTTCCTAACTTGTCATTTAATGAATAATTCAGACAAATAAAGTTTTAGTACTTTTAAGAAATCTTCCTACCATAGCTCTTGTTTCTCCATCATTATCTCCAAGTATCCTATTTATATTGATTGATTGTCCAAATTCAGTTGTAAGTAGTTTCCTTAATCGCTGAAGGGCCCACATTCTGTGACCAGCAGCTGAAATCACCAAGTAAGAGTCAATAACTAAACTTTAAAAAGACAATTTCCTCAACAAAGAAAATGCTTATTGATGTAAATGTTACATATACCTAAAGCACTCAGTTGAGCACATGCTGCAAGTGATGCTGCCAGTCGAGGAACAATACTTCTGTTGGAAGCTAAATTCAAACGAAAGTCCAACAAGCATGTGACCAGGTCCATTGATGGACAGGAAAGAATACAGCGATCTGAAAGAAGATCTTTAGGCCCTATAAGATTCATATTTACAATATGATTAGTATTTGAATAAATGATAATAATGCAAATTAAAATTCCATTTAACAATATGTTGTTTCAAACATCTTTTACTAGACATTTAAAGATGAAAACCAAGAATGAAATTACAACTGCTATAAAGTCAAAATATTTAAAAAGCTGCCTTGCACATATCAAGTATTTTAATCTTACAGCTGGCCATTTATCTTTATCATACTGTAACACAAAAAATAGTAACTTTTTTTAGGTAGAGGCAGCTATGAAATTCTGCACCAGTTTTAAACTATTAAAAACTTAAATTCAAATCCATTCCTTTTTTAAAGCTTAAAATGTCATTAAAACTCTTCAGAATAAGCTATATCATACAATACATAATTGGTTAACATTCTCCTTGGGTTAAATTTCCTTTAAAAAGTTTCCATTACAATATGATGTAAAAGTAGTACTCAAATTCCTATGTTAAGAAAATTAATTTGTTGAGAAATGACAAAAATATATATTTACTCTTAAATAATTATTTAAAACATTAGTATATCATGGGACATGTTCAAATTAAACAGCCATTTCTTAGGTATATAATACATCTTTCTTTACCTGCAGCTGGCATAATAGGATAGACAGTGAATCGCCAACCCCATCCATTTACTGATCCATCACTGATGAACTTCCACTTTAATTCATCTCCAGGAATTCGTAGCTCACTGGACCAGTCAGACCATTCTCGACCTTACACAAAGAAATAACATACAAAGGAATTTTACATTTATATGATTGTCTCAAATAAATAACTTTGGGGTAGCAATTAGCAACTTCAGAAGTCTGCATTCATATAGTAAAATTCAAAGAGACAAACCAAAAACTCTGCAGTTTAAAATGGCAATCAAACATAAATATTTGTAAAAATGAACTTTGAAAAAAAGGGGGAGGGGGGTCAGAAATAAAATGAAATTATTCCCTAATCAACTACTTGCTACTTAAATAACTTTACATTAATATAGCCAATGTAAGATTTTTTTTAGAATATCATAGATATTCTAAAATTTTGTGGCATTTTGACACTTTATTAGTTAAGTTAAAAACTGTCTAAAAAATTTCTCACTCAACAATACTAGCTAAATTTTCCCTCTTTCCCTTTTATTTGTTGAGTGCTTTAGAATGGCACTTTAGTTTAATATTTTCTTGATCACCTGATCGAACTGAAACTATCCTGTTGACACCATCCATTATTGTGAGAGGATCATGACGCCTCTCTGTAGAGCACTGTCGGTCAAACTCTACTCTGAGTCCTTCAGCACCTAGAGAACAAAAGGTACTGCATGATAAATTTCATATATTATTACTCCTTCTTATAGTGTATAATGAGAGATGTTCAAAATACAAAAATAAATTTAAAATCTCAGAAGCTTTTTGCATCCATAACAAATCATAACTATATTTTTATTGCATCTATTAAATTTAATTCAACAAACTTTTAACAAGGTCCTGGAGGGAGTTTCTACAGCAGGAATTTCCTACTCTGGTGAATTGACAGGTATGGACCATCCCACTCCCCCCAAAAATATACAAGGCATTAGACAGTATTACAAACATAAAAAATAATGATTTCTGCCCTGAATGAGCTGTAAATATACTAGGAACATAGGTAGTAAAATCCAACAGAAAAAGATTCAGAAAACAGGAAATTGGTATGGATATTTTTTAAAGGTATAACATAAAAGCTGTAGACAAAGACAACCTAAAAAATTCTTCATAATCTTGTTCCTTTCTGGCTTTATTTTCAAGTAATTTCACATAATACCTGCCACCCCAAAAATGCTAAATTATTTATGTTTAACAAATGCTTTAGGCAAAGTTTTTAAGCATGAACCTCTTTCCTCCTTTATGATAAATTTGATCATGTAATAATTTTGTGTAATAATACTTAATGACAAATTAAATAAAACATAACAGAAGTCTTACTCTATGCCTCAAACTTAATGTAAACATTGTCTTTTGACAACATTTTTATAGCACATCTTTTAAAGATTCTAAATCCAATAGCACAAAAATGAGTTTTTTAATAAACAAAGTCGATATGAAACACACACTAAAAAGTTATCATCTTTTTCAGAATTTAAAAAGTATCAAAAAAATATTGAATATAATTTTGCCACCAGATGGCACAATTTCTTTGTTACTTATGGTATCACTGACAAAAACTGCCTCAAACTTCAATTTAAGCATTTGATACCTAAAAATAAAAGGCTACTGTATAATTGTGCTAAATTTCTCCTAAGAAAGATACTGAATATTTTTGACCAAATGTTACTGGCTTGTGGAACAAGAAGGAAACTGGCAAGCTTCATCCTTTTCATAAGATATAATTACCTTAATTAGAGGAAAATCTGTTTGCTTTATACATTAATAGGCAGTACACTTAATAAACTACAGAATATAAATAAATATAACAGAGGGAGGAAAAAGTATAATTAGTGCTTAGTCTAGTGATAGCTAAACAAGGTCTGATAGCATCTTATATCTTACACAATAGGTTCTGAAAAGTTTATTAATGAACTATAAGTAATATTTTAAAATCTGATAACTGGAACTTCAAGCAAAGAAAAATAAAATCCTTAACATAGGACCACTACAAGAAACCATCAATAAATGTTGCATATTAGAATAATCTTGAGGATGATTTCTGGATGATAGGTGCAAATACAAATTCATGATGAAAAGTTAAACTGATAATTTACATCTAAAAACCTTTATGGGACTATTCTTCAGCTTTCTAAAAAAATAGTCTTGTTTCCTAATATATCAGGCAGTCTTGTACTCAGTTTCTTCATATTTTTCCTAATTTTCATTAAAATTACCTACAAGGTAATGAACTCTATAAATTATGTTTTAAAACTTGGAAATATGTAAAGCATAACTTATGCTAATCAAATATTTCTAGGCTTTATATAGTGGTCCTCTGCTTAGAACAACAACCTATATAATGAAAAGCTAATACAAAAAAAAAAATAAAATTGAAGCTGATAATCCTACATAATCATACTAAAGAATACTAGGTTAAGTCACTTCAAACTATCATGGTCTATTTCTTCATTCATTAACTGAAAAATTTGGCTTAAATGATATTGGTAGATTAGGAAATTATCTTCCTAGCTCTATCATTCTAAAATTCAGCCCATTTAATTTCAATATAATAGGATTTTACTAGCTAATCAATTAAGGAGTTTACAGAATTTCCTTTTGTTATTCTTTGCAAGTGCAATCATTTACACAATTCAGAGGTGATATTTGTGCTCATTTCTTATACTTGTGGTTTGTACTGAGTACCTGGTATTTTGACAGTGCCACTGGTAGAGGTATCATCAGTATATGGATGGCTACTTTCTACCACAACAGGCTGGGAAGAGAGTCTTCCACTCTGAGAGTCTGTAGCAACATCTTCTAACTCTGTAACACAGAGCTCCAACAACATATCAGCTACCTGGGAGGAATAAGAAAAACAAAACCAAAAAAATGTGAAATATAACGATATTGGGGGTGGGGGGAAGAGTTAAGTAGGTCACTTCTTACCACTACCATATTACCACCACCACCCACAAAACCACAAAATATTTCAGAATAAACACTTCTTTTTATGTCAAGACAAGAATAGGATGGTCTAAATAAAACTGATGTTTATTTCTTCCAATAAGGATAAATTCTCTTGGAAAAAAACTAAACAAGAGGCAAAAAGTTCTCATATGCCAGACAATTTAGTTTAAGGGAGGGAGGTATGGAAAGGATAAAAACAGGTTAAATATTTGAAAAGAAAGAGGATTTTTAAAATAGGATTTGTATCATATCCAAAGCTGGTTCCATAAAGACTACAGCACAAATATCCAGAGAAGACCAAGTATAGATGCAGAAATGAAAATGAAATACTTGGCTTCAGAAAACAAAAAGGAAGACAGAAAGGGAAATTTGTACTTTTCACCTAGTTATGTATAAAGCCTATATGGAAAACTAGAGCAATATATGTGATTAAGTTTACAGGCTGGTAGAGCAATACAACTTAAAGGAATTAGAAATATTTGAAAACCATGTATTTTTAAGCTAAAAAAAGTTTTTCCTATTTCTCTTTATTTCTTGTAGTTGTTATAAGAAAAAAAAAGTTTACGGTTTGGATACTGAGATCTTAAATGAACTTTGTATATGTGAAGCCAATAATGACTAACACAATTCTGAGCACAAGATGCTCCAAAATATTTTACATAGCCACAATCTGATGATCATTTAGCACCACTTAAATATAAGAAGTAAGATTTAGTAAGCTAAGAGAAAAAAAAACAATTTTACTGAATGCTCATTGTGTCAGTCATTCTGAAGGTTACAAGTCCTAAGTCCCTAATTAACTCACTATACCACACACTACACTGGTTCTCTAAATCTCCTCCCTTTTCACATTCTCTCAGTTTCCCCTGCCCCCAACCACTCAACTGAAAACGTTGACTCCTCTCTCACTGAAAAAAAGAGTCCATTCAAAAGAGTTCCTCTTCTCTCTTCTGTTCTCAAAAGACTATCACTATCTACTCCTTTGCTTCTATGTGATATAGTGAAGTAGCCTTTAAACAGCCAAAGCAACCTATATTTTAAGCTAAAGTGATCTCATTCACTCCCATCTTTCTGCAGAAGACTGCCCATTAATTTATCTTTAATCTCTCCCTATCAAGTAGTTGCTTCCCTACAAAACATTTTCATGTCTCTCTCATCCTAAAACTCTCACTTGGGTCCTCACATCCCCATTAGCTATCCTACTATAACCTCCCTTCTGTAGCTAAACTCACTGAGAACACCTACATTAAGTGACAGATTTCTTTTCTCTCACCCTCTATTCTTCACTTGCTACAGTCTGGCTTCCAACTTCATCATCTAACTAAAATTTTCTCCTGTAAGTAATTTTTAAAATTTTAGGGAAATTCTTCTGTATTTCTAGTTAATGTGAGTGTTTCTGAGTAGGAAAATATATGACTAGAATGATAGCCAACCAATCGCTAGAAAAATGGTTTCTGTCATGCTGGAAGAGGAGAGATTATCTTCAAAGTATATCACCTTTCTTGTCTAAAACATCGCAGGTATTTATATTCCTACAAGGTCCATTAAGTGATATAAAGGCTTTTGGCTAAAAATTTTCTTCTAAGATTCATGACATTTGACATGTTTGCTGGATTCTAAGCCATCATACTTTCTGAGTTCTGTATGTCTATAAGAGCTTCGGGATTCTACTATTTCTAATAGGTCTGCCTACACCAGGCAAGCCTCCTGGAAATTTCCCAATCACATCTCAAGGAAAACCACAAAACTTGGCTCCAGCATTTCACTGTGTCTCTTTCACCCTTTGGGATGTCTGAGGTTCTTCCTAAGATTTCTTCACTCCATTTCTCCTTTCTTGTTCCTATTTCTTTTGTATTTTCACCAATGTTCTTATGGGCCATTGATTGAACTTCCTTCAGCATATTACTGACTTCATCATAGTCCACTTTACACACCATGGAAACATCATGAACTAACTCCTCTCCAGTGGTCTAGAAATCTGTGTACTTTCCCTCAACACTTGTAAAGTCAAAATGAGTCAGGGTTTATTTCAACTGCTATGTCACAGGGTAATCAATGGCTCTCTAGAGTTCACCATTATTTAGACCATCAACAAATGCCACCTTTTTTTCATTAGCCTGATCCATCAGCTCATCTATTATATTTTCCTTTTCCTAAGAGGAATCAGAATCTAGTTCCTTCAATCTATTATTATATACCAGTTATTGCGAACCTTTTAGGGATGGATTGCCATGCCAACCACCATCGTCCCCCTGAGACCATGTACTGTGCCCCCTCCCTTACCCCAAGAAGGGGAGAGAGAAATTGCTCCCATTGGGCTGCTGAGAGAGGGGTGGATAAAGGGGTGAAGTAAGGAATGTCCTCAGTGAGTATAGACAGGGGTAGGCAAGTGGCCTGAGCACTCCACTCCCCTTCAGCTCTGCCTCCTGTGAGACACCCACTTTACCCACTGTGAGCTCCCATTTGGGCTGCTGAGCAGAGGGGCAGGGGATGGGAGAAATGTCATCAAGTACAATGAAGAGGGGAAGGGTAGCAGCTCTACCTGAGTCTCTCTGCCTTTCTAGTAAAGAACTCTAGAGGTGGAGGGTAGGGTGAGAGGAGAGAGGCCTCCCCACAGAGAGCCCTCTCTGTTCCATCTTTGGCACCTGTGCCATAGGTTCACCATCACTGTTATATGCTATGTCACTTTCCTCACTTTCTGGATCCCCTGGTTTTGGAAGATTTGGAAGATTCCTCTCATTTCCTACTTTTAGTTTTTTTCCTCCTTAATTCTTTCTTCTGATTTAGTTTGGTATTGAGCAGTAGTAATTTTACCATCCCTACTTTCCACCTAGTCTCTCAGGAAGTGGGCCTAACATGCCCTGACAAAAGTCTGGCGCTCATCAGGCTTATTAATATCAGGCTATTCATGTCTGGCAAAGCTGGTTTGGTATGACTCGGGCATACTGTCAGAAGCAGCAGTGTTTGGATGTGCCAAGGCTGGAGAAGAGAAGCCAACTTATGACCTTAATAGCTGCTTAAGGTGCTGAAGAGGTTAAGCTGCTCACCCAGGGTCAGGGAGTCAGGATATGCCTGAAGCAGGATCTGAAGTCAGATCACCCTGACACCAAAGTGTCAATCCCTGATGCTTCTCCCATAAGTATTTATTAACAAGTTACTATATCACTTCATTAAAAAAAAAGAAAGACAAAGGTAGTTTCCATGGTAATCATAATTCTGCTTCCCAAAAGCATATGAAAGACAATTTTGCTAGTATTTCATAAGATAACATACTACATAGAAAAGAAATTAGATCAGTATCAACACTACTGACTGAGTAAAACGTAGGTTGTTAGCAAGAAAGAATATCTATTTTGCAACTTGAAAATCTATTTTAAGTACTAGGATGCAAAAATTATTAATTCCATTAATTACCTCACTTCCATAAGATATAGTCAGAACATTTCACTGGTTGTGAGGAAGTTTCTTTTCTTCTACTTATAAAATAAATAATTTATTTCTCCCTAAATTTTCTGATTGATAGTAATCTATGTAGTTGAAAAGTGACATACTTTTTTTATTTGTGTAGAAAGGAAGAGCCCCAGACCCATGATTTCATCAGATGCTCACAAGCATTCTATCTATCAATTAATGCAAAATAACAACTTGTCTATAATTTTCAGTCTTAGGGTTGACTGTGTATAAAGCTCAAACTAATATTATCTCAGACTCCTATTTTGACTTCTACCATATTGATTCTATAAAGTAAATGATTTTTTGCTGTATTAATTTCAAAACTGGTTCTGCATTCACTTGGCATGACTTAAGTACAGGCTTCCAGGTGTAAAGATTAAAATTTAGGGGAGATGGGGAGACTGAGGCAGGTAGAAATTAGTTTCTCTCTGCAAGGAGTATTATATTTTTTAGAGGTTTATTAAAGGTTAAAGATTAAAGAGTATACAAGTAAGAAACATGTGCCTAGGCCAGAGGCCTAGACAAAATAACCTCACATCATGCAAGAGACCGCCTGCTCCAAAACGGAAGTCCAAAAAGAGCCAAGAGAGAGCCCCTCAAAAGCCTTTGAATCAGCTTAAATACCTTCTCGATCTCGGCCCAGGTGAGATTACAAGGCATTCTGGGGAAGTGGAGCAAAGGCTCGTGGGGATTGTAGTCCTGTATTCGAGTCTATTTTTTTACATCGGTGAATCTACATATTTAAGCTGAGCTCAGGGATACAGATAAAGTATAGTCAGGAACAGTTTAAAGCTAGTTTAAAAGCTTTCATGCTGGCAATCCCCCAAGATACACTTCATGGATATCTGTTTACCTCACAAAATTATTATCCCCAAAATTATCCTGATCAGCCTTACCTATCCTGCTTCTTATCTCTCTAACAAAACTTTCTAGGTTCCTGGGAATATACAAACTCAGGTCTACTAACAAGGTATACAAGATGCTGATGGGTCAGAAAAAACAATTAACTTTCCTTAATTATTAGAGAGAGATGGTCACTAAACCCATGTGGATGTGTTAGACAGTCTTCTTTTAAATGACCAATCATGTCCCTAACTCCATAAGGCTATCTACTCTATAACCAATCATATTGTCTTTCCCACCTACCCAACTCTTTATTCCCCAAAATTACAGTAAAGATAGTGAGGCTAGTGAGGACTTTGGGGTCTTTGGTCACTAAGAAAGGCCACTGGTCCAATATATTAGTTACTACTAGCCTAAGTAAGAAACTGATCATGCTCAGAATACTGTCTCACACTTTGCTTTAATTTTCAAATGTAATAGTGGGCAACTACAGAGGAATGGAAGAAAAGGAGAATGGTCCCTGAAACAGCCCTCCATGGAAAAACAGTAAGAATTCACTAGTGGAATTTGCCAACTGAAGAGTGGGCAACAAGCAGGGCCCTGACCTCCCAGCTTCAATTTCTTCTGTGCTTAAGGCAAATGTAATAACTGGGTCAAGCAGCTTAAGTAGGCTTAAGTGATCTTCCCATGACTTCTTATTTACATCAATAAGAATCTGGGAAAAATTAAGCAGTACAGTATAATGAAAAAAGTAAAGGAAGTATTTGTAGCATATGCTTTAACCTACCTGTGGATAAGCAGTGCCCATCCCAGAAAGCACAGCTGAAAGAACATCTTTTCCCTTCTCACCAGCCCGGTTAGAAACAGACAGCTTGAGTAAGTCAACCATGACACGGGTATCATCTGGCACTAAGAGACTAGTAAACTCATCCAAATATTGTGGTTCAGGACCTGATACTTTATTTTGGCTTTCAACATCCTGAGAATTTAAAGGAAAGATAATCAATGTAATATAAAATATATTGTTTTACTTTTTAATTACAAACAAATCTTTTTAAGTGCTTAAGGTTTATTATATGAATTTTACTCTACACTATAAAATATCCAAACACCAAAAATTCAATTAAGTCATTAGATACATATCAGGTTCCTAAACAGGCCTACAACCATAAACATTCTTTCTAAATAGTCTTGATTGATTCTTTTCAAAATCTTATCAAATACAGAGACATTACTAAGCATGTCTTCAAAATATAAAGAAAATTAGAACAGATTAGTTTAGTAAAGAGACCAAGATAGTACTGAAATTGTGAATTACAGTAGAATACTTAAAACTAATATGCCCTTTCTTTCAACTTCTTAGAAATCCTTATTGCAATTGAATGAGATTCATTTAGAAAAGGGATTATGTTTGTGTTGGGTACATGAACAGCATTTTCAGGAATGAAAATAGTTTCCTAAATCTGAAATGCAATTTAAAAACAAAGGTGATTCTTAGGCATGAATTAACAGAAAAGGAAGCAGTAGCAAAAGAAAATAGTGAAGCAAAGCAAAATGTGTAAAAGAAACAAAACAAAATATAATTGTTTTTTCCTTATAGAATATGCTCCAAGCATTAAATCAAGGAAAAAATAACTGATTAGCAACTAGAAATTATAAGTATACTTTTGAAAAATTCTAAGGTCCAATGTGAAAAATATACCGTAAATTTCTTTCACTTTACTGTTTTACGTCTGGAATTGTAAGCAAATGTAAAATTAATTATTCAAATACACATTCACTCAAAAGTACATTTTGGTACATCAATAGCTTTTCTAATATTTGGCATAAAAGTACAGTAGTAGCTTTTCTAGTATTTAGTGTGAACATATTATTTGATAGCAGATGTCTGTTATCATTTTACCATTTAGATCTAGAAATTAATTTTTTACAACTAAGAGTTCCATCCCAAAGAATTTGCATCATACAAAGCCAAAACTCAAGGTTTTCCCTTTCATGATAATCTTGATATGTTTATTGATTTGACATACTTAAAAATAAGAATTCAAATATTACAAGCATAATTTTACATATCTCATCTAAATTCTTACAATGATTCCTTCAAAACATCTTCTAAGTAACTGTAATACTTGCTCTTAAATTTGAGTCCACTGGATATCTATATATACATATATTTATTTGAATATGTGTTACATAAATCCTAAGTGTGTTTATATATATATATAGCCTACGTATTAATATCAATATTATTTTTGAGTTTAAAAGTCAACAAACAGCTCTAAGCTTAATTTCAATAGAAGCTAAGAGAAAAACAATTCATTTATTATGCTATACCTGCCCTTTTCTTTTCCTTTGGAATATGAAAAGAAGAGAAATTGTATGTGATTATACTTTTTGATCATGGGAGGCCTAGAAGTAACCAAATGTAATTTATCAAAAGCAATAAACTGTATAATCATTTATAAAAAGGAAAGCTAAAATTTTTAACTTAGTGAGGGCAAATTTACATTTTAAATTATTTTAATTATCTTTAAATTTAGAAATTCTTATGACATCAACACTTCCTTTTGGTCTTACAAACAAAAGATACCCAATTAAAGGAAAATGAGTGGACAATTAGTGGAGTGGCATAATAAATCAAGGTATTCAATTAAATTCATAATAATATTATTACTTCTTTGGTTTTAGTCATAGTCTCTGCAATGATACTGGCAGCTCCAGGATCATCAGTCACTGGAATAAATGGACGAGAAGAAGCAGAAGAAGCTGAAGGAGTCACTGCTGATGGAGTCACAGCATCTTCTGAAGGAACTACCTAGTTTTTAAAAAATTAAAGCAGAAAAATAATAAGAAAGAAGAAAAAAACCAGGAACAATTAGATGCTCTTGAAATTTTAAAAATGTACCAGGCCTTTATTTAAGAAATAAGTTAACTTCCAACTAAACATTTTTAACCTTTTAAAAATGTTATTTCCTTGCAGCTAGATGGTTCAGTGGCTATAGCACCAGGTCCATAGTCAAGAAGGCCTTAGTCTAAATACAGCCTCAGATAAATTACTAGCTGTGCTTTTTGTGAGGATCAAATGTGATAACAATGGTAAAACACTTAGCATCTGGCATGAAATGGGTGCTATATAAATGCTTGTTCTTCTTATTACTTTTCTCTTAATAAAAAGAAAAAAGTCTATTTAAAACAGAAAAAAAATATGGAATCATTTGCACTCAGGCAGCAAATATTCAGGCTGTATACTTTTAAAAACTCTATTTCTTATAAGATGTCTAATTGGTTTGTACGCTGCTTGCTGTTCTTATTGAGTCTAATTATCAGCCTCTCAGCAGACTAGTAATACTTAAGTTATTGAATATTAGTTTAAGTTTGTTCTGTCAAATGTATGTTTGTTAAGTGTCCTGTGTTTAGCAATAGTCCTATGTGGTAGAATAAATGTCCTATCAGTTTAAACTAGAAAAAAAAATAATTCTATTATTTTCCATTCCAGGGTAGCTGTTTTCCCCCAGGAGAACAAAGAAAGGGCTACTTGGATATTGTCACACCACCAATTATTATATACAGCTGATCAATTACCTCCCCTCTCCTGTCTTGCCATGGATTTGGGCTCAGTCTATCTTCTACATCCACAGCCATCACACTTTCTTCACCATTCATAGGACTTCCCACTGAAGACACATCTGAAGGGGGTGCAGGTGATGAAGAAGATGGGCATTCCACTGGTGCAATCATACTAGCAGGCATTAAGGCTCCAACTACTGCATCTCTAAAAGAAATGTAGGATACTTTGTCATTTTTCTAGCTATAAAATAAAGAAGAGTCACAAGTATAATATGATCTTCATACTGTCTAACACCTGTGTTTTGTCTTCAGAAAAGGTCTTCAGAAAGATAAAGTGCTATACAATAGCAGTTCAACTAAAAGGAAACAAATTTATGCCTTAAGAGAGTGAAATGAAGTTTACCAATCACAATAAAAAATGACAAGTTGGTAACCTTCAATAAAAATCAGTCAGTTCAGAGGAGTTTCTCATGGAGGACAGTGATACTTAGGATGATGCTAGCAACTAAAGCCAGATTTGGATTAAAAAAGAGACAAAAAATGTCCAACCTATATAACGTTTGCAGGTAGGTGCCTTATATTGAAGCTATGAGCTTTAATTTTGAGGTAATTATTGCCAAAAGGTGTTTTGGCAAGACAATACCATGCTAGGTAGTCTTCAAAATCATTATCAACATAAGTTAGCTCTCCTATATGGCAACATAATGGAACTACAAGAAAATATTCTTGATTTATGTTTCACTGCCTTTGGTAAAGACTTTATTAGAGTACAAAGTGCATTACCATTAACCCCCAAATACTAATATTGTACTAATCCTTGTTAATTAAAAGGAACCTTTGTAAATATCATTTTAATTTTTTTATTTTTTTATAAAACCCTTACCTTCCTTCTTAGAATAAATACTGTATATTGGTTCCAAGATATAAGAGTTAGGCAATGGAGGTTAAGTGGCTTGACTGGAATCATAGAGCTAGGAAGTACCTGAGGCCAGATATGAACCCAGAATCTCCCATTTCTAGGCTTGGTTGTCAAACACACTGCCCCTTATAAATAACATTTAAAAGCCCTAACATACATAAGGTTTTTAAAACTAGTTGAACATTGAAGAAATACTGTATGTGCCAAATCTAAATGCTTGTAAGTTTATTTTTTAAATAAGTTGACAAACCTACCTCGCATACATGATTTGCAATGCTGTTAAAATATGAGATAATGCTTGCTGTTTGGCTAGGTTTCCATCCAAAGACAAGAGAATCTTAGCAAGGGAAGGGCGATTAGGTTTGGAACTATTTGCACCACTGATTTTGTTACTGGCAGCTGAAGAATCAGCATCGGAAGGAACACCTTAGAAATCAAAAGATAAATTTTGCACTTAATTTTAAAACAATAATATTATTTGTTTCTAAATAGTTTTGCCTTTCCAATTCTAACTTCTCAAATATTCCATTTCACAGCACATATTCAGTAATACTAGAGTGAATACTGGACTGAAAAAAAGTTTCTTTGTTCAATACATAAATAGTAAAAACTATCATAAATAAAAATATTTCCCCATCACATTAAAATTTCAACAAATGACAAAATGTTTGACCATAAATTATGAACACTAAAAATATTAACCCAAATATTTAATCAGAATTCCTAACTGAAGGGTTACCCACAGAAAAATCTAGAAATTTTCTTTCACAAGAAAATGAAAACAATTTAAAATCCTATATACAGAAGCTAAAAAATAAACATTCTATAGTCAAAGCCTTTTATTAAAGGCAGGTTTTGCAGTGATGCATTTATTATTTGGTAAATCATCTAAATAAATTTGCATGCAACACGTATAATATATCATTTCATTCCTGGGCACTCAATTAAGAAGACATTTTAAAAAAAGGCAACAGGGAAAGTTTTCCTTCCTTTAAACATATGACTGCATAAAATGTCATATGTCATTCTCTTTAAGAGGAAAGCAGACTCCATTCTTTATCTTTTAACAAATTCCTATTTTAACTAGTAATAAACCTTTTCCACGGCACAAAGAAATTCTATTCTGATCTCTAACTCCACACAATATTGCTCCCTGAAATGTTAGCAGTTACAAATACTTGCTAAAATCTTATCTGTATTCAAACCAAATAAGTTACCTAAATAAGAAGCACCTAAAGGGTCCCTAGCAGTTTGGAAGAGGACAGGTTCATGGACAGATGGGGTTGCTACATCCACTGTTGTCCATGCTACACTGTGAGAAGAGCCGCAAGCTACTCGGGTGATTTTCTGGCCTTCTAAGCCTTGTACAAGAGTTGGCTTCCTATTAACAGTAGTTGTACCATTGCCTTGCTGTCCGTGATCATTATCACCCCAAGCATACACCTGTAAAAGAAAAACCAATTATTTATAAAACTAAGAACTATTTTACATAAAATGGCTTATGCTAAAAATACTTATTCTAGTACTTCAACAAATTTTTAAAAATCTATTACAAAATTGCTTCGCATTCACTAATAAAAAGCTAGGGTTTTTTGTTTTTTTATTTTTGCAGGAGGGAATACAATTTGAATAAAATAAATAAATGTGTTCATTTCTCAATTCAAAATAATCTTTTGGTTTAAAAATAATTTCTTCAGGAAGATCAGTTAATGGTATGCTATATTTTGTCAAGATGGATGACCACAGAAGAATTCCATGATTCTATCAATGAAATAAAATATAAAACTGTGGTAAACATTTTATAAGCCTAAATGCTAATGAAATTCAAACTATCAAATGATAATCTAGGAATCTAAGTTTTATTTTAAATAAAGTTGGCATAGCATGATAGAGCATCCTAAGAATCATGATAAGCATGAACAATCATTCTGTAAATATTAATAAGAGTCTATGTATAAACTGTTTATTTTCTTAATTAGCTAATTACCTGCCCTCCCATATTCCTAACAGGACTTATCTTTAGAAAATTTAATGAGTTAAATCTTGCAGCATTTTTCACATTTCACAAACCAATTCCTACAAATGACTATCTTATAAATCAATACAAATCCTACTCTCTGTTTTTTAAACATCTCTTTAGAGAAATATCTATAGATATTTTATATATTCTTTATCATCCTATTTCTCAAACAGAAATATAGGCCATTAATCCTACTTAAGAATCTCTGCCAACCACATGCTGACAGTGGCATACACTTGATTTATAGCAATGGTGTCAAACTCAAACAGAAGAAGATCCCTGTGGTCCCATATTGACTCAGAAAACCACAAATAAACATTATGTTATATTGTATTTTTATTTATTTTGCCAAACATCTCCCAATTGCATCTTAATGTGATTGGTCTGAATTCAGAGGAGTTTTCGGGGCAATGAATTACCAGTTCTAGTTTACATGATAGTTGTACTCAATGAATAATCTAACACTATTATAATTTCTATTGTTTTGGAATGTCTTTTAAGTCAGAAACAGGCTGTCCATACTTACCTGACCTGTATCAGTGACAGCTAAGCAGTGAAGGGCACCTACTGCCACATGAACTATCTTCTTTCCCCGTAGTCCCTCTACTACTTGTGGTTTTCTCACATGAACATCGGTGCCATGACCAAGCCTAAAGTAATCCCCTTTGCCCCTAAAAAGGAATAACATTTTTTAAAGCTTCAAATAATTCATCATTACCTTACCATGGGTAATCCCTCTCTTGATATATGTACCAACATTTTAGCTTACAGTGTTTGTGAGTGACTAAGGCCAAAAAAATTTCATCACATTCTCTATATTCTGTCTACATTCAGCTAAAATGATCCTTGGCACAATTAAATGAAAATAATAATTAGTAAGGACACATGGAGAGGCAAATCAAAAATTAATTGGAAATTGAACAATACAATTCTCCAAATCAGTTAAAGAACAACTCATAGAAACAATTAATAACTTCATTGAAGAAAATGAATATGATGAGACATCCTCTCAAAATCTATGGGATGCTAGCCAAAGCAGTACTCAAGGGAAAATTCATATCCATGAGTTCATATATTAACAAATTAGAGAGAGCAGAAGTCAATGAATTGGTCAAACAAATTAAAAAACTAGAAAGTGAACAAATTAAAAATCCTCAGATGAAAACTAAATTAGAGATCCTAAAAATCAAAGGAGAAATTAATAAAATTGAAAGTCAAAGAACTATTGATTTAATAAGTGAGACTAGAAGATGATACTATGAAAAAACACATAAAATAGACAAAGTACTGGTCAATCTAATTAAAAAAAGTAAAGAAGAAAACCAAATTGATAGTATCCAAAATGAACATGGAGACCTCACCTCTAATGAAGAGGAAATTAAGAAAACCATTAAAAATTATTATGCCTAATTATATCACAATAAATATGGCAATCTAGGTGACATGGATGAATATTTACAAAAATATAAATTGCCTAGACTAACAGAAGAAGAAATAGAATACATAAACAACCCCATATCAGAAAAAGAAATTGAACAAACCATCAAATAATTCCCTAAGAAAAAATCCCCAGGACCAAATGGATTCAAAATGAAATGGACTCAAAATGAATTCTATCAAACATTCAAAGAACAATTAATCCTAATATTATACAAACTATTTGACAGAATAAGAAGGAGTTCTACCAAATTCCTTTTCATGACACAAATATGGTACTGATTCCAAAGCCAGGCAGGTCAAAGGCAGAGAAAGAAAACAATAGACCAATCTCCTTAATGAATATAGATGCAAAAATCTTAAATAGAATACTAGCAAAAAGACTCCAGCAAGTGATCACTAGAGTTATTCACTATGACCAGGCAGAATTCATACCAAGAATGAAAGAATGGTTCAATATTAGGAAAACCATCCACATAATTGACCATATTAACAAGCAAACGAACAAAAATGATATGATCATCTCAATAGATGCAGAAAAAGCCTTTTACAAAATAGAACATTCATTCCTACTGAAAACACTAGAAAGCATAGGAATAGAAGGGCCTTTCCTAAAAATAATATATATAATAGTATATTATATAAATAAATAAATAATTATAGTAATAGTAATTATTAATAGTAATAATAATAGTAATTATTAATAGTAATAATAATAATAGTAATAATAGTAAAATAATAGTATATATCTAAAAACATCAGCAAATATCATCTGAAATGGGGATAAACTAGAAGCCTTCCCAATAAGATCAAGAATGAAACAAGGATGCCCATTATCAGCCTCTATTATTTAACATTGTACTAGAAACACTAGCTATGGCAATTAGAGAAGAAAAAGAAATTGAAGGTATTAAAATAGGCAATGAGGAGACCAAGCTATCAATCTTTGTGGATGATATGATGGTCTACTTAAAGAGCCCCAGAGAATCAACCAAAAAGCTAGTGGAAATAATCAACAACTTTAGCAAAGTTGCAGGATACAAAATAAACCCCCATAAGTCATCAGCATTTCTATATAACTCCAACACATCTCAGCAGCAAGAATTAGAAAGAGAAATCCCATTTAAAATCACCCTAGACAATATAAAATACTTAGGAATCTATCTGCTGAGACAAACACAGGAACTATATGAACACAACTACAAAACTATCCACACAATTAAAACTAGATCTAAACAATTGGAAAAACATTAACTGCTCATGGGTAGGATGAGCTAACATAATAAAAATGACAATCCTACCCAAATTAATTTACTTATTTAGTGCCATACCTATTGAATTACCAAAAAATTTTTACTGAATTAGAAAAAACCATAACAAAGTTAATTTGGAAGAACAAAAGATGAAGGATATCCAGGAAAATCATGAAAAAAAATGCAAAGGAAGGAGGACTTGCAGTCCCAGATCTCAAACTATACTATAAAGCAGTGGTCATCAAAACAATTTAGTACTGGCTAAGAGACAGAAAGGAGCATCAGTGGAACAGACTTGGGGTAAGTGACCGCAGCAATACAGTCTATGATAAGCCCAAAGATCCCAGCTTTTGGGACCAAAACCCACTATTAGATAAAAACTGCTGGGAAAATTGGAAGACAGTATGGGAGAGATTAGGTTTGGATCAACATCTCACACCCTACACTGAGATAAACTCAGAATGGGTGAATGACTTGAATATAAAAAAAGGAACTTATAAGAAAATTAGGTGAACACGCTGTAATAGTATATATGTCAGGTCTTTGGGAAAGGAAAGTCTTTAAAACCAAGCAAGAGCTAGAAAAAAATCACAAAATGTAAAATAAATAATTTTGATTACATCAAATTAAAAAGTTTTTGTACAAACAAAACCAATGTAACCAAAATTAGAAGAGAAGCAAACAAACTAGGAAACAATCTTCATAACAAAAACCTATGACAAAGGTCTAATTATTCATATTTATAAAGACCTAAACCAATCGTACAAAAAATCAAGTCATGCTCCAATCGATAAATGGGCAAGGGACATGAATAGACAATTTTCAGTTAAAGAAATCAAAACTATTAATAAGCACATGAAAAAAGTGTTCTAAATCTCTTATAATCAGAGAGATGCAAATCAAAAGAACCCTGAGGTATCACCTCACACCTAGCAGATTGGCTAACATGATAGCAATGGAAAGTAATGAATGCTGGAGGGGATGTGGCAAAGTTGGGACAGTAATGCATTGCTGGTGGAGTTGTGAATTGATCCAACCATTCTGGAGGGCAATTTGGAACTATGCCCAAAGGGTGATAAAAGACTGTCTGCCCTTTGATCCAGCCATAACACTGCTGGGTTTGTACCCCAAAGAGATAATAAATAAGGAAAAATACATGTACAAAAATATCCATAGATGCATTCTTTGTGGTGACAAAAAATTGGAAAATTAGGGGATGCCCTTCAATTGGGGAATGGCTGAACAAATTGTGGTATATGTTGGTGATGGAATACTATTGTGCTCAAAGGAATAATAAAGTGGAGGAATTCCATGGGAACTGAAATGACCTCCAGGAAGTGATGCAGAGGGAGAGGAGCAGAACCAGGAGAACATTGTACACAGAGACTGATACACTGTGGTACAATCAAACATAATGGACTTCTCCATTAGTGGCAATGCAGTGATCCTGAGCAACTTGGAGTAATCTACTAGAAAAAATATTATCCACATTTAGAGGAAAAACTGTGGGAGTAGAAACACAGAAGTAAAACAACTGCTTGAATACATAGGTCAAGGGGATATGGCTGGGGATGTAGACTATAAATGAATATCCTAATGCAAACATCAACAACATGGAAATAGGTTCTGATCAAGGACACATGTAATACCCAGTGAAATTGTGCCGTCGGCTGCCGGAAGGGTGGGGGTAGGGGAGGGAGGGAAATGTGATTCTTGTAACCAAGCAATAATGTTCTAAATTGACTTAATAAATTAGTTCAAAATAAAATAAAATAAAATGATCCTTGGATAGCATATAAAAAGGACATCACCATTACCAGGCCCAAACTCAAAGCCTCTTAGGTAAGCCCTATCAAAGCTTATTCTCTTCTTATACAACCTTTGAAAATTCGAGATCACCTTCACACAATGAGAAGGCACTGGAGTAGGGTTTTAATGAAAGGATAATGTACACAAAGTATGCCATTACCTATTTAATAATTATATACAAACTTTATTCACAAAATGATAGTATGTGACAATAACTAATCTAAATACCCACAAGATAATTAAAATTATAACTATAATATAATCACATTCAATGTATTCTACACTGTACAAATTTAATACTACTATGTTCCTAATATTGGTATAAATTCATTTTATAGATGATAAAGCTGAAGCTGAAAGAAGTTAAGTGACTTTCCTAAAGTTACATAGATAGGGAGTCCTTGACTTTGGAGCAGTGCTCTATCTTTTTGTCACCTCATCACCTTAATGACTATATTTGATCTAAGTACACTTAAAGTGTTTTTTAAAAGACTACTATAAATTTAGAGTATCATAAAATTCATTTTATTCTATCAGATAGATATTTAAGATTAGTTTATTCACAAAAATCAAACATAAATTAAAAATCTATATTTTTAGATAAACTGGGCCAAATTGTAATGAAAATCTCTTCCTGAAATGCCTCAGTTTTGTTAATCTAGTCTATAATCCTTCATCTTTACTGTGATTTTCAAAAAACTTTTAAAAAATATTTCTGATGTCTATTAAAATAGCTTTCAGTTTCTGTACTTCCTAGAGGGAAAATAGACACATTGTTTTCAGAAATTTAGAAATAGATACGGAAACTCTTTTTAGCTTGTTTCCTAAATGGTTTCTTCTAGAATAGCTAAAGATGTTTATTTTAACTACAAAAAAATTAAACAACAAATGCTTACAGCAATTTTTCCTCTTCCTTGTTACCTTAATCTTTTCACAAAAGAACATTTCTAATGACAAGATCTTAACAGGTTTTAAGTGACATGAAAAGGTAACATTTGACCAAAAATATATTCAGTTTACTTTCATATACAAAGCAAAAACAAAAATCTGCTGTTTCTAGTATATTGTTCCAATGAATAGATAGCTATGATACTGAGCAAGAAATACATACCAAGTCCATACCACTCCTGACTTTGTAAGTGCCAAGGAAAACTGAGCCCCACACTCAATCTGGCAAACTCCTTGTCCATTAAGTCTCTCAATGTTCTGAGGAATGTTACATCCTTCACTTCCTCCACGACCCAGTTTCCCAAAGTCACCATCTCCCCAGGAAAAGACCAAGCCTATAAAGGGAGAAAAGAAGAAACAAACATTTTATTCAAAGTGGCACCATGGTATGGTGAGAGAGAGCAAGCCTCAAAACAAGTAAGTTCAAGAGCAAGTAACATACTGGCTGAGTAAGTATATATTCACTTAACATATCAGTGTTCTGAGCAACTCTCTAAGCCTGTAAGTTACAGAAAGATGATGCTTACCTACATTGTTTGAAGAAGTTTCTTTATGTGGAAATTTCCTATATCAGTGAAATCAGAGGTCCAATCCAGCCCTAGTCTTCAGATTAAAATTAACTTTCAATATACCTAACTTTTGAATAAAGTATATTCTTACCTTCATCTGTTAAAGCCAGTGTCTGGGCATCTCTACTTCCACAAGCAACTTGAATAACTCGGTGACCAAGAAGAACTTTCACCTATTAGAGGATTAAAAATAAAGGAAAGTCAAGTTAAATGCACATGTTGTGCATATCCACATACATATGTCAAAGTTATCACCCATAATAAATCACTTGAATCATTGCAAATTTAAATTTTTTTAAAACTCAGAATATAAACTAATTCCTGACAAATGAGTTTCTTCCCTTAAAGTTCTCCAATTTTTCTGTAAAAGTAATAAATCTTATATAATCACCATTTTGGGTTTCAGCTGTGTGGTATTATCCCCATGTCCCAACCGGCCATATTCTCCAAGGCCCCATGTATACAATTCACCACTTGATGTGATGGCAGCACTGTGAGAACTGCCACAAGCTATATCACGAATACGTTTGGTTTTCAATGCCTCTATCAGTCTTGGTTTATCACAGTTCCTAAAACAAAAATTTAAAAATAGTTTCTATAAACAATCTCTAATTTCTGAAGAAGAAAGAAAAATATCAATGATGTTGATTCACCCATAAAGAGCCACAAACTCAAGAATGAGTGTGTGTGTGTATATACAAGCATGCTTATATATGACACTGATTGCAAATTTATTCCAAAAATATGTTAAAACTGTCAATAGTATTTCAAAGCACTGAAAATAAATGCTATTTCACACCAATAGATCCTATTTTAAAATTTCTAACAAATTAAAAAATCAGAAACTACCAATATTACCTATAACCTATTTAGAAATGTCTCCTCATTTACAAGAAAGACTAGATATAATTTGCTTACATTCTGCTGAAGTGTCCAAGTTTTCCATCATCACCTTCACCCCATGAAAATACTTTTCCATCAACAGTTAAAGCCATAGCATGCCGGCCACCTACAAGATTCAATAAGTATGTTTTTCACATTAAATGGCCTTCTTTAAGGGACATAAGAATGAATTCCTTTCAAAAAAATCTGGTTTGCTGTTCTCATTAAATATGGTATTTACAAATAAAATTTAATTTAAAGTAAGTTTATACCAATTTAACACTGGAAACAATACTAATTAGTGTTATTTTAAATTTGTAACTATTCTAGTAACAAAAACAAGAAGACATCAATGTATTTTTGCTTAAGTGTTTCATTCAATGAATAAGTTTTAAGGTTGGGTTTTTCCCCCCTTTAAAAACCCTTACTTTCTGCCTTAGAATGGAGAAAGAGCCAGGCCCAGGGATGAGAGGTACTGGGTTCAAATCTGATCTCAGACACTGCCCAGCTGTGTGACCTTGGGCTTAACCTCAATTGCCCAACCTTTACCATTCTTCTGCCTTGGAACCAACAAATAGTACTTATTTTAAGAGGGGAGAGGAAGAAGAGCATAAGAAAAAGAGGTAGGGGAGGGAGGAAGAGAGGGAGAAAAGAACTACCCCTTTTAAAAATGTATAAGAACCTAGAGATGGGAAGTCCTGGGTTCAAATCTGGCCTCAGACACTTCCCAGCTGTGTGACCCTGGACAAGTCACTTAACCCCCATTGCCTAACCCTTACCACTCTTCTGCCTTGGAGCCAATACACAGTATTGACTCCAAGACAGAAGGTAAGGATTTTATTAAAAAAAAAAAAGTATAAGAAAAAATTAATCAACATGCTCAAAGAAAGCACTTTGATACAAATGCATAGAAAAATAGAAATAATTTAGAGATAAATTTTGTAGTTTTAAACAAAAGAATGAACGAATGCTAGGATTTTACCAACTATTCGTTTTAAATATAGAAATAATTCTTAGGATCTGAAAAGGCTACTCCTGCTAAAACTCAAACTCCCAATGATGCTAAGATTAAACAGCTGGAAAGGTCTTACTATGCTCAAATTCCATAGATAAAACTTTTTCACTAAAAATTACTTTCCTATAACATGGCTTAAGCAGCTATAACTCACAAGACAAGACATGCTAACTGTTCTACTCTATTGGTACTAAATTGGTGATAAAAGTATTTTAAATTTCTACATAATCTTCTAGAATAATATTCTAGGTGCTAAAAATCTTTCCAAGAAAGTATGCAAAAACTTCAAAAATATAATCTATAACAAGTTCATGCCTCTAAATGAAACATTAAAACAGTACCTGAATGAACAGCAACCTTCTTTACCACATAATTGCTAAGAGCTGTAATCTGCCGAGGAATGGGCACAGTTCCACTAGAAATACCTAAACCCAGTCGTCCGTTTGTAGCTTCTCCACAAGCATACACTTTACCCTCCACGGTCACTAAAATTGAAAAAGGAATAGGAACTCACTTGAATATAAAGTACAATAACCAAATTAACACATCAGCAAATACTTTTCAGCACTGCTTAGGTATATAAATTTAAAATGGAAAGAAAAATAAATATACAATAAAAATATATTAGTATATAATAAAAATTAGTCCCACTATACCTGCAAACAAACTTTTAGATCCACCTGCCACTTGAACTACATTCAAAGCAGAAAGGGTTTCAGAGAATGAAGGAACTTTTATCTATATATACAGGAGACAAAAGAGGAAAAGATATGCTACTATTTTTTGTTAATGTAAATAGATCTAGAAATTTCCTTCTAATTATTCCTTTGTTAGCAATTTCCCCTATGTTTTAGTACAAAAAAATTCTCAAAAATTCTATTAAACTACTGACTTATTTGTAGAGAATATTTTTCCTAAAATAACATTAAAATTAGAGTTCAGTATTTATGTTTCTATAAATAACATTACTACACTTGATTAGAATAAGTGTTAATTGTAGTAGCACTTTAATTAATTAATTAATAGAATCTATACCTAGTTTATACCACTATTTAGACTACAGTAACAATTAATACATAGTGTCCTTCTGATAGTAGTAGTTTATCCCTGGGCCAGAGAGAACTCTCTCAGACTTAATGTTTGTCTGGTGAATCTACCTATATTCATATCAATATATTAAATGAATGGTTATCTTATTTTTCCTAAGGAATATAAAATAATTCACAATTTTTCAAAATCTTCAAAATAACACTGAGATTAAAGTTAATGACAAACTTAACATCTACTTAAGAAGCAGAAAAATTGAAGATGCTATAATTTTCTCAGTTGTTATCATTAATTGATAGAGGCCATTTAAATTTATAATCCAGATTTTAACAAGACTCCCTCCTATATTTTAATCCACAAGCTTTATAACTTATTTCCGTTGCATTTAAATGGAAGTAGCATCAACTATATCTACTCACCAGAAGGAATGGCACTTCTAATTAGAACACAAGGATGATATCCATTTTTAAGCTATTCTTATAAATATTAATTCAACAAGTGCCAATAACTATTAATAAGTTAAGGACATTTTTATGTATAGGGAAGAAAGGCTAAAGGAATAGCCAAGTCCCTTTAAAAAAAGAGATTAAATTATTCATGAACAAAGAAATTTTCCTCAAACCAAGGCCTAGTCACCAATTTTTAGAGCTCTAAATTAATGGCTTCAGAGAAAACAGCATTTGTTAATTTTACCTTTTTAAGAAACACTAGCAAATACCTTAGAACCTTTTAATCCTCCCAATTGATCCTTGTCATTCAGGCCCCACACAAATACTTTGGTTCTTATTGTAGCTGCTGATTCCAAACCAGAAGACTTCTTCCTAATAAGACTGAGAGGAAGAAAGTACAAGAGAGAAAGAATGAGAGTGAACCAGGGGAGGGGAAAAGAGTAAGGGAGGGGAAGGGAGGGGGAAGCTTGGTAAATAACATAATTATCTTTAATAATAAAATTGCCTTCAAAGGTCAATCCTTTACTTATTATGTAAATATAGAAAATTTTGGCCCTATCAGAGACCATCCATTCCAACCCCTGGGGATAATTCTATATAACTTCATTTTTTCCCAGTAGTTGAGGGCTAACCTTCTACGGGTTTGGGCTTTCATTATGATTGCATTTGTTGCATTTTTTTCCCCTAATATGCACTAAAGACGTTCTAGAATGCTTAAACTAAAATAAATATCCTGAACAAAAATTAACCTTTTCTTTATTCAACCAAATTACTGACTGAATGAGTACCTATTACACACAAGTACTGTGGAGAATGAAAGGAAAATTAATAAAGTTTCAATAATAATGTTTACCACCTAATATAAATAATGTGACATTATACAAACAATGATAATGATGATTCGGGGTCGTCATTTAACAACAGTCATTACTATAAGATGCGAAGCTAAAGTGGATATGATGTGAAGTGCATTTGAATAAGGACTGACCATCTAAGACACTAGAACTTGCTCTCTTGAGATAATCCCTATCATCTTGCTATTTTGGTCATATCTCATAAAGAAGGAAGCATATGCAATGCAGGTCCATGATCTATTATGCAACAAATTTTATAGAAGAGAAGCCTTGTATTTTAAGGTAAAAATGAGATAGGTAGCTATTTACTTCTCCTAATCCCTGACTACATCGTAAATTAAGATTCAATTCAATAAACATGTATTAAACATTTACTATGGCATAGGCACTGAGGACAGAAAAATTAAAGAATCCCTCCATGTCCTCAAGATGCTTGTGTTATATTGAGTACTATGTGCCAATAATTACCATATACAAATAAGTAGATAAAAGGAAATTTGGGGAGAGAGACTAAGACAATAGGAAATGGAAGGAGGTATACTATGAAAGACTTCAGGAAGTACATAGCCCATTATTTGAGCCTCAAAGAAAGCTAGATTCTAAAAGGCAGAAGTGAAAAAGGAATATATTCAAGACAAGGCAGATGGCCTGTGCTAAGGCTAGGAGGTGGGAGAGGGTAATATGCCATAAAAGTCATCAGTACAAGAGACAAAAAACAGGAATTAGTAGAAAAATGCTTAATAAAATTGGCAAATATGTCTGATGGACAAATATATGCATATTTATGAAATATCTAATAACTTCTAAAATCTGGGTTAGAACTCCAATGAAACATTTCTTCAAATATATTACCTCCCAGTATTAGCTTTATCATCTTCTTCTTCTTCATTATCTGAGGCTAAGAAAGGAACAGCAGCCAAATCTTCATCTTCTGCCCGAATTCGTCCCAGTATAATGAGACCATGGATTTTACAATCTATTCCTGAGCTTCTGCATTGCTTTATGGCAACCTCAATATACCTGTGATACTAAATAATATTTTTTGATTAGCCATAGCATTTTATATAGACTTATATAAAATAATCTAAATAAATGAGTGGATATAGGATAGAAACCTAAATAAGGCAAGTTTGAAAAGTTGAAATAAATTTACTTTTTAAGTGGAAAGTATTATATCAAATGAAAATATCTTTCTTTCAGTAAAGCTCTATCTTTTAAAGTATTTGATTTATTCATTATTCATTCAACAAAAACCTATTAAATTTACAAAGAACATATTTTTGGAATCTAAACTTAGATGATATGCCAAATATCTTTTAAACACTTCTGGTTTGGGAGATGTATCAAAGGAAAATTCTTAGCCAAAAGAAAAAGATAAAAAGGTACAGGTCTAAGAGCAACTTTAATAATTCTAACAGTAGCTTCTAAATGCTAGAAAATTTCCTGCTTTATATGGATTTAGACTTGTTTCTTGTTTTTTTTAAAAGTCTAATTCTGAAAGTCTTAGTAAAAGTATTGCTTTCTAATAAAATTTCCCTGGTAAATGGCAGAATTATTAGTAAAATAAAATATTAACTATATAGTGACAACATAATAAAACATGCAGTATTCATCAGTTCTATTCAAATATTATGTTCACATTGATTTATTAATTTCATTACACATATTATAAAAACCTTAATTTTTAAATATTTTCCCTCAAATTCCATACTAAGTTATTAGCAAAGAGATTATTAGGTAACATATAATGTATTAGATGAAAAGTAAATAACTCATTTGTAGAAACATATTACAAAAAATTGCTTTTCAAACTATAAGTATTTGTTAAGCACAGCTAGGCTCTTGTGCATACAAGCACAAAGAATGGAAACAATCCCTACTCACAACAAGCTAAATTCTAATAGAGTATAAAAGTACATTTAACAAATATATAGAGCATAAATATGTAATCATGATATACAAAGTTAAATGCACAGTAGTTTGGGAGAGAAGGTATTAGTATTTGGGGGATAAATAAAGGTTTGAAGTAGAAATGCCTGAGCTGGGTCTTAAAAGAAGAGAGTGACTATTTGAGCCAAAAATAATAAAGAACTACATTCCAGCTGAATAGGTTAGCCAGTACAAATGCATGGATACTGTAAAAATAAAATGGAGAGTTTAAAAAATAAAATATTTAGATGGAAAAACTGTTTAACTATAGGTTCAAAACTTTTCAAAACTGTTTAACTCACCAATCAGGTTCAAATTGTTTTGAGTATTTTTGATAGAGGTAATCAAAAATATCCTCAGTGATGAAGTGAAGCTCAAATGTGAACTTCCCTTCAGGGCCAGGTACAATGACGCTAAAGAGACTCTTATTATGAACATAAAATGTTTACTGAAATATTTAAGAATAAATAAAGAATTTCTAATTCTAAAGGATTCTAAATCCACCCAGATAAACTCGCAGGTTCCACATCGAACCGCTTCTCCTGTGTTTAACAGGTTACACTACTCCTCCCTGATCTGACTAACCCAAATTTATACTATCTAAATAAAAACTACCGCTATTTTCCTTATAAATCTTAACTTCGCCTTCAAATTATAAAATAGCAAAGGCTAGCTGGTTGAGTCTCAACAAGAATCAAGTTAGGACTCTGAGTCTTAACAGACACAAAGTCCACACCAAAGACCAGGTTTTCTTTGGTCTTCTCAGAGTTAAACCATCTATAAACCCACAATAGATATTCAATAGTGTTTCCCAAGTTGGGAAAGGAAAACACTGAGCTTCTTCAGATCTTTCCTTCAGACAGAGAGAGAGAGGCAAAGATGTTACCTCCTCCAGCCCTGAGAGAGTCTCGGAAAGTGTCTCTGCCAACTGCCAGAGACCAACTCCCAACTGCCAGAGAGAGCAATCGACATAGAAAAAAGGTTATAACTGTTAACATCTGAAATTAACATGCTCTCTCAGCTCTGCTTCAAACTCCAGTTCTTTTCTCAAGCAGTCACTTTACTTCTTTTATCCCTAAACTAATAAAACAATACTTATTTTCGAATATCATCCTTACAATTTTGAAGATGAAGTTTGTGTGTAAAAAAAAGGCTAGTTTGGCTGGACTGCATGCAAAGTGTAGAATACATTAAGCTCTTGGAATAGGTTGGGGCCAGGTTGGGTTGGGCTTCATAATCTAAGGATAGTCTATATTTTATCCTCTTAGCAATAAGAAATCAATCACTCATGCTTGGTCAGATCTGTATATAAGGAAAATTATTTTGGCAGCAGGGTATAAGACAAACTAGAACACAGAGAAAACAGAGACTCGCTAGGAGTCTAATTAGAAGTTATAGCAGTAATCTAAGTAAGAATTAATGAGGGTCTGAATTAAAGTGACAGCTACATGGGTAGAGATAAGGAATAATATTGAAGAGATATTACAAAGGTAAAATTGGCGAAATTTGGCAAATTATTGGATATGTGGGGTAAGGAAGAGTGAAAGGTTTAGGATAATATGGAGGAAAATTAATGGATGGATGGATGGCCAAGCCTTCAACAGAAGCAGTAAAGTTGAGAAGAGGAAAAAGTTTACAAATATAGATAATGAATTCTGTTTTGGGCAAGGTAGTGAATGAGAGGTATCAAGAACATACACTTTGGAATGGTCTCTTTGCAATAGAAAATTCAGGAGAGAGATTAGGGCTTACTATATAAATCTGTGACTCATTTGCATAGCGAAGAAAGTTAAACCTATGGAAGCTAGTTTACTGAGTATAGAGGAAGAAGAGAAAATAGTCTCAAGCAGAACCTTGGAAAATATCCATCTTTAGGTGATGTGATGCAGATGAGAAGATAACAAAGGAGGCTGAAGGAATAAACTAATATAAAAAAGAATACAGTGATAAAAAAAGTGGAGAAATGTACAAGAGGAAAAAGGTGGTCGGTAGTGTCAAATGCAGCAAAGAGATCCAAAAGATCCTCAGATTAGAAGATCCCTAAAAAACCTCAGAGAAGACAACTTAAATTGAATGATAAGATCAGATGCCAGACTTTAAAAATAGAACAGGTGAAGAGGGGAAGTAGAGACAGAAAATGGAAGGGAATCTGGCTATGAGGGGGAGGAATAAAACAACAGTTAGATGGGATTGTAGGGTTTAGTGAAGGGCATTTCAAAGTAATAAAGGACACAGTAAAAAGGGAGAGGCTGAAAACAGGGATGGAAACTGAGGATTCAATGTACTAGAGGGACAAGGGTTTAGACAAAGGTTTAGAGTACAGGTGGAAGAGTTAACTTTGGTAAAGAGAAGTGCCATCTTATTTTCAGACTGGGGGAGAAAGAGGAAGGATGTCAAGAAGATGATGTTAAGGGGTTTTAAGCTTCTGAGAATGGGAGAAAAGAGTACTGTCAAATGTCCTCAATTTTCTTAGTTAAATAAGAGGCAAGAGTCTCGACAGAAAAGGAACGAGAGAGGGCTGTGGGATGCTTGAGTAAAGTAGAAAAGGTCTAGAACAAGTTCTGTGGGGAGTGAGAAAGGGAATCAACTATGGAGCAATGAAGGAACTTCCTTGCTGCTGTGAGGGTCCAGTTAATGTTGAATAATATGGATATGACAACAGCTGTCAGACAACCTCCAACTTCATTCACCAGTTTGTGAGTAGTATAAAGACAGATAAGTGGGAATAACTCGAGCCTGAACACTGGCAATAGATGAGCAGCTAAAGGGCAATGAGTCAGGGGATTTGAAAGCAGAAGTGTCAAGTTTAAATGGTTAACCATTACATTGAGATTATAAAGAGAATAAAGGTAATGCCTGTGAGAGAATTACAAAGAAGTTTGTCATTTGTGGGGAAAATATAATTAATTTGGTTTTGTACTTGTAGAAATATCTAATAGAAAAGTAGTAGTGCTGAGCTCAAGGAAAGAGTTGAACTGAACTGATTAGAGACAGACAAAGTTAATCATAATTAAAATAATAATTAAATTCACTGGGGCTGATGAGGTTACCAAGAATATAGAGGGAAAAAGAGAAGAGGGCTAAGACAGAACCCTGGGTACTATATTTAGGGTATGAGATGTGAATTTTTAACTACCAAAAGAAATTGAAAAGAGGTAAACAAGGAGAGAGGAATGTCGCAAAAAAAAAAAATTAGCAATGCAAAAAATCCAAAGAGGTAGAGTTATCAAAGAAAGGATCATCTCATACCAAATGCAGCAGAGAGAGACAGAGAGGAAAACACTTATTAAAGAATACTCCCAATGTCCATTTGTGTTTTTTAAGCAAAGTTTTTCAATGGGTTTTTTAAACTAAGTAAAATAACCCAGTTAGTTGTCATGGAATAGAAGACATCAAGGAAGTGAAAACAACTCTTTCGTATGAGGGTAGTACTAATCAAAGTGGTCTTATAAGCTTTTTACAGAACACACAAGGGTTGTACATTATAAACGTGTCTTTGAATATCTAAATATATCTACTGTGTCATAATACTTGGAACACAATATCCATAGGATCAAGAATAAAAGCAACTAATTACTTGAAACCACAAAATACAATCACAGTAACAACATGACTGAGCCGGATTTGTGACCACCAATTTGACTCCTCCATGCATGCAGAGGATCAAATCAATCCATAAATATTTATTAAGCTGTTTCTATACAGAAGAGAGTACCTCTTGTAAAACTTGTAAAATTACCTTTTAAGAGCCTTTTTTTGGATTTTTTAACAAAGATAATTTTTCTTAAGAGCATAAATTTTTATGGAATTCTTTCTCAAGATTATCTGAAATTTTACAACTATACTCTTACATGCATAAAATAATTAAGGCTATACTAAGATGTCATAATCTAACCTTAAATTATAAAAGAAAATACAAAATGGAATAATAAAGACTGGACAATGGTGTGGAACTGACAACTAAATGGTTTGAACAGTCAAATTATGGAAGACTCACTCCTGGGTCAAGATCTTGCACCTACCTCCGTGCAGTCAGTTAGAAGAGGCACTGTGGTATCAGCTGGGTTAATATTGATTGTCTTCAGTTCAATTAAGTTATTTAGAGAATTCCCACCTAAAGAAAAAAAAACAAAGGAATCAAAGAAGTAGATTTTGTAATCTGAAAGAGACTTCTTTATCAAATGATCTAATTTGATTACCTGAAACTACAACTAGTGAAGGCATGTAGCTACTGTCTGCAGGATCTACTATCATTTTCAGTCTATGAACAAGAACATCTGGGAATATCTCCAACCGAATCCAATGCTTAAAAAGAAAAACCATTCTTAGTTAATAAATAGTTTAAATATTTTAAATAATCAATTCTAGGATCTCCAATCAGGTTTAATGAATTACATTCTAGGTTATTCCTAAGAACCAGTCTGAAAGATAAGTTCAACTCTAAATAGTAGTTTCATATAGTTTAATAATTTTTGTTTGAAGTTTACAAATTAGGCATCCATATTCAAATACAAAAAGAAAACCATCTCACAGCTAAACAAATTATTTTTCTACTGTATATAGATAGGTAGACAGAGAGACAATTTGTTAAGTTCTTATTATGTGCCAGAGAAACAGTCCAATATTGCCAACCTTCAAGGAACTAAGGAACTTACATTTTAATGGGGAAAAACAAGAAAAGCAGGAAACTGGCAAGGGGAATAGGTCTCAGGGCAGAGGAAAAGGCCGAGGCTACTGATGAGGACATATAGAAGTCACATAGAGTCAAGCTGGGAATAAAGTGAGCATGACTAGGCTCCCTCATAAAATGATGATCCTGGCTACAGACTGAAATATCTTAATAGAACTGAAGGAGTTTTAGGGAAGAAACATAGATGGAACACATAAATATTCTGATTTTATTAAACAAGTGTGCTTTCTCATCTGTGATGTAGATGAGTGTGCACAAAAACACTTGTGCGTGAAGGAGATTTAAGTGGAAAAGTCGATGTACAGAGACAGTCCCACTCTCTCGGCGTTGGAAGCCTGGGTCCATTGACATGAAAAGTCGTTACACCTGGAGACTTCTTCAGCTGCATTGGATGGCCGTGTTGTCTTTTGTGCTCCAACATGCCCTAAGCACTCCACAGTGCTTTGCTGTGTCGCCCTCTCAGCCTTTGAACCTTCTTACTGGTTTCTTCCGTCTGTTCGGCCGAAGCAGTCTTCACATGCTGGGTGAGCAAAGCCTTAGTTCACCAGGGGTCAACGACCCCATGGCTACCCTCACAAGGTTTAGCCAGCCTGTCGAAGCCATTGCCTGGGGTGTGGCCGCTGCCGCATGCTAGCAGCTACTGGGAGCCACAAGTGAGAGCTGGGTGTCAGGTGAGGGTCAGAGGTTGGAGAGCTGCCCTAGGAGGGCACGACAAGCCCTCCATACCAGAGATTCTACTCCTACCTAAGCACCCCATACATATATATATGTATATGATGCATATATATTATTTATATACATACACTATAATGCAATTAATGGATAATCCTAATTATTATACACTCTACATATCTTTACATCTGTATTTACAATTTTTTTTGATATGTGATGTTGTTATTTATGTTATGTAATATACATTGTTATTTATGCTGTAATGCAAGTAGTACCTAATCTTATCTTATATACTTAATCCTATCTAATTGAATCTCTATCTTCAAAATTCTTCTGTCTACCTAAATTCCTATACTAAAACTAAATATCTAACTAAATTTTGTTAGTAACTAGCTATAGCTAATGTTATAGTTAGTTAACCCATTGTTTCACTCATTTAAGTAGTGATTCGATGTAACCTAACCACGTTTATGTTTTGTGTATTTATATTTTGTTGTTATTTTGTTATGTCATGTTTTTTGGATAGTGTAATGTCAGTGTTACTGTTATGTTAGTGTTATGTTACTGCTGCATGCAATATACTCACCATTACTTCAACTCTTTCCTTCTCTTCTCATCTCACCTTGATTGAATAATTATTCTTTTCCAACTCCATGGCATTAAATATATTTATGTTTATTTGTCTAAATATGTGTTATGTTGTTTTGTGTTATAATACACTACCCAAATTTTAATCATTAATCCTGTGATTCTCTTCATAGCAAATTTTTCAAAGTCTTTAAAGCTATGTTTTCAGTCTTTTAACAATGTCCATTAATTTCTTGAATTCTCCTCTTAATCTGCATTGTCCTCTTATATCCTCTTCCACTGCAATGGTCCTCTCCTTACTAATCTTTTTGACAGCAGACTCAATTTGCCTGATGATTCTAACTTTCTACGATCTCTTCCTCATATTCTTCTTTGATGATTTGTACATGTTCATTATTTATACCATGTGATAATTTTATATGTGAACAATGATACCATGAATCTCGACCCAAAACTTAAACTGAAGATGGAGAAACTAACACAATGGTGTAAGGACCTACCCAACTCTCTTATGTTGCTGATGTTTTAGCAAAATTTTTGGCATGTACTCTGGTTTGAAATCATGGAAAGAATAATTCAATAGACCAGATTGAATGAATACTCCTATATCATGAATTCTTTGAGTCTGTTATAAAGCACTTAAGTAAGAAGCAAGTTGACAATCTCCTCCTAAAAGAGATGTATAGACTGTCTTACAAGTTTTTGCCTGTAGTGCAGCATGTCCAAAGATCATTTCATAGGATGATATATGCAAATCTGCTATTGGTCTCATACATAGGTAAAACAAAACTATGGGAATAATATCTGGCCATTTGATATGAGTTTCAACACAGATCTCCCCCACCATAGTTTTGAGTTACACACTCCACCTGACCTGAATTTTGTGGGTGATAAGGAACATGATATTTATGTGTTATTCCTAGATTCTCATAGACTCTTTTTAGGATATCTTGAGTGAAATGAGATCCCTTATCAGAGTCTATGGTTAGTTGTACTCCAAATCTAGGTATAATTTCCTTAATTAACACTTTTACCACAAAGCTAGCTGTATTTGATAGAAATGCTTCAGGCCACTTAGTTAATCTGTCTACTATTATGAGACAAAACTTGTATCTTCCAGCTTTTGGCATCTAATATAATCAATTTGCAGATTCTCAAATGGACAATGTGCTAAAGGTCTACCATCTAAACTTTTCTGTCAGAATGCACCTTGATTGAACTTCTGGCAAACAGAACAGTTTATACAGATCTTATTTGCTACAGTACTTATTCCAGGAGCTACCCATTGACTCTTTACAAAGTCTATTACAGCTTGAGCACCAAAATGACCTTTTATGTGGATGGCTTGACACAAATAGGTATACAAGTCTTTTGGTAACAGTGGTTTTCCAGTATCTGCAACCTATTTTCCATGTTCTTTCCTTGCTCCAAACTTCTTCCATTTCTGAATTTCTGAGGCTACATAAGCTTTCCTAGATCATCAGATTCAGTAGTTGACAAATTCATTACATACACTGGAGCATACCTGGCAGCAAATTTTGCAGTTCTATCATCTCTCTGATTTCCTTTAGAGATTGAATCTCTGCCATAAGTATGACTTCTACAATGGATCACCACTTGTGATATTGAAATCACTTTAAAAGACTGATATATATTAATTTAAGGTCACCAAGGAATTCACTTATGTAATTCCAAAATGAAACACTCAAGTCAGCTGCCAAATTTTTATGCTGTTTTTAATTACAACAGGAGGGAAAAAGTATTAGAGGGAGGGGGGTAGAGGGAGAGAGGGGGGAGGGAGGGAGAGAGAGAGAGAGAGAGAGAGAGAGAGAGAGAGAGAGAGAGAGAGAGAGAGAGAGAGAGAGAAGGAAAGAAGTTTAACTCAGACCCCACTCTGACTCAGGCTCAGCCAAAGTGGGCTTTAAGGCCTTGGATAGCCAAGGCAGAGAAAGGGGATCAGTCCTTATCACTCACGTAACCAATCTGAAGGAAAGAAGGAAAGCAGTCCACAGGGCTCCTCCAACTCCAAGAACCAGCCTCAAACTGACTCTTGCCCTCTTCACAGGAAATCCCGAGAACTCCAGAGACTGTTCTCTACTTCACTTCCTGCGTCTCACATGTGCCAATGGTGGCTCTAGCTTGACCTAGGACTGCCCAGAGGTCTGTCCTTTTTTGTACATGTCTGTTGAAGGCCATATTCTCAAATAATTAAATCTCGAGTTTGCTGCAGCCCTTCCTAATCTTGTTACACTGAGTAGGGTGGAGATTGTAGTTTCCAAGACTCTGTTATTCTAAGTATCTCTATTATTATTGATCAGGAAATGGCTAAATCCGATCTTCTAAAGACTGGTCTGAATAGGGTGGAGTAGTTTTGAAATTCACAATCTCTCCCTGAGGCCCGAGGAAGACTAGTTTCTCAAATGGGTCTTGTAAACATACCAGCTATGAAATTACAATAGTTAGAGATAAAGATCTGAATAGGATGGAGTAGTTTTGAAATTCACACACTAGATGTTTAGGTTGCTGGATAGCATCCAATAACTCAGTTATTATTTCTGCATGAGCAATTGGTTTTCCCAATGCAGTAATAAAACCTCATTGTTTCCAGATCCTGTAGTATGACAAACTGAAAAAGCATATTGAGAATCTGTATAAATATGTGCACTTTTACCATTAGCCAGAAGACATGCTTGCTTTAAAATGACCAACTCTGCACCTTGAGCACTAAGGTTACTAGGTAATGATCTATACCACAGTGTTTCATATTCTGTGACAACTGCAGCACCAGTACATCTAATTCCATTACACAAATATGAAGAACCATCAGTGAATAACACAAAGTCTGGGATTTCAATAGGAGTGTCCTTTAAATCCATCCTAGGCACATCCACTAGATCTACTACTTCTAAAAACTCAAGTAATGGTTCACTGTTCTTTGGCAAATCAGGAATTAGTATAGCTGGATTTAATACACTACACATTCTCAACTCGATGTTTTCACTACCTAGAAGTATAATTTCCATACCTAGATATTCATTGGTCTGAATATGTTTGAGTACGAACTTTCCTCATTAGTGCTTCTATTTGATGTGAACAATATACAGTCAATGGACAGCCCAAAACAAAATTTGCTGACTCATGGACTAACACAGCTCCAGCTGCTACATCCCTTAGACAAGGAACTCTACCAGCAGCTATTGGATCAAGCTGACAACTATAATATCCAAATGGACGATAACTTTGTCCTTAAATCTGTGTCAGTACAGCAGAAGCAATACCTTGTCTCATTTATAAATAGTTTAAATGGTTTTGTATAGTCCGGGATACCCAAAGCTGGAGCAGATAAAATCACTTCCTTACGTTTACTTAAGACATGCAGATATTCAGGTTATAGTTTCAGAGGTTCTGGTTCTGTATTTCTGGTTAGATCTGTTAGACACTTAGTTATTTCACTATATCTAGGTATCCACTGCCTACAGAAACCAGTTGTTCCAAGAACAGCTCTGAGTTGCTTCTTAGTCTTAGGTACACTCAGTTTCTGGATATCTGCTATTCTTTTCTGTGTGATACTTATGGAACCCGCTGACAACACAAATCCAAGATATTCTACTTGAGGCAAAACCCACTGTAATTTTGCCTTGGAGATTTTATGCCCACTTTAATATAATTCAATCAAAAGAATCTTTCTATCTCTTATACACACTTTAGCAAATGGTGATACTACGAGGATATCATCAACAAAATGTAATATTTTACTTTCCTAGAATGTTATGGTTTTCAGGTCTCTATTTGAAATTTGTAAGAACTGACTTGAGGAATCGGTGAATCCCTGTGGAAGATGAATCCAGGTCCATTGTTTTTTCTTCCAGATAAAAGCAAAGATCTTTTGAGAATACACATTGATCAGTATCAAGAAAAACACTGAGTATAAATCTACCACGGTGAAATATCTTGCCTGACTTGGAATGGAAGAGATTATAGCAGCTGGTCTTGGTACAATAGGATCACTTTACAACGTGATCGTTTACAGCTCTCAGATCTTGGAACAATCTGTAGACAACTTTGCCATTCTGATTGGGTTTTGGCTTGTATATTGGAAGAATAGATGTATTGTATTCCGAAAAGCAAGGTATTATTATCTTGTTGGATTAGGGACTCAATAATAGGTCTGATACCCTCTATTGCTTCTTTACTTAAGGGATATTGAGGTACACAAGGAACTGGTCCTTCCTTAGTCCTCACCCTTACAGGAAAAGGTGATTTCAATAGACCTACATCTGTGGAAGACTTTGACCATAAATCTTCAGGGATAGCCTCAGGAATAGGATAGATGGAATCCAACTCTCCTCTGTACTGACTAAATCTAAGAAAAGCAATGGAAAAGTTTTCAGAGATTCTTCTGGTAGATGTAATGAAATATCACCAGTATCAGTATATTGGAAGGTTGCTCATTATTTACACAATAAAGCCCTACCAAGAAGATTCATGGGGCAGTCTGGCATACAAAGAATTGCATGCTCCACAGATAAAGTACCTAAAGTAATCATTTTAGGTTGTAATCCTTCTGGTTTTCCAGTTGCTCCTATTACTTCCATTCGACAGCTCTACAATCTTTAGGAAGACTTTGAAAAACTGATTTACTGACTCTAATATTACCAAAGTTCATATATCTGATCCCCTACTATCACAGATAAATATGGTTCTGTGCTGTTTGGAGGCAGAAATGTTTCTAATACTGGTGCTAACACAGTAACATCAGTACAAAGCTCAGTCATTTCCTGTCCATTCAAGTTTACATCTGCCTTAATTACATGATATTCCCAAAATTTTATATCATCAGCTTTTACACTACTCTCATTTGTCCTTATAATCTCTGCCTTGGTATCATTGTACTCATTTACAATTTCATTATTATTCAGTTTATATTCTTTCACTAATTTCCCTTATTTTACATTCATTAGAATTTTCTATTAAATTTACATTACAATTTTCAGAAGATTGTAGGTTCAACTCCTACCTGGCTCGCCAACTGCAATATCTTAATAGAACTGAAGGGTTTTTAGGGAAGAAACATAAATGGAACATATAAATATTTTATTAAACAAGGAAAGGGAAGGTAAAAAAGAGGAGAGGAAAAGGAGAGATCTTACTTATTTCACCCTCTAAATTATAAGCTATCTGACTAAATCTATCTTATTTCTAAGTATATTAAAGGCAAAGTCTTTAAGGATTAATAGTCTTTTGGTGGGCAAAGTCCAAAATCCCAAGAGAAATATCCAAAGGTGGTCTGTTCTCAGCTTGGTCAGCTTCTTCTATCTGTCCAGCAGAAGAATGAAGACTGACTTGTTTTCCACAGTCAAAGATATCCCCAGGCTTGTAATTTGAATGATGGTTTCTCAAGCTGCTGCAGGAAAATATACCTGCCTCCTCCTTCATCCAGGTCCAGAGAGATTGTATCCATTGCTTAACTATTTCTCTGGGATTCTATTCCACCAGCTCCAGGGAAAATTCTAATCCCATGCCTTACCAATCACTCTCATGTCCCAAGTCTTATTTCCTATTGTAATAAGACTTATCATCGAAGGTATCTTGAAAGTGGAAAGGCTGTTATTAACATAAGTATATGCTGTTTACATAAAATATAAGCTCCAAAAGAATGAGTATGGCTTCTTTTTTAGGTACCTGCATCTTAAATGCCTACTATAGTACCCGGCACATAATAAGTGTTTAATAAATGCTTTCTACTTGATATACTTTCTTCATCATTTAAGATAATGTGTATTTTAATATATACCTATGTACTAAGTCTATGGTCATTCTTGGAAGAAAAATGGTCAGTACCTTGAATACAGTTTTCCAAATACATTTTTAAAAGCATATTTAAAGAGAACTCTATTATACTCTGTACCAACAAATGTTTTCAGCTATTCTCAAAGTAAATATATACTAGAATGTCTTGTTTAATAAATTCTCTTCAAGTTATTTTTGAAAACTTAAATTAAATGAAAAAGCAGTACCATAATATATGTTTGTTTGTTTTTTCCATTTACCTTGCCTTGTGACCCAGATGACTGCCAGCATGGCTCACTGCCATCAATCAGTCGAGAAGCCTGATTGACTGATGAGGATACATTTAGATTCTTGACAATTCTTGACCAATTGTCTAGGAGCATTCCAGGCTGACTACTGTGGCAACGTTTCAGCTGTTTTCCAGAGCGGCCACAAAACACAGGAGACTGACCTACTCAACATAAAATGAATACTCAAGTAAATAACTAATACAATCCTGTGAATCACTGGATTTAGGAAAAACTTTTGTAATTAAGAGTCCTATTTTGATTAATTTTATGCCACCATATTCTAAAATTGAAAAAGTAATAGCATCCATATTACTGTATACAACAAATCATATTTATATGATCCAAGTTACATCATGAATGTCTATTCATCTCTCTCAAGTATTAACAATGACTACAACTATGGTCTATATAAACCACACAGTTCCAAGCCAAAAGGTGAGTTCAAAATGGCAAGTACAAAAATGTGAAGTAGCTTGTGTTTTCTCAAATCAAAAAAATATGCAAAATTGTTATGTTAAGATAACAAACTAAATATACTTGAGTATCTATAGATTACAGGTAATAATTAACTATCAAAGAAAATGCTAGAATTGCAAGGGCAGCTGGATGGCTCAGTGAATTTTGAGTCAGGCATAGAAGCAGGAGGTCCTAGGTTCAAATCTGGGCTCAGACACTTCTTAGCTATGTGAACCTGGACAAGTCACTTAACCCCAACTGTCTAGCCCTTACCACTCTTCTGACTTGGAACCAATACACAGTATTGATAAATGCAGTGTCTCTATACCCTTTCACATTGTTGAATCTTAGAACAAAAGGGCTATTTTGGAAATGAACCATTACCTATTTATACTGCTAATATTCAAATGATTAAATTCATTTTTAATAGACATTATATATTTGATAGCTGCCTTTTCCTTGACTTATTTAGCTGTACCATTTTTGTGTCTGTTTTCTAACAATGTTCTCTTTTTCAGTTTAAATCTCTGAGGACAGACATAAGATCATTTGATAAGAGCTAAATCCTCCTATTTTCTCAATAATTCTGCATTTTCCAAGTAGTCCTTGAAGTACTAATTGAGGCATTTATCAATATACAGTTTGGAGAAAAATTCTAAAGATTCCCTCCTTTGACATACCTGGTTCATTTATTCTGCCAAAAGTATGCCTGGTATTATGCTTCCTGGTTTTAAAACATGTTTCACAAAAGTCAAAATCATCACAATTTCTGCATTTGAAACGAGGTCCATTAATGGGAAACATCTGGCAGCCATCACACCTAATAGTTTGAAATACATGACAAATTTGACAATTTAAAAGATGATAAATTAATATAAACAGACCTGGGTTTTATAAAAAAGGGGTCCTTGATCTATGATCAATGGACCAGCAAGATAAACAGATTTCAGAGGTCTTTGATTTCCTTTGTAATCTCCTATAATTTATTTTACGCATTTAAAAACATTTTGTGAAGCTGTTTGCCAATTTCACTAAATAATAAAGGGGTTCACAATGCAAAAATAGGTTAAGAACCTCTTCTATAAAAGCTCAACTAATCATCTACAATATATTATTATGAACATAAAATTAAAACATACGTAACTCCAGGATGAACACTTGGTACCAATTCCATTTCTGACAATAATCCTGTCCAGTGAGACTGCTGGGGAAAGTCCACAATAACATCTTTTCCATTGGCGCTAAAAGCTAAAACATAATAGAAATTTCTTAGTGGGGAGAATAAGTAATTGATTAGTTACCAAAAAGACCTTAAAATTAAGGCTACAATTTTAGCCATAAAATATTTTCATTACACTTATTAGCTCATTATTATTATTATACTTAAACATCATTATAGTTAGAAAAATGATCACCTATCACAATGATAGCGAACCTTTTAGAGACTGAGTACCCAAAACTACAACCCTCATGCTGCATGTAAGTCCCCCACCTTTACCCAGAAAGGGGAAGGAGGAAACATTGAGCTGCTGGGCAGAGGGGTGGGTGATGGGAGAAATAGCCTCAGCCACATGTGGAGAGAGGGAGGGGAGTAGCCCTCTCCAGCATGCATGCCATATGTTTGCCAACATGGACCTATCATTAATACCTAAGAAATACTTCCAACATCAGAGCAAGAATATTTTACTATACAAAAAATATTAACTACCAAAAAAAAAGAAATCTTTGCACTATCACCTACTTCCAAGGTAAGAATATTTTAAATTATTTCATTCTTTAAACCTCCAAAATTTGATAAAACTTTTAAGAGCCTCTGGAGGGAAAAAGATATTTTTTTTTTTTAATAAAAACCCTTACCTTCCATCTTGGAGTCAATACTGTGTATTGGCTCCAAGGCAGAAGAGTGGTAAGGGCTAGGCAATGGGGGTCAAGTGACTTGCCCAGGGTCACACAGCTGGGAAGTGGCTGAAGCCAGATTTGAACCTAGGACCTCCCGTCTCTAGGACTGGTCCTCAATCCACTGTGCTACCCAGCTGCCCCTAGGGAAAAAAGATATTTTAAAACAAAACAGTAAGTAATTTAGTATTTTACCCAGTTTTCAGAAATATTAACTTAAATCTCCTCCCTTTTCTCACTTTGTCACTACAGTTATGACATTAATTCTATAAACACTTAAATAGAAAATGTTCTCAAAATAGGAAAACACATTATGAGTTCCAAATTAAGAGGGGAAAAATATATGTCCCATTACTAAAAGTCTTCAAAATCTCAGATCCAGAGACTATGGGTAATTTCCTGACATAATGTTTCTGCTATCACTAAAGAATAAGGAATATTTGCACTGCTAGTTCACTAATCCATTTATATACAATTTTCTACTTATAGAAATAGCATCCAGATTTCATAATACAAAAAAGAAAAACTATTCTAATAATTAGCACCTTAAGGTTATAGATTTTTCTAGGCATAAAACATGGTATAGCTTGATGGAAATAAAATATTTTGTATACTATTCAAATACAGACAATTTTACCTTTTACAACTCCCACACTTCTATGAGTAACGGATCCCCATTTGTATTTTGGTGTGGTTACTGATGTTTTCACCCTAACTTTATCACCAATCTTGATATGAGAAGGAGAACTCTGAGGTGGGAAACCTAAAAATTTCAACAAGACAAATCTGCTATTTATATTTGTTTCTAAAAATATTTTTTTCATATTAAAATATATCAAGAGAATTTAATGAAAACTGTCCTTACCTATAAGTTCAACATGGATATACCTAACCCAATAGGTACTGCCCTTTTGTTGCCAATCACACTGCACATTGAGGTCATGTAATCCATCTCTGTCCAACTTAATCACTTTACCTATATCTCCTTCACAAACTTCTTCATATGTTCTGCAGCACCTAACCATCATTCCTACCTAAAATTAAAACCAAGAGAGTATATCCAATCATAGCTATATGAACTGAATGATTCATGCAAGCCAATATCCAATAAGCTATAGCCTAAGAATATTACTCACCTGAATGTTTTCTCTGACATACACTGCATAGTCATCATTACTTAAGAAATCAGCTCGTTTTTTATAAGTTTGGCTCTCAGTTACAACAGCACTAGACTAGAACAGAAAACCAAAAGAAGAAATTTTAAGTATTTAAGCCCAAGTATTATTCTACATAATCAACAGAATCATGTATACAATTAAACACTATCAATATGATTTCCAGAAATGAATCTAGAAAATAGCAAATATCCAAAACTTGAATCAACCTCAGTTACTATTAAGATTAAAGCCATCCAGAACAGAAAATTAATAGAATATTCATTTTAATATAGTCAATGCCAAAATGTCAGAGAATTATAGAAACAGGTATGCCCAGGGTCCATTATTTCTCATTAGACAGAACTACAATTTCCCCCATTCAGACAAGAGAAATAACAAGTATTTCTATAACATTTAAGAAAGATTACAGAATCAAACTGGAAAGTTCCAGAAAAGTCAACTAGACCAAATCTTTCATTTTACAGATAAGCAAAGTAAAGCCCAGAGAAGTCAAGAGACATGTCCAAGATCATACTAATAGTAAGCAGGAGGACTGAGATTCAAACCTAGGTCCTCTGACTCCAAAAGAAAGATGTCTTTATACTTTACCACATTGCCTCCCCAGATACTAACCACAGGGTATGAAGCCTCAGCATCTTCTACATCTTCCACTATTTCATCATCTGAATATTCATCAGAGACTGTATCAGCATCTGACAGATCAGTAATTTGTACATCAGGATGATCCAGCAACCAACCAACCAAGGCTTCAACACCTTTAAAAAATGTGCATGTATTATTAATAATTCAGGCAGGCTTAATGTTTTGTGGGATTAATGAAAATTAAAGAAGATCACTGACTGTCATATTGTCATTTAGACTTAATTCTACATGTAACTATGGAAAGCTTGATATATTTAAGCATGTGAACATAGTGGGTCTTAAAAATATAATACCTGGTAAACCAGATGCACTCCCAGTAAGAGACTTCAGTGCAAATTCAATATTTTTCCTAGGAAACCCCATTTCCATGAGCTGTACTACAATAGGCAAAGCAGGAATAGGAGATTGTTTTCTCTTTTTCACTTTTACAGGTCGAATATGCTGTACTGTGACAGGTGTTGTGGCCTCACTAGAGCTGCACTCTTCAAACACTGGAGTTGAGGGATGAGTTGACTCCACAGCCAAACACTGGCATACGGCCAAAGCAGCAGCCTATGCAAAGGGGAGGAAAAACCTACAACTGTTTATTTTAATACTTTAAAAGACTCAGGATTTTATAAGGATGGATTACTCCTTTCACTGATGCATTACAATACCTTCTATACCTTTTCAGTCTATGCCATTCTCATCTATATCTTCTCATAGATAATTTACCCAAATGCCTTCCAAAGAATACAGCACTAGCATGTTTGGGTTTCATTCCCTACCAAGAGATTCCTACCAGAAATTATTCCTCCCCCTCCTCCAAAGGGCTCCCTGGGTATACAATTCCAATTAAAACTGATACTTTTGTATGATATCAGGGAAAAAATACCACCCAGAAAAAAAAAAAGATAAAATCTTTCCTCATGGTGAATAAACAACATGGTGAAGAAACAAAGAATAGGATTTCTAGGGATGATGAATATGTGGAAATCAGTAAGAGAACCATTATCTAATTCTAAGGAACAATGTTCTTTCATCAAGTATAAACATTTTAAGCTGATATACTGGCAGTACGTAACTATTTTTACCATGGTTAGAATCAATAAAGCTGACAATGAAATGGATATATATGAATCCATCCATAACTTTTCAAAGTTTCAGACAAGGGTTTCAGCCAAGTGCCTGAATAAGATACAATGATTAACTTGGATCAAGTACATATCATTTGAATCAAACAGTGCTGCATAATTGTATGGTAAAAACTAACATAAGACTAGAATATCTGACCATCTTCTAATTCTTGACAAAATATCAGAAAGTGGTTAAAAACAATAGTCTAACAACACCAAATCACAGGAAATATCATTGACACCGAGGACCTCCTTGCAACTGTATCCCCAAAGAATCAACAGCACAACATATTACAACAAACTGAGGTCTCCTAACAAAAGTATGTATCAGGAAGGAAAAGTTTTCCATCAGTTTTTAAATGGAAAAATATAAATGGCCTTTTTTAACATAATGTACAATGAGAAAGTAAAGAGTGGCAATTTTAGTAATTAAAATACTAAGCATCTTTCTATTTCTTAAATTCTGTTAGTAAAGTATCTTGGCAGTCATTTGAATTCAGCAAATGAAATCAAAGAAAAGCAAAATGAGGTGAGAAGTACTGAATAAACAATGAAGCTTGAAAATTGGCTTTTAAAACTGTATGATTCAAAATTATATTACTCCCCTACATAAAATTCTACAAAGAATATATTTTAATCAATATATGTCTTTTAAATTTGAGTTATTGTTGTTCACTTATTTCAGTTTTGTCTGACTCTTGGCAACCCCATTTGGGATTTTCTTGGCAAAGAAATTAGAGTGATTTGCAATTTCCTTCTCCATCTCATTTAAAGGATGAGGAAACTGAGGCAAACAGGTAAAGTGACTTGCCTGGGATTACACAACTAGGAACTGTCTGAAGACAGATTTGAACTCGGACTCTCCTGATTCCAGGTCAGATATATACTGTGTCACCTGTCTAAATTTGCATATAATCTTCTCAATAAAACTTCACAATTAATAAAAGAACCAAATAAGCTCCTACCCCTTCTTTCCTCTCTGTGTCTCTCTCTATGTATCTGTCTGCCTGTTTCTTTCTGAGTAAATGTATCTTGTACTTTAGAATATTTCAAATCATTTAGTATCACGATAAGAATCAGGTCAATAAATACTTAATCATTATTTACTTACATGTGAATGGCAATAGTTGCAATCCCAACCAATTTATTTCTTAGGAAGTTATAAATTTTAATAAAAATTCTTTTAAAAAATCCTTACCTTCTCTCTTAGAAACAATACTGTGTATGGGTTCCAAGGCAGAGGAGTGGTAAGAGCTAAGAAATGGGAATTAAGTGACTTTGCCAAGGGTCACACAGCAAGTAAAATTTTAATTAAAAATATTTTTAAATAGTACAAAAAGAAAATATTTTCCAGGCTCAAAATCTCTACATAATGGCTTTGGGTGAAAGTATTCAAAAACAACTGATAATGTGCTAGTTTACCAAATAATGTTACACTGTTAATAGTACTCTTAAAAGTTCCTTGAACATGGTAGGAATTCATCTGTTTGTTTCATTAGTGTACTTTTAAAATACAAGTCTGAAGCCAGGTAAATCAGATAAAATCTAAGAGCTATGAGCAATTCTCCAATTAAATCTGAAAGACCAGGATGTCACTGAACTGGTTCTGCAATTAAACATAGATACGAGGAACCTAAAGAGATATCAAACATCAATAAGTAATTATAAAAAAAAGACATATGTGTGATGATCATAAGAACTGGGATTATCATTCACTCATAAGAAGAGAAAGTTAAAAGGCTCAATAACCATCATATATATATACATATACATATACACAGAGAAAAGTGACCAGATATTCTTCAACTTCAAAAAAAAAAACTAAAACAAAAAGGAACACATGAAAACTGTATCATGAGTAGTAACATGTTATAGAGAATAAAAAGCCAGGCTTGGAGTTAGGGAAAACTGGGTACAAAGTCCAGTCTCTAACCCATAATGATTATGTGAACCTAGACAACAAACTCAGCCTCTAGTACCCAGGAGAACTTCCTAAGTAGCAGGGAAAAGTACTGCATGAAATGCTGTCAGGAATTCTCTATGCCTGCAATAGGTAGAAAGTCAAATAAAAAGCACTTCCTAGCATCAACAGAATAAAGAGTCTTTCTTTAAAAAACTACATATGGATATGGCAATGAATGCTGCAAGTAAAAATAGAATACAAAAAAACAGCATACCAAAAAAAAAACTTTGAGCTTTCCTAAAAATATTATGAAAATTACTTGCAGCAATCACAACAAAATGATATAATTACTACAATATTTCATGTTTTTTTCCAAAGTAAAATTCTTTGGGCATTTCTCTCCAAAGTTATCAACGACCTTTTAATTTGCTCAATCCAACTTTCCTCAATTCTTATCTTTCTTGAGGTCTGCAGATTTTGACACTGCCAATAAGCCTCTTCTTAATACTCTCTTCTTTCCATGTTTGTTTTGACCCTACTCTCCCACAGTTCTCCTCAAATATGTAATCAATCCTCAGTTTCCTTCTTCATCTAAGTCATCTCAAACAGTGAGTGTCCCACAGGGTTCTATCTTGCACTCTTTTCTCTTCTCCCTCCATATTATTTCACTTGATATCATCAATTCCCATGGATTCAACTGTCATTCTATCCTGATATAGTTTGAATCTATTTATATACATTTATCTTCTTTTCAGACCTCCAGACTTACATCACCAACTATCAGACAACTTGAACTAGATAACCTGTAGACATCTTAAAACTCAACATGTCTAAAACAATTATCTTTTCCCAAAGAAATCCTCTTCTCTTCCTGATTTTACTATTACCACAGAGTACCCATCTTTTATTTCCCCACTCAACCAGGCTCACAACCTGTCATCCTCAATTCCTCTCTAAACCCTCATATTCCATCTACTGCCAAAACCTATTCATTGTAGCTTCACAACATTTTTCATATATGCCTCTTCTTTTTTCTGACATTGCCACCACTCTGGTATAATCTCTCATCACTTCATACATGGACTACTGAAATAGCATCTGGGTTGGTCTCCCTGCCTAAAATCTCTCCTCATTTCAGTACTATCAAATTGTTCCTCCTAAAGTTTAGATCTACTATGTTATATCTATAATTCAACAAATTGCAGCATCACATTCAAATATAAAATTCTCTGTTTAGCTTTTAAATACTTTCAAAAAGTGGCTGGCCCCTTCCTGCCTTCCAAGGCTTCTTATATTGTACTCTACCAACATATTCTGTGATCACAAAATTTTGGTTTCCTTGTTGTTCTTCATACAAGACAATCCATCTCTGACTCCATATATTTTCACTGATTGGAATTCAGTCCGTCCTCTTTCTAACTCCTCAGATCCAAGCTAAAATACCATCTTCTACAAGAAGCTCTGATAATACTAATGCCTTCCCTTTACTGATTATCTTATTTGTATACAATTAAGACTGTAAGCTCTGTGAGAGCAGGGACTGGTTTTCTGCCTTTCCTTGAACCTCTCTACTTAGCACACAGTGCCTGGCACATGGTCACAGACACATAACAAATGCTTGTTGACTTCACTTGGAAAAGTAATTAGATGATAAGCTAATAAAGTAACTTAAAAAATTACACAAAAATCCCCTGGCCCAAATTCATCAAAAAAGCAAAAAATTTATAAATAATTACCCAAACAGAATAATCAAATTATAAAAGAAACCATTAAAATGTTTTTAAAAATGAACTAAAGTGGCATGGTGCTTTTTTTCTTTTTCATCTGAACTGCTCTATCATAATATTACTGTCTAAATTTCTAATGTTGAAATAAAAATCATTTTTTAAAAGGAGTAAAATGAAAATGCTATCAAATCTCTCATTTTTCCAAGCAAGTTATACAATAAAAATTCCCAAGTATCCTGAAAAACAGCATGACTTTAGAATACATACTTGAAAAAATATACACTACCAAAAAAAAAAGCTTCTTATAAAATATACTATAATAAAAATTAATCAGGTTGCATATTTATACCTCAAGTTCCTGTTTGTCAAATATTGCCTTTACAGGAGATGGCTGTGTGGCAGCTGTCAACAGTTGCTGTAAGAGGATCATTGGAGGTTGAGGTCCTTCAGGAGACATATCTCCAATATCAGGGGATGCTGCTGCACCATCATCTGAATTTCAAAGCACATCATGGATATTAATAGAATAATAAATGTTCTCCAAATGATATCCTACTGAATAAAAGACATTTATTCAAATAAATCAGAGTATATAAACTTTGTCATTGAGCTGACTTCCCAACAATATATTCCTTGAGAAGGAATGTACAACAAAAAATAAGGATAAATGTACAGTAATATATACTACTAGAAAGAAATCTTTTCATTCACTAATTTTATCGATTCCTATTCCCTTCTTCCTTTTTTCCAAAATACAAACATTCTCAATATTCTTTCCTCATTGTCCTTTTCTCTTCAATTTCTGGAACTCCAACTATCATTTCCATGGAGGGTGGGAGACAGGAGGGACACATCCTAAATCTTAATCTTTAGTTATCTCATCACTAAATTCCAGTCTTTTATTTCTGAAGGTCTACTGAGCATCTCCCCCTAGAAGCAGTTTCAAATGTAAAATCTCGAAGCCAGCATCATATTGCTCCAGTCTAAGCCCATGAAAAAAACATTGGATCTCAAGTCCAAGAACTTGTATTTACATTCTGCCTCTAATCCTTATTACCTGTTAACTTAACCAAGTCACACTCTGTGCCTCAGATTCTTCATATATTTATAAAGGAGGGGTTGAACTGGATGGCTTCTGAGATCCTTTTATTTCCACATTTATGCCATGAGCATTCAAAATGAATGCACTCTTGGGCAGAAAACCTTAGTCATCCTTTTTTCTCACTCTTAGTTGCTCCAATCTTGGAAGTAATCAAATTTTGCCAATTTTATACTCTCAATCTTTCTCATACTCACCCCCACCTCTTAAAACCCTTGTTTACTTCAAAGTTCAACTCAATTGGAACCTGGTACCCAAAAATTATTTGCATATGTGTTGTACATGTTGTCTCCTTCTAAAGAATGTCTTAAGTCTGTTGAATTAAGTTAATAATCATTTATTAAGTACCTACAATGTGTGAGGTTCTGAGCACTGGGAAAACAAAAATTGATTTTTATTTATCCTGGTAGGCCCACAACTTCAAGCTCTTGTGGCTTTCTAGATCATTTTAATACTTCCATAACATTTCCCAACATACACTTTCTTTCCATGCCAATTCATTTAATATGCAAACCTATCAGAATAATATTCCTAAACAGAACCTAATCATATGACTCCCAAACAAAACCTCTGACTACCAAATAATTTCTTAGCTTGACCTTCAAAGTTCATTATGATCTTAAGGCCCAGTCTCATCACTAATATTTCCTCACACTTTTACTGGCTATCACCAATCTAACTACTTCTTACTTCTTAAAATTGTCATATACTTTCCTGATTCCATTCCTTTCTATTTCTACGTAAATATTCTTTCCTCTTCTTCTTGTTGAAATGATACCTATCCTTACAGGGCCAACTCAACAGTCACTTGTTCCATGAAAATTTCTATGATCTCCATCAGTCAGAAATTATTTCCCCCACAGATGAAATTTCATGGCACTCTGTATCTCAAATGAAAATAATTGTAAAGCATTTTGCAAAATTATAAGTACTATATACATTTAGGTGATTGTTCACACCTTTCTACTGATAATTCTTTTGTTTATTCCTTGTATTATGGAGAGAGGTAATATAGTAATCACTAGATATTTGAAGAACTGGACTCAAATCTCAACTCTGTCATTCATTGCTATGTAAAAGTCATTTAAATCTCTTCGTATCATCTATAACTTACAAGAGTTGGTCCAGACGACCTCTAATGGCCCTCCTAACTTTAAGTAAGCCTTTAATTACTTGTTCTACTAGATCAAAAATTCCTTAAAGATTGTCTTACATCTTTGTTTCCCCTATATCACCTGGCAAAATGCCATACAAGTAATAGTTTCCCAATAAATAATAATGCCTGAAAGAAATGTTTAAAAATGTATAAGCATTTTTTACTTAAGAAGTATTTCTCAATACTCTAACAGGAACAGCACCTTAGATGATTCATACTATTATAAGCATTCATCACAAAGTGACCGGCACATTGCACACATACAAACGATCACTAAATGCCTGCCCTCATTTTAGTTCCAAATCTGTCACTTTCATTTTATTAAAAATATTGCTCTAGCTAATTTTCATTAATAAAAAAAAATCTGGCAAAAGAAAAGGCAGACATACACATAATATACACATATGTTAATTTTTCTAAAAAGACCTGAAAATAATATGCCTGTAGAGATGACTCCATTGTCTTGTATAGCTGGTTGAGACAAGATCTGCCTCAATTTATCTTGATGGGAAAGTAATGCTCGACCTGCTTTCAATATGTATAATTTCAGTTGTTGGCATCTTAGCAAGTCCAAGTCTACTTGTCCTATAAAAAACAAGAGCCATCATATAAATACTCTTATCATATATCAAAATTTCCCAAGTTATTGAACATATTTTAGGACCTTCCAGTGACCTTTCATAGATAAGTTAATTTGGCCTCTCCATTTACAATACTGGTAAAAACTTGCCAGACATGCATAATACAAAGACCTAATCAGTCAAAAGCCTAACACTTCAGTAAGTTGTGAAAACTAGCCACCAGGGAGGAGGAAATGTGGCTCTATGTGTGGCTCTATAGCCCCAAGTCCCAGAGTCAGATTCTACCTTGGTTTTAGGCTCTCCCTATCTGTGCTACTTTGGACCAGTTAATTAACCTCCCTGGGACAGTTTCTTCATGTATAAAATAAGGAGGTTAAACAAAAGAGCGTGAGGGCCCTACCAGATCTAAATCTATGATCCTAAAAGCACCACAAAAAGCCTAAGGAAACACCTGCTGGCATCACTGTTGAGTTGACAAAGCAGAATACAGTGCTACATAACCCCAATCCCTATGAAGGAAAGCTTTGCATTTTGTTACTAGATTCATGCATTTCTAGAGCCCTAAATCTTCAGGAGAAAATGTGATCTAGAAAAGAAGGCATTAAAAAGAGATTAAGTCTATAGGCAAATAAACAATCATGATTCAGCATTATGATTTCACAGCTTCTCCCACACTGATGTGCAAGTTTCTAGTTTAGGATACTCTGCATGTATACACAATCAATGCCAAAGAACAATTTTTTCTCTTTGTACTTGCTACAGCAGAAAGATGATTCTCTAAGTCAGCTGTATTCATTTTAAGAAAATAAGAATTATTCACAGAATAAAGTATTAATTTGAGTATTTTTTACAGAAAAGCCCTGTTTCTAGCCCAAGCCAAAATAAATGACTAAAGAGAATAGTTTTCCAATTTGGTATTAATATAAGTGGGGAAAAAAAGTTTAAAGGCAAGCACTTTGAATTACTTTACCATTAAATAAATGAAAAAATCCATTAAAAAAAAAGATAAGCTGAACTTAAGATCCCTACTAATTGCCTACTCACATTTGGAAGTATTTTGCTCCTTTAATTCACCTAATTACGCTCACCTGATCATTCTAGATTTTATTTTAAGTCCATATTTATGAGATCTAATTTCAATTTCAGTTAATACTGGAGAAATCACCATACAGAAAATATCTAATCATAAAATCATCAATTTAGAGCTAAAAGGGCTGTCAAGCCTAGTACATTTTTTTTAAACCCTTACCTTCTGTCTTGGAATCAAGACAGAAGAATGGTAAGGGCTAGGCAATGGGGGTCAAGCGACTTGCTCAGGGTCACACAGCTGGGAAGTTTCTAAGACCAGATTTGAACCTAGGACCTCCAGTCTCTAGGCCTGGCTCTCAATCCACTAAGCTACTCAGCTGCCCCCCCAGGCCATTTATTTTAAAGAAAGAAAAGTAAGGCAAACAAAAGTTAAAATGACTTGTACAGAGGCACACAACTAATAAGTATATGAGATAAGATCTAAACTCAAGTCTTCCTGACCCCAAGCCCACTAAATTTCTGGTCTATTATGCCATGATGAAGGTTTATCTCATTCTGCAATTCATAGTTATCTGTGGATGCTAAAAATATGTTTGGCTTATTTTACCTCTTCCTCTCATTTCAAGGCTTGTTTCTAATTTAGGATTCAAAATTACTTGCTAATTTGATTCAGAAGCCTAAAGACAGAACAATCATGTGCCCATAATTAAAAATCCATTTGTTTGAGGATTTCCCTTTCAGAGAGTGGGGAAAGAGATACAGAGAAGAATGAGCCTTTTAAAGCCTGAATAAGTTTTAGCTACAGATGCAAAAGGTGAACAAAATGGTTTCCCTTTTCCTACTTTGTACAAATACTATATGTAACTGTTAGCCTTAATGGCACTGTTTAGTGGTACAGACTAATTCATAAAAATTCATTTCACAAATCATAGTCATAAACATAATAACTAATCAGTAATGGTTACTGATCACAATGAAAAGATCTAATTTATTTTTTTCTAACACTGTTCATTTTTACTTCTAAATTGCTCCCCTCTGCACACCACGCCTTCCTTGAATATTTGCAACTAATGCTGTTCAATCAGCATTTTGATTTAATCTTTCAAAATAAAGAGAAAATATACCAACCTGTGGGACCCTGATTAGATGATTTCTTAATTCTGTGTTTTTCTAATTTACTTCCTGCCAAGTTTACCAACTGAGCCCAGACAGAGAGCATGGGTTCAGTGAACGGCAAATTGTTCACATTAAATGCCACAACTGGGAGCTGAAAAAGAAAATATTCTTCAAAGTTGTGTAAAGTAAAACAAAAAAAAAATTATATTCATTACTCACAAAGCTTCATTCAAATAGCATTCTATTTGTGGCCCCTTTAACCCTTATTTAGGATCATAAATGTAAAGCCAAAAGGAACTTTGAAGTGTACTACAAACTAAATATGAGTAAACAGAATGATGTATAAACACCAAACAAGTTAATATAAGATTTCAAGATGCCTTAACAGAAATATATTCTACAGAAACAGAAAGGTTCTGTTGTAGTCTGCCCTGGTCACATCACTATATGGAGCACTGCCGTCAGTTCCAGATGTCATATTTCAAAATTGTAAGGAGAAAATAAACCCAAGAAGGCAATAAAGATGAGAGTCTCAATATTACCACCATGTAAGGATCTGGAGATGTTTAAAAAAAGAAAAAATTTAGCAGAGACATAAGAGGGCTGTCATGTAGAAGTGGAATTAGACCAATTCCATTTGGCCCCAAAGCATGGTACTAAGAAGAATGAGTGGAGATTACAGACAGACATAGATTCAAGATAAAGAAAACCTTTCTAGAACTAGAGTTTAAACCAACTTCAGGCACTGAAACATCTCTTCACTAGAAGTGTTTAACCAAAAACTAGAAGAGCACTTGTCATGTTTAGTGCAGAGGGGAGATTCCTCATCAGATATGGGTTGGACCAGACAGCCTCTAAGGTTCCTTCCAAGTCTGAGATTCTATATTTTAATTCCTCGCATTAGACCACAATTTTGTGCTATAATTTCCCCATTTACAACAGTGAAAATCTACAAAAGCTCACCTACCGGTTTTAGCTGACTTAATGGACAAACTCTACATGTTCGCATATCACAGAATTGGACAGTGATTTTGCCTTTAGGAGTGATGCGTGTTACTGTGCCTTCTCCAAATTCATCATGCACCACTTGGCCACCCAGTCTCAAGCGACTGTCTATTCCACCAATTACAGCTAGCACTGCCATTAGGCCACCAACTTCAGGGTTCTCAGAATCAGGAAAGTAATCATCTAACACTGCCTAACACAAAACACATACAAATAAACTGTAAGTAGAAAATCAACATTCTTATCTGTGTTTTAGAAAAACAATCAACAATAAAGCTGTTTTAATAAAAAGCAATTGCTTTCTAAAGTATAGTTAATCCAATTAAATTAAAATGCCTTTGAATCAATTATATATTTTAAAAGTTATTTTTTTTTTATTAAAAATATCTAGAAAGAAAAAAATGAGCTTATTTTAAAACGTGGAAACTACCCCTTCCGACTGTTTTCCTGCAAAGATGTGGGTGATGGAGTTTAGCTGAGAGTTGATGTACTTGTTTATGAGTCCATTCCACTGGCTCAGTGAATGCAGAGTCCTTAGCAGGGCGACTATCTCCTCTGCCAAAGTACTACTATGGGTTGCAGTCAAAGAAGCCTGGGGTCTGGCCTTTCTCCTCCTCAGAGTAGATTCTGAAATAAAAAAATAGGTTAAAGTTTAAAAGCAAATCTATAACTCATCTCACTAGTCAAATCGTGTCAAAAGCTATTTTACCTCTGAGTAGTGGTATGTCTGAAGAGCACGTACTAAGTAAGCTGCCCAAGAAGCCAAAAAGTTTTTCCACAAGAAATTTCATATCCCTTGATCTTTCTGTTTTGTCCCAGGATGGAAGTACTGCTTGCAATAAATGCACTGCTAAAATCTAATGAAAACATAATCATGATCAATCATTTTCTAGTCAATGTATTAAACCTAATCATTTTTTTCTTTTTCTATGATTAAAGAACTCTCATCTCCTCCTCAGTCTGTGATTCAACTGAAGTTCAAAGCAACAATCCCTTCCTCCTGTTATCTTTCAACATATTTCCATCCTTCTCTACTTCAGCCCAACTCCAAAGTTGGTATCTCAAACTTACCCTTCAGCTGCACTGTACTTCTGGAATGCTGGACAAGGTATACCTTTTATGTTCCTCAGTTTCCTTGTGTAAAATGTAGATTGCACTAGATGACTGATTCTAAGGTCCTTTCCACCTCTAGCTCTATGATTTTATGACCCCTGGTTGCTTTTAAAATCTTCATCATAGATCTGGACATCTATCTTCTAGCCCAAAGAAATCTGCTATTTCCAGAAGCTACTATACCCTAGTTACCCTCTTAAAGCCTGGGCATTTATGCCTCCTTGCACACATACCTAGGAAAAAATGAAGGCATATTTTTTTTCTTCACTGTCACTTCAACACTATCACTCAGCAACTTCTTATGCTTTAAGATTTACTCTATCCATTATTCTTTATCCCTCTTACAGCCAACTACGAGCTTACATATGAATCTGATTCACAGTCTACCACTCTACCCCAAGTCCAACTCTTATATAACCTACTTAGGTTATAGGGACTCAACATGTCATCACTATGCCCTCAAAATCAATGTCCAAACCATCAAAATCTGTAGTTTCCTTTTTCAACTCAAGCACATTTTCCTCTTGGAGCTACAAATTCCAGCTGTTATCTTCCATCAACTCTCTTATACATTCTGATTTACATATGTGTTGTCTCCTTGTTAGAATGTAAGCTCCTAGAGGGCAGAAAGGTTTTGCTAATAATGCTTAATTACTATATTACAATAGCTTTATAATCTGTAAATATGTTTTTACTCTTTCTAAAACAAAATTAATATTCCTAAATACAGGTAAGGCCATATCACTTCCTGTTCAATAACTTCTAATTATTTCTCTGACAAAATAAAAACTCTTTACCTTGGACTGAAAAACTCAGTTTCAAGACTTCTTTCATCTAAATCCCCCCCATCATGTACCCTATCATCTAGCCACCTTTTGTCTGTGTGCCACTTTTTTTGTGAATTAAGTCTTTTCTGATTCCTCAATTGACTCCTTCTTTCCAATACCTTTTGGTTAATTTTTCTGTGTACCTGCTATATCTGTCTACTAAATGTTAATTTTTTTTAAAAAATCCTTACCTTCTGTCTTGGAATCATTACTGTGTATTGGTGGTAAGGGCTGGGCAATTGGGGGGTTAAGTGACTTGCCTAGGGTAACACAGCTGGGAAGTGTCTGAGGCCAGATTTGAACCTAGGACCTCCCGTATCTCTAGGCCTGGCTCTCAATCCACGGAGCTAAGAAGCTGCCCCCTAGATGTTAACTTTCTTAAGGGCAGGAATTGCTTCATTTTTCTCTTTGTATGCACCATGCAGAGTGGTCTGAACATCATGGGCATTTAATATACATTTGCTAAATTATTAAATGCTCAATTAAAATGTACTCATTCTTCATTTGCTATGTATAAAGAAATCTACTAAGCAATTAAAGATACAGAAATGAAGTAGAGTATATTTCCTCATAAAACTGACAAAGTTATAGGGGAGAATATGTCTGAAAAGACTACATATAACAATATTTGAGAAAATTATAGTAATATACATAAATAGCAAAAAATGGAAAACATAAAATAATTATGATGAATAAGTTTGTTAAAAGATTTTTCTAAAGAGGCATCACAAATTTTATACCTCTATCAAAATCCATGTGAAGTACTGATATTATTATTTTTTGGACAAGGAGAATAAAGCAAAGAGAAGTTAGCTAACTTACCAAGTCGTCAATTAGCAGAATTCACATTTTTCTAAAAACCTGTTTTATGCAGTTTCCATTTCTATATGATGCTGCCTCTCATTACCATAGAGAACTAATTATGTATTTAAGAAAAGTTCAGTGTCAGAAAGATTTACAAATCTATTTTAAAAAAAGGTTTTTAACATCTACTGTTTATTTTCATTCAATTTGAAAAACATTTCTTACATAACTGTATAGAACATATACAATTCTCAATCAATCACCTGTCTCTGAAGCGATGCTGCTGTAAATGACTCATGTCCTTCCACAATTTTCATCAGTAATGTGATCCACTGAGATGTGCTAAGAGTGCTACACATTTGAGGCATAAGTGCTATACTTCGAATAAATCCAAGTGTACACCAACTTCTGTGCTGCTCTTTGTAAACCAATTTATTTGGTAAAGAAGCTGAAAGAGAAAAAACATTACTACTCTATCTACCAACTTCCCAAATCAAAATAATAAGCTATTTGCTTTTTCTTTTATACCCAAAGATAATAACATGCAAAAATAATAAAGCTTCATATTTTGAAATAACTCAAAATAAGGGAAAACTTTCTGAACTAAAGGTCTTAACTACAGAATGCTCAGTTCAACATTACATTTTAATTCATTTGATAAGTGAAAAAAGATCACTTTTTAACTATTTGAATTCTTTACACTTGTTTTCATAAATAGTGAAAATAGTCTCCAATTATGTCAGTGTATTAATATGTAAATGGAATGTTGCTCTTTCATCTCTAACTTTACTCTATTTATTACACTATTTCAATCAAAACCAATACATTCTTAACAGCTGGAATTATAGAAATTTTGCATGTACTTCTAAAAATTGATGTTAATTCTTACAGAATTCCTAAGGAACAGACATCAAGTCCAATGTCTTTGAACACCATAAAATCACAGAATTTAGAATTGAAAGGGATTTGACTAAAAATCTATCCAAATTCCTTGTTTTAAAGAGGAGAAAGCTAGAGTCTAGAAGCGTTGAGGCATAACCAAAATTACATAGGTAGAAGAGCCCCATTTTGAATTTTGCTTAGATTCTAATCCATATTCAATATGCTTTCCACACAAAAAATGCCTTTCCAATGAAAGTGAAGAACTAAGCATAAAATACCAAATGGCTATTCTACAACAAAGTATATCTGAAATAGATTAGGAAAAGAATTAAGAACTAAGTGAATGCAATTCTTTTTCTTTCTATCCGTTTCCTACAATTTTGTTAATATAACTATCATTTTATACCTATCCCTCAAGAGATAAAGACACTGATCTTCAACAATAACTCTCTGCAGCTTGCTAAGTTTTACTAAGTTGCTAAAACATTCCATTTCTTCCGTCTTACATTTGCTCTATTTGCCAAAACTATTACCCACATTCTAACTTCAATTAGATTCAATTAAATCTAAATTCAATTATATTGTTATAAGTTTTAATAAGTTCTATTGATATGTTTAGTAAGTTCTTATTTCTTCTACTAAATTCATATCTATCATTACACAATGATCATCATGTCTTATTCCAAACCCTCTAATATCTCACTGGTAATTTCTGCAAAGGAAGTAAATATCTCATCTTGGGCTTCAAGGCTCATCAGATTAAATAAATATTTCTAATTACTCAGTCCTACTTTTACCTGCTCTACTCACTTTAAGGCTGACCTCTTGCAACCTTCTTTTTCTATAGTATCCCCAAGAATAACTTCCATCTCCCCAGCAAGTTTTGTAAGGAAGGGTGCAAGAAAGAGAGAAATGGAATTTTGCATGAGGTGCTTGAGTGACAACTACATCAGTTGAAGAGTAATGCATCCTGGGAGAAGAGAAGAGATCTGGGAAAGATCCAGATGGAATTCTTGAATTTTGAGCTGGGACCTCAACCTAGCAGGACTTGAGTTACTTGCTGAGGACCATAAAGAGCCATAAAGAAACTTATCAAATCAACATTCAAGCTTCTTCTGACTAGTGATACCACCAGTCTGAGGATCAGGCCCCTCAGAGCAAGGGAGCCATGGACTCAGTCTCGAGGAGAACCCAGCTTCCCACTTCAGCTCTCTTGCACTTGTTTAGTCATTTCTTAGATTAAATACATAACAGATAGTGTGGAAAAACTTTAGTTTGGGTATAGGACGGAGAAATCCAGGTCTACTATATGACGACCTGGGTGAGAGACTGTGGTTAGGAAACAATTTAGAGATACTGAGTCCCTCTTTCCATCTCCCTGTCTGCCTTTTATATAGTCATTAAACCTTTAACCCACAGTCAGATTTTTCTATCAAGTGACTTGGCTGGGAGCCTAAGGGAGGTATCTGAAACCAGGTTTACAGAGAACCATCATCATAACCCTCCCCGGGTGGGGTGAGGTCATCAGGGAATTTGTCTCGGATCCTCTCCGTGCCGGGGTATCTAAGGTTAGGATTAGGGTTTATCTGTTAGGAGAGAAATCCTTACAATTCTCCATTTCCCTTTCACTGAAGTGAGTCCATTAAAACCTATGCAGCACCTCTCAGCAGGCTCATTCAAGAGAGGTGAAAGAGAGTAGGGAGCCAGCTTACCTAAGGTCCCATCTCTTCCACCCCCTGCTACTTTCCCAATGAGCTCCCTTATTGACTCCAGCAAACTAACAAGTTAGGGAGAAAGTACCTTTATAACTGCATTCAAAAGGTACCATTACTATAGTTTCAAAGTGCAGTACTCTGTAATTCTATTTTTTGAAACTGTCCCTTTTTTTTAACTCTTTAGTAATACTTTTTTAACCAATTACATATAAAAACCATTTCTGGCATTCATTTTCTAACATTTTAAGTTCCAAATTCTCTCTCTCCCTTCTCTTCTTCCCTGAAATAGTAAGTAATTTGATCTTGGTTATATATGTAACTTTTTATCTTTATCAAGATAGTTCATCCTCTTCTCCTTTGAAGGTAAAGCTTTTTCCTCACTAGACTATAGAAGCTAAAATCCCAATTAATGTACCTCCTCCCAACTAAAAAGGTCATTTTACCAATCTTTTGTGCTATCATATCTATGTTTTCATTTATCCCAAGATTGTAAAGAGCCCTCCCTCCAAGACCACATTCCTGCCACTTCCTACCTCCATCCTGGAAAATGTATCTTTTCTATTCAAGATATTTTACAATGCCTAGTACAGTACCCAGAACCTACTGGTAGTTACTCATTAGAAGGTGGCAAGCTCCTACCAGACCCTCCATTTAAGGAGGGCATCCAAGTTATCCATCGCTTTTCCCCAAAGGATACATTCCTGAACTTCTCCTTTATACCCTCAAGCCAATGCCTTCCTCATTCTACTCCCTTCCCTTTCCCCCCACACTTACATCTCAGTTTCCTCTTGTATGTATTCTCTCATTAGACTTATGCAACTTGAGAAAACTGACTATCCTTTGCTTTTGTATCTTTCACACTGTGACTGACATACATTAGGCACTGAATAAATGTATACTGACTATAAAGTACAGTGAATAAACTAAATGATATTAAAGGCCAATAATGATTTTTAGGTCTCACCACTTATTCTTTCTTGGGTATATTTTAAAAGTTTTCTCTTTGTTAAAATTAAGAGTGTATTTTTTTATAGCTGACTATATCTAAGGTTTAAAGTATCACTTTTCTCGTAAAATACTAAAAAGATGAAACACAGAATATTAAAACTGAAAATATAAGACCAATGGGTAAATTAAGCAAAATAGTAGCATCCAAGAATATACCTATTTTTCCATTAACATAATCTATGACGTACATGTTTTATCTATTGTTCCACTTTCCACTAACATTCGAAGGAGACCACACAAAGTCCTTGTAGCTTCATTTTGCATAATTTCTGCATGAATTCCAGCAGAAAGACACAGAGTTTGTAGTAGATTAACAGTACTTGTGAGCATCATAGAGGTAGGGTGGAGGTTCCTTTCCATTTGTTCACTTTCTAAAATGCAAACCAAAATAAAGACAAGTAAGAAACAAGGGTTAAACTATGTACCCAACTACAACTCAATGACTAATTATTCCAGCACAAATGATCTAAAAACTTTTCAATTTTAACAGTTAAAAAAATAACAATTCAAAACAAAATATTCAAAAAATTATTTCAAAAAACTGAATCTTTGGGAGTAGGAAGAAAGAGTGCTCAACAGGGATAGGAGGTTGGACAAGAATGGAAACAGGAAGGAACAAAAAAAAAACAAATATAAAAGTGCTGCCAAATGAAATCTATTAAAGGGCTTTAATTGTCACCTATAGAGAAAAGAAATGTTTCAATGTATGTAACAAACTATCTCATTCTGAAATGTAGTATGCATCTATTCATGACAGGAAATTATTCTTCATTTTTCTTCAAATCTGGTAGACAGAGAAATCTGCCAGTAATTAAATCCCTAATAATAGTCCACAAAGTTGGCCTCTTGCTAGCTGTGCTTTCCTCCCTAAGATACTAAGTGAATAACAAAAAGGGAAGGTCCTGGGCAGCAAGTGAAATCTATTTTACATAAATTATACAAAAACATTTCCAGCTCTCAAATATAAATGGTTCCAAAGAAGACATTGTTAACCTTTTTTGGGTCATGGACCATTGCAGCAAAGTTATAAAGCCTATTGATTCCTTCTAAGAATAATGTTTTTAAATGCTTATAGCAAAATACAGAGGGTTATAAAGGAAACCAATTATACTGAAATAAAGCTATCAAAATATTAAAAATAAAAAAGCTTATGAACCTCAGTTTAAGAACTACTGTTCTTAGTTTAACAGTAGGCACTCGAATGTTTGCTAAAGGAATGGATATATTAGTCTGGTTTTTTATGTATTTTTTAAATTCCCAACAAGACTGATTAAAAGAAAAATTAAATTCAAGTTTTTAAATTTTTGCCTATCCTGTATTCAATACTATGCAAAAGCAACATAAAAAAATAAAGGCTATCCTAATAAATCTACAAAATTTCTTTGGCAAAGCTGATCTCAGGAAATTATTTATCATTTAAATTCATTTGCTTCTTTTTGAAAAAATTAAAATGTTAGTATTTACTGAATAACTAGTGTTTATCAGGTACTGTGGAGTACATAAACATACATGGGATCTCTCACTAGGCAGAACTTACAATATGACTGAAAAATCAAAACTCATATACAAGAATCAATTAAAAGACCAATCTACTAAGGAAACAACCAGTGCTACAAAAAGGATATATATGAAGTTTAGAGAAAGAAGAAAAAATAATATATTTTACTTAGAGTATTTTTAATATTGCCTCTTCCCTTTTACTAACCAGAATCATCCTCAGTGTCTGAGTCCTCTGTTGTGGGTTGAGCTGCAGGTGGAGGCTCAGCCAATTTGAGATCATACTTCCCTTCCTTGCCCATTCTGTATGAATTGGTACTACCTGTATCCCATTGAACCCTAATCCATCCATCTTCTCCCAATTCACCAATCACACGACCTAAACCAGGGGGAGGGCCATCCTGTAAAGGAAAAAAAAATTAATATTATCATTTTTGTATAATAAGCACTTTATATTTTTCCATTCTATCCCAATGTCTCTAAATGGAATATATATATATATATATATATGTATGTGTGTATATATATATATATGTATATATATATATATATATAAACTTTTTTCATTCTTCTTATCTAGCATCAACATCCTGAAAAGCACTGAAATTTGGCTTTCTGCAATGAGACAAGAAAAAAGAAAATGGAAGAATGAAGAAGAGGCAAAAAAATATCAATTTTCAGACTGATTATACACTGATTACAACTATACTTGGTACATATATAAAGATGTAAATGGACAGATATAAAAAAAGTCATAAAGAGAATATCAAAGAGGAAAGCATTAATGTTCAAACATATTTTTAAATGTAAGAACTTTTAAACACTTGTTTTACTCTGGTGTTTTAGATTAGTAATAAAAATGGTTTAAAATAAATTTAGCACATTTTTTTGGAAGAATATTATTTTTCCATATCTAATAATATCTTCATATTATTTACAAATCTTCAAAATTGCCTATAAATTCAAAAGGCCAAAGATTTAGATCTGGAAGAGGCTTTAGAGGCGGTCTAGTCTGACCTATTCATTTTACAGATTAGGAAGTTCGGGCTTAGAGATTGAGTGATTTCCCAAGGTCACAGAGATAACAACAGCCAAGAAGCAGGACTTGAACCTAAATCCATCCTAGCTCCAAATCCAAAATATAATTTCCAAAAAAGAAGACATAAGAAAATTTTAGGGAGAAGCACTTCTCACGAATCTAAACATAGATCACATTCTGAGTTTTCTGCATCTATATGATTATAGACTACCTAGGCTCCAAAGAAGTTTGTTCTTGTAAGGCTTGGGGATCCAAAAGAGCTAAAAAACGAACTTAAACATCACATATGGGCAAGTATCCTGAGAAAACCATCAGTCTCCTGAAGCTTCTCTTCAACCAAAGTCTCCTATCAACAAGAATGGGTGTAGGGAGTAGGAAAAGTAATAACAGGCGGAAAGTCTTCCTTTTGGCCCTACTGTCTCTGCCCTTCTTAGAGTTAATCACCTTTACCTTCTTTCTCACCCTCTGTTTCTAAAGACTCACTTCTAAAATGAGGCTCCATCTGCTGTCTTAAGAACTATCCTCCAATTTATTCAGATTTTTGCAGCACTGCTTTCTTATCAGAGGGCAGTTATTCACCAGCAATTATCTTTTTGTAGCATAAAAATTATTTCTTGCTATCCCTGTTTGCAGGTCTGAGATGGATCCAAGACTCCTTTGCAAAATTTTAACATAAGAAAATTATTCCTTAACTTATGACAATGATGCTTGTGCACAGAGAGCCACCTCAAATTTGAGCTGAAATATTATTAGAGAAACCGCAGGGCAAAGCAAAAAGAATGGTAGGTTTGCAGTCTAGAGACATGGTTTGAATTCAGGCTCCTGTATTTTATTATTACTTTGTGACTATGGATTTCTTAGAAAGTCCTTATTGTATTATCTACTTCACAGGATTGTTGTGAAGAGAATGTTTTCATATTTTAAAGTATGGAGATGAGGGTAGAGGTAAGGGTGGTGAATATGGGTTGGTTGGCAGTAGGGAAATGGAGGAACTGCTGCTGCTCTTCTCCAGAAATCTACAATCAAACCATACTGCTATAAGTTCCACTTTAGTGTGTCCCTGATATTATTCATTTTCCCTGCCTTCCTTTGATATTACTTACTCCTTATTCACAAACAAATGCTTTCTACTCTTGTCTCTTCGATCAACTTCACATGTAGCTGGAAAAGTTATATTTGGGGTTGTTTATAACATAAAGCAGAGAGATAAAGGAGATTTTTTTTCTTATTACCACCTAAAATGGACATATACTAAAGCTTATATAGGTAGATATTAAGATATTACAGTCAGATTTAATACCTGGTCTCCCCATTTCCAGTCAACTCCCCTCATGACCCTGGTACCAATCTTCATCATTGCTGCCAGTTCTGGGCCTGAAACAGGAAGCTGAACTGGAGTAGTTTCTTTTCTTGATTCTTCCAGAACAGTGGCTGAAGCTCCCCGAGCACAGGCATTCATGTCTTCTTCAATATTGTCAGAACTAGGACCTGACCAAAGAATGACAATCAACTCTTAAAATGATATTGTGCAACCACCTGCTAAAAATGATATAAAAGTAATTCTTATTTTAAAAGTACTTAAATTAAAGTAGTTCTCATTTTAAGTAATTATACTGAGTTTATATATCAATTAAATGTTTCCATTGTAAAAATTATTGCAATTAAAAAGTTTATTTCTAATCAGCCCATGTTAAAAAACAAATATTTTTGCAGATTAATTATTGTCATAATTATATTGTTCTTTAATGAAACTATGACTTTTCCATACTAACATCAAGAACAAATTAATGAGTTCTAGTTCTCAAGCTCAAAATACAGTAAAGGTTTGAATGAACAAAAATGTAGGAAAAAAGAATAATCAGGTAATATTAAATAACAATTTAAAGAGCAAAAATGAAAAATAATATGTACTTGAGAAGTATCAATTCCCAGGGGAAAAAATGAATTGCTAATGATTGAACAAACTGCCAGCTTAGTTTATTTTTTTATTTGGAAAATTTTATTTAAATAATTAAGAATTTTTCCCATGATTACAAAATTCATGTTCTTTCCCTCCCTTTCCCCCCTAATCCCTTCCCATAGCCAACGTGCAATTCCTCTGGGTTTTACATGTTTCACTGATCAAGACCTATTTCCATATTACTGATATTTGCATTAGGGTGATCATTTAGACTCTAAACTTTAGGGTCTACATCCCTCAATCATATCCCCATCAACCCATGTGATCAAGCAGTTGTGTTTCTTCTATGTTTCTACTCCCACTATTCTTCCTCTGAATGTGGATAGTGTTCTTTCTCATAAGTCCCTCAGAATTGTCCTGGATTATTGCATTGCTGCTAGTAGAGAAGTCAATTACATTCAATTGTACCACAGTGTATCAGTCTCTGTGTATAATGTTCTCCTGGTTTTGCTCCTCTCACTCTGCATTAATTCCTGAAGGTCATTCCAGTTCCTGTGGAATTCCTCCAGTTTATTATTCCTTTGAGCACAATAGTATTCCATCACCAACATATACTACAATTTGTTCAGCCATTCCCCAATTGGAGCACATTCCCTCATTTTCCAATTTTTTTCCATCAAAATGAGCATGACTATAAATATTATTGTAGAAGTCTTTTTCCTTATGATGTCTTTGGGGTGCAAACGCAGCAGTGCTATGGCTGGATCAAAGGGCAGGCAGTCTTAGCGTCCTCTGGGCATAGTTCCAAATTTCCCTCCAGAATGGTTGGATCAATTCACAAGCCAATCTGCTAGGTGTGAGGTGCTACCTCAGAGTTATTTTGATTTGCATTTCTCTAATTATGAGAGATTTAGAATACTTTTTTATGTGCTTATTAATAGTTTTGGTTTCTTTATCTGAAAATTGCCTATCTATGTCCCTTGCCCATCTATTGATTGAAGAATGGGCAAGCTTAGGTTATTAAAGCTTAAAATTTTTAGGGGCACTTATGTAGCACAGTAGATAGATCGCCAGTCCTGGAGTAAGGAAGATCTGAGTTCAAATCTGGTATTAGACACTTCCTCGCTATGTAACCATGAGCAAGTACTTAACCCCAACTGCCTAGATCTTGCTGTTCTTCTATCTTAGGAATAATCCAAAGATAGAAGGTATGGGTTATTAAAAAATAAAAAAGATTTGTTTAACTCAAAGACATAGTCACCTATATAAATTTTACCTGAAATGACAATACAAAACTTACTTTTCACTTCCAAGTACCTCCTAATTAGGGCAGAGCATCCAAAGTTCCTAGACAAATCATTTTTAACAATTTTTTTAACAATAACATTTTTAACAAACAATTTTAACAAAGTATTGTTATCCATCACCAAAGAAGAAGATTATACAAACTCCTTCATGGTTAGTTATTAGAGTTTCAAAAGTTCTTCCTTAAAGCTAAAGCTAAATTTAAAGTGATAAGAAATGAGAACATCTCTTCTTCATCTTTCATTGAAGACTAAAAATAGTCTTCCCACCTTCATATAACACCTTTGAAAATCAGTGACCATATTTAAGAAAAAATATCTAAGATAATATTTCCGAGGGGGGAAAACAAGTTGAAATGAAAAATAGCAAAACAAAGGTATCATCCATATTAAAGTATATTCATCTCTCTGTATTATATAGATTTGGCTTTTGAAAAAGATACAAAATAATTAAATCTACAAATAAATCATAGCAAATTAGTTTGCCTATAAAATGCATTAAGATGCAATGTGAAAATTTTATCAAAGTCAAAACCTTAAAGTTCACAAGCCACCACTAAAAATTCCAAACACCTGCTTACCTATCAATCGCAATGTTGTCTGAGTCAATGCTAGCATGCCAGAGTTCAAAAGAAGATTCAGGTTGTTTGCACCATACTGAAGGGTAAGCATATTGAGCATGACCAAGAGAAATCGTGCTTGTGGGATGGTTCCAAGACTTGGTCCTGCTGGATTCTCATTAGTAATTGTTTGCAGAGGAACAGGCTGGATACCTAGTTAAGAATCAGAATATCCTTAAGTAGGTTAAAAAATATGAAATGTAAATAACAGTAATATAAAGTTTAAAGAACAGAAGGGGAAAAAACAGAAAAAATCATTTTCTAACTACTGCTCAAACATTTTACTATCTTATATAACATAATAAATAACACCATCAAAAAAGCTAAATTCTTTATTTCTTTCTATGAAAGTTATCAGTTTTTCTTCTTTTACATGTCTTCACCTTAGTTATAGCTATTACTCCTATTTTGAATATCCCTTTTATATTGCAACCAAAAATTACTTATTTTTTCCATGGTTATCTCTAAAAATTATTTATTAATTATATTTATATATGACACATAAATATAATTGTTAATAATATTAAATATTACTGTTTTATGATGTGTGCATTAGTGGTTTGGAATATGAAATCTAGTACTATAGGGATAGGCTAGCTCTAAAAGTATTAAATTAAATACAAATACCTAAGTGTCTCGGTATTTAAAAATCTGAAGGGGCCTTAATCACATATCCAACTTCATGAGGTTACACATATGAAAACTAGGGTCCTGAATCACTTTTTTCCACATCACTAGGTTAACAGCTATCAGTACCCAAAATAAACCTAAATTATATCAAATCAAAAAATTATTTTAAGTCAGAATATTTGATGCCAGCTTATAAGTTTTATGCATAATTTGTGTTAATTACTTTAACTTCTCTTTTCATCCTATTCTGACACCAAACAGAGAGGAAGAAAAGGAAAAGAGGATCTCCAAAAGGCTATAATTACCATCACAGATAATGGCTTTAAACAATATTCTTTAAAAGGTTCATACAGAACACAAGCAATGTTCCCCCTTTATTAAAGATGTCTATGATTACATGACCTCTATACTTCATTACATGATAAAGTTGAATTATTTCCAAACATATTTTCCCTTCAATGAGGAATTAACTTTTTTTAGACGTAGAGTTCTTTGGCCATCTAATAAAGCCTATGGAACCCTTTGTCACAATGTTTTGAAACATACCATATACACATTACAAAGAAAATGTATTTTGCCAAAATAAAATATTCAAAATATTTTTAAACAGGCAGATTATGTACCTCTGCCCTCGATCACACAGATGACCTTAAAATGCTTACATCAAATCTTAACTCTCCTCCAACCTAAGCTATAAAATCCCATTCTAGCCTAAAAAAGTAATAGTCCCAATGCCAAGATCCCATATAACTATTTAACAAATGGTTTAGTTAAGAAGTAAATAGAATTTTGTTATCTTGTAGTTACAGAACTAAACAGTAAGTCAGAGAAAAACAATTATAATTTTAGAGCTGACAGGGAAGCCATTGAGGTTAAATTACTCACATAAGACTACAGAAATAGTAAGCAATAGATCTAGGCTCTCTGACTCCAAATCAAGTATTCTTTCTAATACATACCACACTATTTCCCCAATTCATAGACATTTCCTAGCTGATATTTTTTCAATAAAAATGTTTCCCAGGTGTTGTTCATGTTTCCACATTTTACTGCCACAGAGAAAAAGAGTAGTATAACCCTACCTCTAACAAAATGATGAGCTACACGTTTTCCTTTTTCATTACAGAGCTCTAATGCTATTAAAAAACCCATGTTTGCACAAAAAAGTAATAGCCATTCACTAAGGAAATATTAATTTTTCACACATATGCCACAAACATTTCTTTAATCAATGCCTTCATTCACTATAACAACTACTCTGAAATTCAACTCAACATTTTCTTTAATATATTAAAGATATTAGATTAAGCACCCAGGACACAAATAAGAAAATACTGTTTTCTGACTTTAAAAAGCTTATACCAGAAATAGGATGACAGAACTGAACCTTTTGAAATTTTATGATTAAATACTTTAAGTATGAAGTTGTTGTATTTCTATTTGTTTACAATCCTAGATCTAAAAAACTAAAAACTTGTAAAAACAGGGTAATAAAAAACAGGTAAACAGAGCTAAAACAAGATATTAAATTAATTTACAAAATATCAAGAAAACACAATTATTGGTAGGTTTAATAACAACTAGTCAAATGTCAAGAATATATGTTATCTACTTAATTATGTATTTCAGAATCAATGATAATTATTTTGAAAGCAGATTTCTTATGTTGGCAAATTAAGTCAAAGCTCACCTAGCTCTTTAAATCTGGCATTTGCATCCAACAAAACATTTCGAATATTCTGAATGGCCCAAGCATACAACTTTCCAAAAGTTACTTCCAGTAGCATTCGATTAAATGGTGGGATCAGATCAACATCCTTTAAACAATCTGTAAGTGGTTCCCTTTAAAAAAATTATTATTTTATATCAATTTAAATCATAATATAAACATATCACTCTTTATATATCACTATTTTCCTGAGGTTTAGATACAACAATGCTGAATTTTACCCTATATTGGTTCCTTCTGGAATAAGTCTTTGCCATCCACAGAACATAGCATATTGCACAGACGGGAGCAAGAAATTTTTCATTGCCAATTTTAAAATCGTGTCTATCCCTTCCAGACGAACTTCCGCTCTCTCCAACTACAAAAATATAAATATGCAGCTTTTAGATTTCTATGAACTATCAAAAACATAGCAACATGTTCTCAACAAGTTTTACCTGTTTGAGTAAGCACTTTCTCATCTTTTCTACATCAACTGGCTCTTCTTTAAGTGCAAATTCAACAATCGTGCTAAGAAGTGCAGACTGAGGATAAATGCCTTGAACATTCTGTTTTAGCCATTTGTATTTGTGAACACCAGTAACTGTACTCAGAAGTGGCTGCCATTTATCCTTAAAAATAGAAACAATTCCTCCTATTGATTTAAAATGTAATAACTGGTTTTTATTCTACAATGTTTAAGCTACCAAACAATCTCATAGGTTTACTACAAAAATAAAATCATAACATTTGTTAACATCAAAAATAAATTTAGAGACAAATCTGTCTTAAAAACAAAGGGATTTGGCCTCAGATACTCCCTAGCTATGTGACGCTGGGCAAGTCACTTAACCCCCATTGCATAGCCCTTACTGCTCTTCTGCCTTGGAACCAATACACAGTATTGATTCCAAGACGGAAGGCAAGGGTTTAAAAAAAAAAATCAAAGGGATTTCTTGAAAGAGAGAATATGTTCACAATTAACACATTAATATAAATAAAAATTTAAACAATCATGTAAACATACTATAAAAACACATTTCTAGTCCTACATTCAGTTTGAAGTTCCTGAGGTTTCTTTTAAGTTCTATAAAATGGGACAATACCCTCATGATTGTTTTAAGAATAAAATGAGGTAACAAATCTAATTTTTAGGATGTTTCAATTAATATTATTAATAATAATGTACGAATATACATTAATGACTAGAATTTCTCAGAATTACTACCCATTGTGGATTATACAATTAAATGGTAGAAACAGCATGAGAAAATAGAACAAAATAGCAATGATGGTTACTGATATTATTACTAATAACAACAATAAATATTGAAATAATACTACTACCCTTTATTTTTCAGTATGACAATGCCACCCAACAAAGTTTCATTCAACAAACTAAATCAATTTTTCTTAACTGCCTACAAGAAACAAAGCATTAAACCAAATTCATTTTAAAGAGGGTCTATCAATTGACACTTCTTTTTCTTTCTAAGTCAAAATAACATTGTTGCATAACATACCTTAGGTGATTTAACTGGAACAGGTCTTTTATCTACAGATACAGGACTATGTGGTAGAATACATGCTTCTTCTAAGTCACCTTCTTCATTCCCAATCTTAGATTCTTCCACATCAGTAGGTTCTGACTTTTTAGGCACTATTTTAGAAAAAAATTATTACATTACAATTTAAAATGTATTAACTTACAATTTTAAATATGTATATATTATATGCAATTAGCACTGTAATATTTAGAAATATGAAACTTGAATCTAGGTCTAGAGCATCAGAATTTTGCTAAAATTACCTTACAGTATTAGTGTCAACCAAAAAGACTTGAATAGCTTCAAGATTTAAATCAATCAAGTTGGTTGTCAGAAAAATAAAACTAGGAATTTATGTGAACTCTAATAAACTGTGGTAAATATTTAAGAGATTCTGAAGTAGCATAAATCAATAAATACTAGTCAATAACCTACAATGTACCAAGAATTATATAGGCACAGGGAATACAAAGACAAAATAAAACAGTCCTTGGCCTTAAGAATCTTACATTCTTTGGGGGAAAACAGTAAGTACACATATAAATATAAACATGATTATTTGAAGGAGGAAGGAAGTGAGGACCTTGAGATATTAGTCAAGTTCCAAAGAAGAGAAAATCGGTGTCATAGAAATGTGAAAAGGAAGATAATGGCTGAAAAGTTGAGTTAAAAATAATTTGTTTTAAGATTCTGTAAGCAGATGGAAAAGAGATAGTGGAGAAGAAAAACTGAAAATCTAAATGATTCATGGAATACAGAGACCCAGAAAAGCCAGGAAGTGTGACAGGCTTACAGACAGAAATGAATTGTTTAGACTTGGTAAGAAGTCAGGAAACTACTGACTTTGAAATAAGAATAAGAGATAAGACAGAGAGAGCACATTTAAAATGGCATAAATCTTCTTAACAAAAGATAAAAATAATTTACTATAAATGGGGGTCTTCAAAGAATAGTTGTGGGGAATTTGAAAGATGATCATATAAAACCTAAATAAAAATAGTGTCAAAAAGCAGTTTGATCAGGGCCAATCATCAAAGGTTAAAAGCAATGTATCTTTAAAATGGGGGAAATCTGTATAATTAAGTCTCTTCCTCAATATTCAGAAGCCCAAGAATAATTACTCAAAGGCAAGAATTAGTGGAGTCATAATAACAACAGCAGTTAATATTTATATTGTGCTTCAAGGCTAATACATTACCTTTTTAACATAAAGTATCTCATTTGATCCTCACAACAACTCTTATTATTATTATTATTATTATTATTATTATTACCCCCATTTTGCAGAAAGTAAAATTGAAGTTGAGTAAGACTAACTGACTTCCCTAAGATCATCACTAAGCTGAAAAGTGCCTCCATTACACCACAAAACCCAACAATTAATGGGGGATGGTTAAGAGGTCAGTGGAGCTTATATTATGATATCCAATAACATAATTAAAATAGTTGTGACTGCGTAGGGAAGTAAGTGAAACAAAAGCAGGAAAAAATAAGCTGGGAGAATATAAAGGGCAGAAAAGTTGGAAAACCATGATGAGAAGGACCTGAAAGTTCAAAATGAGTGACAGACTGGGAAAACACAAGTTCAGGAAGTTGTGATTCAATATTAGAATTTCAAAAGTCAGAATAATGAAGATAATATATATAGGATGATAACTGAAACACAAAAAGCTGAAATAGCTTCCTTAATGTCATAAAGGTGGTGATAGAAATAAGATTTGAGCCTTTGTCCCCCAACAGAAACCTGCTTTAAGAATTGGGACACTGTCATGTTTCTTCTTCATATCCCCAATGCCTTAGAGTCAAGATTTGATAAATGTTTTTTTTGAGTTGAACTGACACAGAAGAATTTATTCAGAACAACAAAGGGGTTCAAAGAACACAAGAGAAGACACTAGTCAAGTATTAGATGGGCCAAAGTGCTTGAGAGGAATATGAGTAACTCTTTCAAAGATATATAACTTTCATACAAAATAATGCAGAAATTTATAAGATATACAAGAACTAAGGACTTAGGGGAAATAAAAACCCTTTAAAGAGGAGCATAAATTATTAAGAAATATCAGTAATGGTTTTTTTTTATAAAAAATACAGATTAATTTATAGCACTTGAATTTAAGAAAAAAATCCCAAAAGGTTTGATCCAATTAAAGTATGTTTAATTAGATGTCAATTACCTGTATATACTTAATTCTTAAAAAATCATTCTTTGTTAAATTTATTCAAATAAAAAAATTGATTTTAAAATTGTGATAAATTTTTTAAATCATTTTTAATTCATTTTAGAAGGTAATAATCTAAAATAATACCCATTTCTATAATATATACCAACAGTACAAACTTAATGAATTTGAAATTAAGTATTGTTAGTAGGATTTCTACTTCTATCACAGGCATAACTAAGTAATATTATGGCTATAAGCCAAATTACATAACAATTAATGATTATTCAAAAACTGTAACCAAAAAAGCATCTTCCCCTCCCTACAAAAAAAAAACAACAAGTACTTAGAATCAACAAGGGGAAAAAAAGCTTAACAATATTTTCCCTAGTTTCATTATATTCTTACCTCTTTTTTTCCTTCTCTCTCGTATTATCTTCTGAGCTATCCTTCTCCATCTGGGCAAAGAGCTTAAAAGTTTAAGTTTGGACATTATTGAGAGGTCATTGCAGACTGCAGGACGCAATTCATTAAAAAGGAATCGCAAACGTTCTATGACAGGAGCACACACTTCCTTATAAGATCGCCCCTGTTCCTGATGTGTCTATAAATAAAATTCGGGAGGTTGGAGGGGAGGAAGAAGAGACAGTCAATTATTTTTTACTTCAAATTAGAATAAAGAGAAGAAACACTGACATTGATACTAATGACATATACATTTACCTTAATTAGTGAGCATTTTGCTTGGTAGACAACTCTACAAACATCCACTACTGACTTAGGCACCGTCCTGTGTTTGACTTGATCAACACCAAGTGTAACTGGGTGAACTAAAGATAAGGCCACATGACCTATATAAGGTATTTTTTAAAAATAACAAAAAAAAAACTTGTACTATTAGCATAAAAGTAAGGTAAATAAAAAATATACTTGTAGTATATTTAAGACCAAAATTTTTAATACCTAAATCTTCATGTTTTAGAAGACAACATAACAGTAGACGTCCCACCTCTTCCACGGGATGTTCAGGAGGAAATGTTATTGGCGTAGTCAAATGGCACTGCTTACAATACCTTTCTATTTGGCATAAAAAATCCTGAAAATATAAACAATTAAGCCTAAGTTCTTAATAGGCATAATTATAAAATTACATGTTCTTAAATACTTCATATAATCTAATACCTGTACTGGTGCCAGACATCTGAAGTACTCTGAACTTTACATGAATATAAATAGTAATGATAAAACCAAATTTATTACCAAAAATTCTTCTCTTTCATTTAATTATAAAGCAAGATAAAATCTTCCATTATCTAAATGAGTCTTTAAAAACTATAGACAAAACAATAACAAAAGAGTGCTTGTGGTATAACAAAATAAAACTAAATATTAATAAATGGTTAATGTAGGTACTTTAAAATTTTTTCTCAATTAACTAAAACACTAATCAGGAGAATGAAGTTACCTTCACAGTATGATCCTGAATATTATTGTCTGCAATGGCTTGCAAAAATGGTTGGGAATGATCACTCAAGGTCAATCTATGAGAATATAGTTTCGATTTGTTTGGAGTGGTATTGCCAGGAGAACTGCAATGGTCTTCATCTTTCTCTTCATTATAACTATAATGTATCTGACTGGTTTGCAAACCTCCAGAGAATATAGATGACTTAAGCCATTCTGGGAAATGAAGAAACAATTTTCAAAAAGAAAATATAGACACACTAGTAAGCAATAAATAATATAGTAGAAATACTCTTCACCAGAGTGAGAAAGGGAAAGGTGGCAGAAATGTTTCTCATATGGGGTACAATCTAAAAGTGCTAGACTTGAAATCAGAAAACTTGGCCTCAAATCCCAGTTTTTATTAGCTATTTACTCGAGGGCAAGTTGCTTTACCATTTTAGCGTTCAATTAATTCAAATGTAAAATGATTTGAATTAATTTCTTTCCCGACTTATCTTATGTCCTTGTAAGCAAAGTGCTTAGTAAACCTTAAATACAACAGGAATGTGATGAAGTATCATTTAAGTGCCTTAAAAGCTATACACTGAGCATGCTAATTTGAGTTCCATTTGGAGCAATTTAAACTCTTCACTATTGGAAAAACTCAAAACTCACCTCTACCAAGGGATAATAACTCAATATTCATACAAAGAACAGTATGATATCCCTTCAGGAGCCAAAGTAACAATAACAATAACACCAACCTTCTAAATTAAATCAGAAGTACAAGGATTCCATTAGAGATAAAAGACCAAGTTTGGCAGGATCATCAATACAGGAAGGAGAGTAATGTAAAAAGAGACAAGATAGGTTGATGCCACATTTTAAAGGGCTTTAAAAGTCAATTTAATTGTGAAGACAATAGGATGCCACCAGAATTTACTAGGTCTGGGAGTGACAAGGTCAGGAATTACGGAGAATCAGTTTAATAGGAAGGCAGAGATCTGATATCACTTCAAATTTAAATTTGTGCAGTCTTTAACCTTTATTTTCTTAAATATGAGATTGACTTAGTCACTGTTTTTATGAAATAACATTTCTCTTTTCCATAAGATTATTTAATGACAAACTGCTACTAAGGTCAATTAATTTAATGTACTGAGTAATCTTAAAATTTAGAGAAAGAAAAATTTTTCTTACTGGCACATTCAACTTCCACAGGAGACAGTGGTGTGCTCATTGCTAAATAAGAAGCATGAAGTCCAAGAAGGAGACCTAGATTTCGTTCTGGGTCTATGAGAGGTGAAGAAAGACTGCTAAGGTCCGGCGTTGTAATCACTTCTTGGTCAGGCTAGTTTTAAAAAAAAATCTATCATTAATTTAAGAATGTTGATTTAATTTAAAATTATAAACAAGAAGAAAATCCACAATTTACAATAAAAAACCAATAGTTTAAAAATTCAGCGAGGTTTCCAATTTCCTACTCATTCATAGTACTATCTGTGAAAACAGCTTTCTAAAAATAGTCCTGTACTACAATGGTAAAATTAACTTTTTTGCTTATTATTTGAAAATTGTGAGTACCAAATTTGATGGCATATATCAAATGCACATTTTTATTACAAATCAAAAATGAAGTCATAAATACATTAAAATTAGAAACTTACTCAAGAAATAGAAAGTTTCTAAACCTACATTACCTAGTTTTTTAGCATATACCTTGAGTTAAATGGTTACATTGCAAAGCAACCTTATGGAAAGCAAAAGAATCCTGTGATTATATACTACTACTTCCCTCCTTTGTGGCCAAAAACATCAGGTGATTAAGTAGTTTCTAGTCTACTAAAAGTGGAATCTTTTGCAAATAAGAGTCAAATATTAATCAAGTTCAAGATTTATTGTAAAAAAATAGAAAAACAACTTTATTCATTTGCTCATCATCTAATATAGAATCTTTCTTATAAGAGTTTCTAAGTAGGCCAGGAAAATGATATATTTTGCATTTCTTATTCATTCGTTTTATAAAAAGTTCTTTAAGTAAAGGCAAGGTTCAGCATAAATATTCATTAACTTTTTTTTTTTTTAATAAAACCCTTACTTTCCGTCTTGGAGTCAATACTGTGTATTGGCTCCAAGGCAGAAGAGTGGTAAGGGCTAGGCAATGGGGGTCAAGTGACTTGCCCAGGGTCACACAGCTGGGAAGTGTCTGAGGCCAGATTTGAACCTAGGACCTCCTGTCTCTAGGCCTGGCTCTCAATCCACTGAGTTACCCAGCTGCCCCCAATATTCATTAACTTTTGAGAAATTTTACACCCAAAATAACTTTCTTCTATGGATGAACACTGCCTTAATATTTATTATCATAACACATAATGCTTTTTTCTTACTTCAAGTTATAAGGTAATACCAAAACAAAACATCTTTTAAAAGAAGTAAAATTCTCCAACATCCCTGGTATTACTAGAACAGTAACACTATACTGAACTGGAATGAGTGTAGTCTAACATATGAACAGGTACATGTTGTTTTAATTCTTGAGCTAATTCAAATATTGAAATACTCCAACTTTCAATATAAAGTAAGAATAGAACATTTAAGCATAAAGACATACAAATTGCATTTTTTTCTGGAAAATATCCTTACCTTCCAAATTAAGCAGATTTAGCAAATTATCATTTAAAAGCTCAAGCACACTACTATATTTTCAGCTGTCTTAAAAATTACAAGCTTCCCTTGAAACTGTGTTTAATTACTATTGATGACATATGTTTTATTTCATATTTTACCTGTTAGATATTTTTTATGTAAATCATTATATTCTAAAATTAAAAGCAAATTTCATCTATTAACTGAGAGATACAATATGGCATTTACTCAACTCAAATTTTACCTCCATATACTGGCCAACACAAAATGCATGCATTGATTCCCTTGTGTCCTCAAATTGCAAAGCAGCTTCCAAAGCAACTACTGGGTCATCACCTGCAAACTGAGCTATAATTTAAAAAAAAAAAAGAATAGAAAAAGCCAATAATTATAAAAGTATAAAATTTCAAAAGCAATTACTGGCCCAAATGTTTAGATTCTAGCCTTTACAAGAAATAATAGATGAGAGAATTTTATCAACATCCTAGGAAAAGAAGATATCAAATATATAAGGTCTCTTCCTAATCAAGACTAAGGTAAACTCAAGAAGGAATAAATGAGTGAATAATAATGGAGAGTATCTATGATTTGCCCAAAACTGAGATGTCATGGGTATATCAAGGTGTACTAAATGATCTACAAACTAAATAATCTAAATGTTCTCAATGAAATGGTACTTGATGCAATTTCTGATCATGAAGTAAAAATTAAATCTTACCAAGAATACTATTGCCTGTTAAAGATTGTGTCTGAAAGTCTTTTATGTCATACACTTTCCCATCAATCACTGTCCAAAAGCCTCCATCTTTATTGTGGTTCTCCAAATCAGCTTTACGTATAAGTGTCACTTCCTCATTATTTCTACAATTTTGACCTGTAAAAAATGACCCTGAACAGGAAAGGAAAAATATAAGGTGAAATATCTCCTTGCCTAAGATACACACTATGTTTTCATTGTGAGAATGACATTAAAAAGAAAATAATAGCAAAATTTTAATACCTAATCAGTCAACTGAGTATTGCTGAGAGGGGAAACATCATTGTTAGATGTTGGCAAATGGCACACCATTTATATCCAAGAAATATTTATTAATCATCTACTATGTACTGAGCACAAAACCAAAATTCCTTAATGTTCTTCTCTTTCTATTAAACAAGGTTCAGGAAATTTAAATTTATTTAGGAAATAATTAAATGTCCAAAATCGTTTTTTCCAGGTCATTTAAAAAGAAGTTTGTAGGTATTCTATTATGTTTTCATTTTCATAGCAATTTATGGGGATTCAGCACCACTGCATGCTGCAGCATTTCTTTTAGCATTAGCTATGTGAAGCTCTATTAACCATTTTTAGACCATTCCATTGAGCTTTTTTGTCCTCAATTTGACAGAGTTCATTCCTCATTTGGATATGACACTCTTATCTGATAAATTAACTACAAATTCCCCTCAAATTTTCTGCTTTCCTTCTAATCTTTGCTATAGTACTTTTATTTGTACAGACTTATTAATGTAACAATCAAAATATTCTATTTATATGTCATAATACTCTATCCTGTTTATTCATAAATTTATCTTCTATCCATAAATCTGATAGTAATAAGTTCTTTGTTCTTCTCATTTGCTTTTGCTATCTCCCTTTTGGAGTAAGATATATATCCATTTTGATTTTATGTTAGTAAACTGGTCTATACCTAGTTTCTGTCAAACTGTTTTCCAACTTCCCCAACAATTTTCACTAAACATGAATTCTTATCCCCAAAACATGGATTTATACTTTGGTCAAACACAGAGTTGCTTAATCTTTTACTACTGTTTGTTTTATATCTATTCTGTTCTAACTTCTCATGTCTTTACAGTTTTATTATATCCGTAAGTCCAATGGTCTTGGTTATGCAACACCCATACATGACTTAGATTTAGGAACACATAAAAATTTAAGTAGTAAAATGGATAAATCCACATTTGAGGTGGCAAAAATAGTAAGAATGAATTTCATCACCAAAATATATTCCATCTAATTCCATCTAATAATATGGAAAAAATAATAAAAGTAGTCCCCCAAATCCTGTATCTATAATGTTACTTTTAAATATTTTATGACAAATACAAAATTAATATGTTTCTCACATTTCTGACTGTGAACACTTTAAGTTACAACAACATACCCATTATTCCAGGCCATGCTAAATCCTCATTATCATCTCTTTCTTTTCCTGGTGCCAAATGGTTAAACCTATCCAAATGTTCCAGAAGACCAGCCAAGAGAGGAATTGCCCCAGCTTCCTGCATTAATCCAGGACTTTTACTGAGCAAGAGGACAATAGATACTATCAATTCTGGAAGAAGAACACCTAAAGGGAAAACAATATATAGTGAATTCTAAAGCATATATTTTAAAATGTCATTTTGAAGTATCCCTTAAACTGAATTACTAAAAACACATCAGTTTTTAGATTCTTTTCCCTCTTTACTAAGAGATAATTTTCAAGAGTTTTTGTTCTTCATCTTAGTCCTGCTACCTTTTTCATTCTGAGAAATATTTTTAAGTATAGAATTTTGATTATTTTACTGTTATATTTTCAAAATAAAATTTCCCTCAAAACTCACATCATCACAAAAAGGCATCAGGGTAAATTTCCAAAAAAATAATTTATTCCCATTCCATCCATTAACAGGTTTTTTAAAAAATCCCACAGAGCCTCTATGTCACAATATCAGCAATAATAGTCTTTTGTCACACTGCATCAAAATTCAAAATTAGTATCAACTACTAATTAAAACATATGCTAATATTAGTCAAAATCTAAGTAATCAAAAATTACATTCATCTAAAAATTACATTCATTTGTTATAAGTACTACCTGTTAGATCACCATCCACAACACGAGATACTTCTGCGAAGTGCCGATAACTAGTAGATGCAATGCTTGTTGCCACAGGCAGTATATCTCCAATGTGTGTACACAAAAGAGCTGTATATTTTTTCAGCAAAGAACCAACTCCTAATAGCTCAGGGCCTTGAAGAAAAATTTACATAATTAAGAATGCTATTTCAAATTGCATTTTATTCACTTTTATTCACATTGCATTTATGCTGCTTTGTTTATAATTAAAGCTTTACTATCATTCTCTAAAAGGTCTTTAACCTTTTTATATCATAACTCTCTTTTGGTAAACTGGTAATGCCAATGGATCTGTTCTCAGAACATTCATAATTGATATCTATGCTAAATTTTAGTTAGAGGTTGGTGAAAATAAAGATGCAGTATTTTTTCCTACTCAAGTTATTCAACTCCCTGAAATCTATACCAGAATCCCCAAGGAATCAATAGACCACAACTTAAGAACTCCTGTACTATATACTCCCCTCATCTACAGTACTCTAGCACATCAACTTATGTTTAGTGCCTAGCAATTCTCCCTATTCCATTCATCTTATCTATTGCTCAGATCTCATGGTTGGGACTGCTAATATTTTAGATGACAGGGCAAGGATTGTTTTAAATATCTGGTTATACCATAACCAGGTCAGAGGTATTAAGATGCTAAAAAATATTAATAGATCCTTTCCAATTGAAGTTATACTAAAGGAATAATCCTTGGCACTTTTCTAAAGATGCCAGGTGGTACAATGAATAAAGGGTTGAAAGTCAGTAAGGTTTAAGTTCAAATCCAGTCTTAAACCTAGCAATATGATCCTAGGTAAGTTGTTTAACCTCTCTCTCTGCCTCAGTTCTCTCAACTAGAGCAGTGATAGCAAACCTAGGGTGCCAAAGATGGCATGCAGAGAGCCCTCTGTGGGCTCGAGGCTGCTCAGCCCCTTCCCCCAGTTTGTTAATAGAAAGACAAAGGGGCTGGAGCAAAGCAGCTCCTCTCCCCTTCTCTACAACACCTTTGACATTTTTTTCACATCCCCACCCATCTGCTCAGCACTTTCTCCATCCCCTGTGTGGGATAAGGGAGTAGGAGAGAGCCCACAGCACTGGGTTGGGGGGGCTGGAGGGGATGGGTGACAAACAATTCTATCTCTAAAAGGTTCACCACCACTGAAAAGCACAGGAATAATAGCACCTACTTTCCAGAGCTACTCTAAGATGCAAATGAAATAATATTTGTAAAATGCATAAGCAATAAAGCAAAATGCATATATGCCTGGCATATAGTAAAAGTGTGTATTTTGTTACTGTTGCATTTTTGTCTCAATTATTTTGAGCAATAAAAGTATTTATAATTTAAATAAAATCATTTAAATTGTTAATGGGTGATGTTAAAATTTTTTTCATATAAAATTCTACTTTTTAAACTCCATTTGGTTGTTTTGCATTTCAAAATAGATAGGATTTCCATTTTCCTCTTTATCTACAAAGTCTTGTGGGGGAGGGGAGATAAAGTGAATCTAACTCATGGGGAAAAAATGCTTTCACTAGAAGAATTTGGATGCATACATATAAAAAAAAGGCAACAAGGCCTAGGATACTGAGATGGAGCAATTTACTTAAAAATGATTCTTTATTTCTTAAGGATGATAGTTCCAAATGCTCTGAGAATGGTGTGTATATTATAATTCTGACATATTCACTATATTTAATTTAAAATAACATTTTACTAAAAAAAAAACGCAAACTTATTTTCTCTGACATGATCCATATTCAGCCAGAAAACACAATGAAATAAAAATGTTTAAGAGTTATAATAAAGATATATTCAACAGGAAAACTGAGAAGAAAGTGATATTAAATAAATAAGCATTTAATATGAACATCCAAGACCAAAACAAAAAGTATAGTTACCAGAAACCTTAAATACCACCAAAAAATTAAGCTACTTACTAAAAGAATTTGTGATCTGACCACCATTGTCACCTGGATAGAGTTTACTGACAAGCAAACGCTGAAAACGAAGTAACAAATCCAGGGAGGCAGATCTGTCTGGACTACATTGCTCATGGTCCAGACAGGATGAAATTCGACGAGCAACATCTTTCAATTTGGCTATTGTCTGTGAAGCAATATTTCTAAAGGAAATAAAAATAAGTTATTTAAAAATAAAGTCTTTACATTGTACTTATTATTAAGAAGGCTATTGTGTTCTCTGAAAAGCATTATAAAATTCTACTGTAAATTCCAACTTTAAAAAAATTAATGATATAAATTTTAAAGAGATATGGCATACATTCTATTATAGTAACTTTCTTCCCCTAACATTCTTAAATCTGTATGAGAATAATCTGAGCCATTCTAAAAGAATGCAATGGACCACCATATTTTTCGGTCATTGCTGGTGTATAATTTTATAATTTTTTTTTGATCCAAGTCTTTTATTTCATTGGTGAAGGAAATTCTTGGTGTGAAAATTCCCTGTACCATTGCAGAATGACACTGCTCTGCAGCTTAGTTAGCCTTAAAAACTCTGAATGGTTAGGTTAAGTGATTTATTTACTCATGGACTTATAATTTGTTATAAGCATTTTGGAACACTTATACAGTAAAGGGTGTGTGAAGTCAGAAGAAAAAACATTTTGAAATTAGTACTATAGTTTTCTATACTGTAAAAGAGCATTGGATTTGAAGTCAAAAAACATGAATATGAATTACAGCTCTGCTACTTATAACCTGAGTACATTTCAGTAAGTAAATCAATCTCTCCAGTCATCATTAATTTTTTCACCTTAAATGAAGGCATTGGAATTAATCTAGAAGTTTCCTTCAAGCTCTAAATCCTATGACCCTACAATTACCATTATGAATTTGTGTATTATTCAATGAATTTTAAATATTTTATATTCTAACTAACCAATTCTCTCATCCTATAAGAATGGCAAATAAAGGGCACTATTTTATAATAATATACTTCCTCAAAGAGCTTTTTATGAGCTTTTTATGGTTTTATTCAACTCATCAAGCATTTAATAAGTGCTTCTTACATATAAAGCACTAAATTAGGCAGTTGAGAATACAAGAAACCCTCAGGAAATTAATTCTTCCATCATACTGGGATGCAAGGGAGGTGGGTAAGCAAGAAGACTAAAGGGGATATAACATTCGCAAAGATAATTAAAAACAATGTATACTAAGAACATTTAAAGAAATTTTGAATAGGGTTAGAAAAGTTTCATGTGGGAACTGGCACCTGAGTTGAGACAATATGGAAGCCAGAAGTTCTAAGCGATGGAGGTTAGGAGAGAAAGCATTCAAGAACAGGGAGTAGCCTCTAAAAAGGTATGGAAATAGTAAATAACCTATCATGGATAGGGAACAGCAATTTAGAAAATTTCCTCTCCCCAAAGAAGTTTTCAACTTGGGTTTAATGGACAATGAATAGAGTCTATGGATAGATTTCAAGGAATCCATGAACGCAGAAGGGAAAGAAAAAATATATCTTAATTTTCATTAACCTCTAAAATTTAGTACTTCCTTCAAGTACACAAAGAGGCCCATAAGCTTGACCAAACTGCCAAAAGGAACCACAACTCATAAAAAATTAAGAATCTGCTCTAGAAAAGTAGATTGGAACCAGTTTCTGAAATGCTTTAAATGCCAAATAATGGACTTTTCATTTTATCTTAGAGGCATCAGAGAATCACTGAATCTTCTTGAGAAGGAGAGTGACATGGTTTTACATCTGTCCTTTACAAATATCAATTTGGAAGTTATCTGGAGAATAGACTAGAGAGGAGAAAGGCTGGACAAAGTTAAATCAAAACAGCTACACTTTACAATAGTAAGTCTTAAGGTGAGGGCCTGAACTAGGTTGGTAGCCTTGGGAGTAGGAAAAAGGGGAATAGATGTGATAAATGTTATAGAAACAGAATCAACAAGATTTGAAAAATAACTGAAAGGATAGGAAATAATCAGAATGATGAATAATTTACATACTTCATGGATTTATCCTCTTGTGAAGCAAAAAAAGGACAACTAAAATTTTTTGTATAAAAATCTTTATTTTTCATACACACTGAAAGTTTTGAAATAGAAACAAAACCCACACACTATCAGTGTTAATGTCTGCAATGAACAGTTGAACAGTTGTCAAATATCCTCTATGAACCCTCAAAAATTATATAAGGAAAAGAGAGAAATGATGGTATACAATCGATTCCAATAAAAGATGAGACAAAAAGTAATGCAAAAATCTACCAGTGCATTCAGAAAAGGATTAGCCTATTCAGAACATCAGCAGTGAAAACTAACAATATGACCTAGTCCCTATTTCTGTATTAAGAAAAAATATATATTTGTATTTGACTCTATGAAATAATCTTGAAGAATTGTGCAACAGTCATCTTAGACCCCAAAATATTGCCAATCCTTCTGTACACACTGGAGTGTCAATATTGTTTCCTCAGAACCTGTTTAATGGATCTAGGTCATGACAGCGTGGTCTTTTACTATATTTCACAAGAGATGAGAGGTGGGGGGCCGTGGGGGCCAGATAGGTGGCTCAGTGGATTGAGAGCAGGTCTAGACATAGGAGGTCCTTGGGTCAAAGCTAGCCTCATACACTTCCTGACTATGTGACCCTGGGCAAATCTCTTAACCCCCATTGTCTAGCCCTAATTTCTTGGGTGGGGGTGGAAAGAAAGGTGGAGAGAGAGGTGAGGAAGGAGAGAGGGAGGGAGAGAGAGACATAGAGACAGAGAGAGAGAGACAGAGAGATTTTCAACAAAAAACAAATTAATCTACATCTTTTTAACATGAAATATAGATAACCAAGAAGCTGATTTCATTTATACAGAATAAGAGGTGAAGTCAGTGAGGATTATTCCAAGAGGAGGTAGGCTTGCCTATTTATTGGATAAGATGATACTCCCTATCTTGACCTTATCAACAATCTAAAGCAGTTAGCATTCTCACACTAAGGCAACGTCTATAAAAATGTCACCAAAAAAAAAATGGAAAAAAAAATGTTCTCTATAAGCTGTTAAGACTTCAAGGCTGATATATTTGCTACTACTTTTTACTCATTATGGCACTTGAACCCTTGAGAAATCTACCATTTTCAAAATTACTTCTGCTGATCCTACCATGCACAGATTAATTCTGGAAAACCAATAACTGCATGGAAATAAGCACAAAATAATGGCTAACAAGATTCTTCTTGTCCACTTTCAATTCACAACAGATGGATGGATACCTAAGAAATAGTCTAGTCTGTCCATAATGTCTATCACTTCTTAAAGATGCTTAAGACTAGTAAATACAATGCTGCATCTCCCAGTTGATGGACAATCATTAGAATTTGTACCTTGCATTAAAATTTCCTCCTCCAGGGGGCAGCTGGGTAGCTCAGTGGATTGAGAGCCAGGCCTAGAGACCGGAGGTCCTAGGTTCAAATCCGGCCTCAGCCACTTCCTAGCTGTGTGACCCTGGGCAAGTCACTTGACCCCCATGGCCTACCCTTACCACTCTTCTGCCTTGGAGCCAATACACAGTATTGACTCCAAGACGGAAGGTAAGGGTTTTAAAAAAAAAAAATTTCCTCCTCCAGACAGGCTAGTATGAACCTACTAAAGTAATTTGTTGATTGTACTTAAGGAAAAATTAAAAAGTGGTACTGAGAATCTTGAACTTTCTGGAAAAATATAAGATGAAAGATTTCCTATTATTTAGTGGTTTAAAAATAAACGTTGCTATACTTAACACAGTAAGACTTACGTTTAATAACTTGGGAAAAGATCATCTTTTATAAGAATAAAATTCAATCTTCTTCCTCGGGATTCTAATTAAAATTTATAATTAATAAAGGCTTGACTACTTATGTATAAAGGCTATATATTTCACCTCACATCTTATTTACGCTTTTAAATTATTTTCATTTTATTAAATATTTCCCAATTATATGTAAAAACATTTTTAACAATCTTTTTTTTAAACCTTTCCCTTCCATCTTAGAATCAATACTATGTTCCAAGGCAGAAGAATGAAAAGGGGTAGGCAATGGGGTTAAGTGATTTGCCCAGGGTCACACAACTAGGAAGTGTCTGAGGCCAGATTTAAACCTGGGACCTCCTATCTCTGGTCCTGGCTCTCAATCCACTGAATCACCCAGTTGCCTCCTACAATAATTGTTAAAACTGAGTCCAATTCTCTCTCACTCATTCCTACCACATTTCTCTCCTTGATAAGGCGTGTAATTTGATTTTGATTATCCACGTGCAAAACATTTCCATATTAGCCATGTTGCAAAAGAAAATAGAAGCAAAAATAAAACAATGAAAATAAATTAATTTGTAAAAAGCATCTTCAATCTCTAGCAGCTTATTTTCAAAATCAGGTGGCATTTATTGGCTTCCTATAAGCAAGTCATATGACAAAAAAGAATCAGGTTGCAGTTGTAGAGAGCACAAACAACCTCACTGAGTGTTGAGCAAAGGTAGCCAATTCAATGCAAAGATACAGCAAAATCTAAAGAAGTTACAATGTACATAAGCATTCCTTATCAATCTAAAGTATTACAGTTCTGTGTCAACAAGGAATGTGCAGAAGTATGGGATTTCTGCCCTCTATAATACCAAATTTATCTTGCCCTTTTGGGGTTTATTTTTAGGTTTATTAACCCCTGTATCCAAGACCTTCCTTGTACTCAAAATCTATCAAAAAACTCTTTGATTTCCTATATGTACCAGGAATGATGAAAAGTGCTAACTGTTGAAAAGCTTCCTCTTTTGATCTGCAAAGAATGCTGCATACTTATAGTATTCTCACTTTGATGAACAAGCTATATTAAGTCTATCCACATTCTTTATAGTTTTAAAATATGAAATAATATAATGCTTTACAAATCTTCCAAGTTCTACATAAATATTAATTATTGTTAGTATTATTAAAAACCTTAATCATAACTAGCCACTCAACCCTTTGTAAGCCTTCTATCTTATCGTGTCAAAAGGTCTAAATTTCGTTAGTCAATCATCATATGGAAACCATTGTATCTTACTGAAGAATTGGAATTCTAGTCCACATCTGATATCTTTCTCAGTGTGAAGCTACCAGAGTTCTTTATTACATACATCTAGCACAGGGTATCCTAGGCACTGCTAACTATGGCACTGCTACGTAACTGTAGAATAACTCTATTCATTTCAATCATTTATAATGATGTCTGTTGTTCATTAGCATTCAAGACCATAAAAGCATAATATGTTTTTCAGAAAATAGCCTAGAATTACTTTTAGATGGTGTTCCTATAGTGTCCTTGCAAAAGCTAAAACTCACATTTACAATTTTAGATCCCTTCCACTTTTACCGATATTTCTCCACATGTATACCTGCCTCACAACTTCCAATCTCTTCAAAATGTACCTTTATAAGTCTTTCTTTCTAAAGGGTGGAATGATTTATGTTAGCTTGGTTGAGTGATTTAGCCAATATTCTTAATGAACAGCACAGGGCCAATGTATTTATTTGTGCTTCTCATTAACCCTAAAATTAACAGAAGAGTGATGCCGATTTTAAATCTGCCCACCTTTCCCAAAGGACATGATATAGCCCTCTTTGTTGGATACTCCTCTTGAAAGAAAGAAAAAAAACTTAGTGAAAGAAACACTTTTTCATACCAAGTCTTATATTATATCTTTCTGATATATTGCTTTTAGATTATTTACCTAAGGAGCTGTTGTATTAGTTGAACCAGAGGTAAAGTCTGTTTTCCAGCAGATTCATAAATTCCCGTATTAATGAGGTCTTTATCTAATGGAGTCCTACTCCGATGAAGTGTTGAAGCATTTGCTTCCTGTTCATCAATTTCTTTTTCCTTCTGAGCTTCTTTTTTTGCTTCAATATCCTATGAAATAAAGAAGGTAAATATCAATGTGTTTTGTATTGTTTTGAATAACCCTTACCTTCCATCTTGGAGTCAATACTGTGTATTGGCTCCAAGGCAGAAGAGTGATAAGGGCTAGGCAATGGGGGTCAAGTGATTTGTCCAGGGTCACAGCTTTGTTTGAGGCCAGTTTTGAACCCAGGACCACCCGTCTCTAGGTCTGGCTCTCAATCCACTGAGCCACCCAGTTGTCCCCAAATATCAAATGTGTTTTAAAATTAGTAAGACTCTTGAGCAATATGGGAAAGAAAAAAGCAGTTATATCACTCCAGATTTTCACAGCTCAAATAAGAAAACAAAATAAAATAAAATCGTGCTGATCAATTACATCTTATTTTAGGGATTCTAAATAATTCCTCAAGTAAATGAAAACTTAACAAAAATCACTGAACATAGAAAACAACTACCTTGATATGATATTAGACCAAACAAAAGCCCAGAATAAAGTGAAAGCCTCTATGATCAATACTTACGAATGTCACATCCTCAGTTTCTCCCTCATGTTCAGTCCTCCTTAAAATTGAATAATAAACTTTCTCTCACTCAATATTACCATCTAGAAAATAACCCATTTCTCATTATTTCAGATAATTCTCTCAAGAGAATATCTATACCTACTAACATACTGATCTCCTATCAACTCCTCTCAAATATTCCACTGAAAATGCTTTCTGTAAGGTTACCAACGGCCTAATTATCAAAGTTTTTTCTCCATTCTCATGGTCCTTTTTACCAACTGCTGATCATCTAGTCAGCAATGCTGACCACTTTCCCAAAATGTTCTATTCATTTCCTAGAGATTATAACTCTTATGATTCAACAACTACCTTTGACTTTTACTATTTCTTCTTTCTTTCCCTGATTCCCAAATGTAAATAGACCTCCAACATTGTCAGTAGCCTTCTTCTTTCTCGGTCTACCCATTCTGCCTCAAGATCTTCCATTCTCAAGACTTCAATTAAACAGGTAATTATCACTCTTGTGATAGAGGCTGGAACTAGAGAAAAAGTGCCAGACTGAAGAGTATATGAAATTGATCACCTCGACAGGGGAGGGGCCCCAGGAATGAAATCCTGAGGAGAGAAGACTCTGTCTGGAGAGCAGCGAGGTCTCTCCATCTTGAGATGTCGAAGAGAGAAGGTGAATAAAGATTTTCTCCCGAGGGTTACCCACTTTTCCTGCTGTTCATAGAGATGTTTCATTGGGCAGTTTCTTACTATGTGTCCTTGACGAGAACACAAAAAGCAAGTCCCTTCAATTTGGAAGTGTTGGAGGGAAAGATTTCCAGTCACCAGCAGGAAAAGTGGGTAACCCTCAGGAGAAAGTCTTTATCCACCTTATCTCTTCAATGTCTCAAGACGGAGAGACCCTCACTGCTCTCCTCACCAGAGTCTTCCCTCCTCAGGATATTCACTCCTGGGCCCCCTCCCCCATCAAGGTGATCAATTTCATATACTCTTCAGTCTGACACTTTTTCTCTAGTGCCTGTCTCTATCACACTCTGTAACCACAATATTTCTGCTGACTTCAGCTCTACATTTCCAAATTCCTACTAGATATTTCCATTCATGCATTAAACTTGACATACCTAAGATAAAGTTCAATCTCTTCCCTTCCCATCCTGAAATGAGCTCCATATTTTCTCATTTTGCTACTTTTGTTAATGGAACCACTATTCTCTTGGTCATTCAATTTTGTAATTGCTTTCATATTTTACTACTTCTTTCTTCCCTGACCCTTTATCAAGACAGTTAACAAGCCCTGTGAATCTCGCTTTCAAAATCTCTCCATTCCTTTAAGTTTCCACTGCTACCATGTAAATGAAGAACTTTATTAACCTCACACCTAGACTATTGCAGTAGTCCTAACAGATCTTAAGGCCTCCTATCTCCTCCATCTCCCAGTTATCTTTATTTTGTCAATCAGATGCTCCAAATTTATATTCTATATGTTTAATAAACTTAAATTTTTGCTATCAAAGAAAGATTTGTAAAAGTATGAGACAATGAATACAATCCACATCAATGACTACATTAAAAGATATCAAATCGGTCATTTGAATTAAAAGGCAAATATTCATGAAAGAGTTCTCTCTCACACATACACACGTGCGCACACATATATTGGTGTTTCTATATGTGTGTGCCTGCCTGAGTCTGCCCATCTCTTTGGCACATCAAAAAAAGTTTATTGCCACATTATACCTGGATTTCTGCAGTGATGGCAGCATTTAATGCAGACTCTAATCCTCCATCAGCCATCAAACTGCCCACAAGAAGATCAATCATAAAACGACGACCTGGGCTTACATTCATGTCATTTCCTGAAACTTAAAAAAAAAAAATTAAGATGAAATGAAAATAAATCCCTTCCCATAAGGGATGGGAGGGAATTATAAGACCTCTGTATCTATTATCTGTTTCTTTTTTTTCTTTACTCCCATATCTATTTCCAAGCCTACCTGCACTTGGTAAGAGAGCTGAAAGAGCTCTTGCTCGTTCTTCTGCTGTTGGAAGCAGCACAGACCATCCACTCTGTAGTACTGCTTGAGCAGCTGATTGCACTGTGTTAAGAACTCCAGCATTACTTGCTAGTGTTACAACTGTCTGTTTCAAGCTATTCAACAGCACACTTCCCAGGCCCAATCCAAGACATTCTGGATCAACCTGGTGACTAATAGCAGCATGCAACTGAAAGAAAACAAGTTAATTTCACTCATACTTTGAACAATTAAATGGAAATCTACCATCAAAATTCTAAGAACAGAACAGAGGAGAACCTTATTATATAATTTTGGTCTGGGAAAAAATAATGATTTATAAGTATATAACACATTATAGTTTAAATACAATGTTCTTCATAATTTAATTCCCTACCATTCCCTACATTACACACCATGAAGCTGGGATTTCAAAATCTAAAAAGCTTTGCCCAAGGACATAAAGCTTGGGAATTTTGGAGTATTCAAATCTTTAACAACAAATCTCATACCTGCCCTCAATAAAAATAATTTTAATAGCAATTTCTCATTTTAACTGGTAAGGTTCCCTCAATGTCATCTCCATAAAATCTTTTCTATACTTTTCTCTCATTCTCATCATTAAGAATCTATTCTCACTCTCAGGCCATCAGGCCATACATAGTTTTTGTTTTATGTCTCCTTTGTGATCTTAAAATGTCTCATATTAATTTTTGTCTAGTCTATCTTCTTTAGACTATAGAATTAAAGATTGGGTCTCATCGAATTCTCAGATCTCTCCCAGGACCTAGAAAAGTAATCTATAATACACATATGCTTTGGACAGCTGCTTTAATAGGAATTTAATGTCTTTTAAGACTAAATTAGAATAACCCCGATATAAAATGTCTTGAAATATCCAGGATTAAGTCAAGTTGTGGGTCAAATAATATCCCTAAGTATTTCTGACATTCAAATCTCTAAGCTTATCAAAAAGTTTTTAAGATGGGAAGTCATGGCCCAGTAGAAAGAACATGGAAGTACACAAAGAGTTCAAATGCCAACTCTGGCACATTCCAGCTACATAAATTTAGGCAAATTATTTAATCTCTCTAAGCCTCGATATCTCTTTCTGAAAGAAACAGATATGTACATAAAAATGCACGTATATATATAAACACACATACAGACACACACACACATCTATATATATATATATATATACACACACACATACACTACCAACTTCAAAGATTTCCTGTGAAGGAAAAAATTTGCAACAATAATTATTTTTACAAGGTAAAAGATAAAAGGAAACACTGTATATGCTCCCAAATAGTATAATTAATTCAATTTAACAATTATGTGTCAACTGCAACTCCACACAGAGCATTGTTTTTGGTACCAAGAGCAACACTAACTTTAAATAAGACATGATTCCTGATATACTGGACTCAGGTTGGCCAATTATGGGATAATTAGTACACAGAAAACACAGTAAGTGGATTAAACATTTGCAAAACCAAATACTACATAAACTGAGCAGAAGAACCTGGAATTCTAGGTATAGAGAAGAATGTAAAGAGAGGTACAGAGTATCTATAGAATAGCAAATAGTATGAGGTTAGGATCAAAAGATAGAGTGGTACCAGACTGAAGAAAGCTTAGAATGTCAAGCAAAGCAATCTAACTTTTATTTGGTAACCAAGAGATATTATGAAAGGTTTTGAGCATAAAGTAATATAATGAAATGTGTGGACAGAAAAAAACAATATGCCAGTAGTGAGGACTGCTAGGATAAGGAAGAGAATAGAGACAAGAAAACATATCTAAATAGTTCAATCAACCAGAAACACCTTTGTGGAAAAACTGTTTCAGGAAAATAAAATTAATAACATGTACTTAAAGCAAATATTCCTCTTGGATTTTGCTTACTCTGTAAATGCTAATCTTAACAGGATTAAATTTGTATTACTATAGCACATCAGAGCAAAAATATAATACTGTGTATATTCTTACATTCCTCTGAGTCTTTACTTTACTTAAGGGACCATATAAGTCAATGGATTGATTTCTATAACTTATCAAAATAATTTACAGTCACACTTCATGTTGGAAATTTATCTTAGTAATTCATCCAAAATGTTAGAACCTAAAAATGTTCTTCAATTACTTTATAAACATTCTTAAGCATACCTCAGCAGATTTCGGGGGGGAAAAAAAAACAGAAGATACCTGAAGTCTCAGAAGATTCAATGTTGCCACTGCCATACACTCTTTCTCCTGTGGTGGTGGCCAGTCAGACGTGCCATCCATTCCCTCACTTACTTGTCGTAATAAGAGATCCAACTGTTCAAATGTCATTGGGCAGACATCCACCACAAAAGGTACACGTAGGCCAATAGACCACTCAGAACAAGAAGACCAAGCAAAACTCTATACATGAAATTAAAGTACCTAAAATGAATCTCCAAAAGTCAATTTGATGTGCTACACAAGTTACAATAGATTGTAAATATTAATGACAGTCATTATTTAATGCTTCATCATTATAACTGTCATTTTCTAAAATAATTTCCTCCTTTATCTTTCTTTTTTCTCCAAATGAAACCCAATTGCTAAAATTCTCTAACACTCCCTATTTGTCAGGTTTGTCTCTTTGTTATCACCGTATCAGAGGTGTTTAACCTTTTTTGTGTCATGGAGGGACCTACCTTTGACAGTCTAATAAAGTCTATGGACTCCTCAGAATGTTTTGAAAGGTGTAAAATAAAATACAATAGGATTACAAAGGAAACCAACTATGCTAAAATATTGTCATCAAATCACTTTTAAATGAGTTCATAGGCCCCAAGTTAAAAAGTCCTTTTGTAATCTCTCTTCTACACCTTCTCTTTCCTTCAATCTATATTGTATAATCTATACTATACTACTGGCATATCAACCAATACTACGTACTGGTTCCAAGACAGAAGAGTGGTAAGGGCTAGGCAATGGGAGTTAAGTGACTTGCCCAGGGTCACACAGCTAGGAAGTGTCTGAGGCCAGATTTGAACCTAGGACCTCCCATCTCTAGGCCATCAAAGTGCTAACTTTTAAAAAATTCCACTCTTCAACTCAAAAAATGTGTTATTGTGGCAACTAGATCATGGATGACAAAATAGACTTATAGACTAAAAAATAAAGAAAAAATATATCTGACTGTTACTATCCCACAAGTACCCAATATGAAAGTAACTTTTAGGTGATAATTTATTATGTGGGAGGTAAGAGTTGGGTTATTGCTATATATTTGCTGAATATAAATTCTAAATATAAAATAACTAATAATTTCATTATTTATGAGGTACATATGAACAATATAATTGATTTCTAGTCTTTAAGCACTAAATATATTCTTAAGATGAAAAGAAAACTAATATTTATTCTCTCATAAAGTTGCCAAACAATCAAGCAAACTAAGCAGACAGAATTGATGTGAGGTAATCTAAATTGTTTTTGAACTTCTGAAATAAGACATGTTCACAGAAGTATGTTTCTAAGAGTTTTATTTTAAAAACCTGAATTAGGCCAAAGGCTAATAAATGCTATGAATTTTTTTCCTTAAATCATAACTAGTTGAAGTCTCTATTGACAAACTAACAATTAATAGTACAATTAATATTGGTCATCACTAATAATGTTCCTACCAATAAACATTCTTTTGTTTAGTTGCCTTTATTCACCCTATTTCACCTAAAGACAAACATGTCAATAAAAACATCAGAAATTACTTTTTCATGCATTCTATTTCTTAATCCAGTGAGTCATTCACTCTGTCTATAATAAAAATATGACCATAACTTCCTAACTCCCCGTCTACAATACTAAGTGGCTTTTAGATCACAAGAATGGTAAAACTTAATTTTATTCACATAAGAAGCCTAACAGAATATATTAAATTTGGAGGCAAATATGACTAAATCCAAAAAATATTATCCTAATTTACTTTAACATACTCTATGTTAAAAGACAGTTATAGTTTAATTTGTATCAGTTAAGTGATTAATATCTTTTCTTCTATTCAGGAAGAGAAACAAATACTGGATTAAAATATCAGATAAGATGTTTCTTCTTCTTACTCTAACAATTTTTTTTTTAGCTGAAAGTTGTATTGGTTACCTGAGCAGGACCACAAGCAATTCCAACTATATGTTTTGTATCCAATCCTGGCAATGCAGTAGGTTCTGGTTTGGTAATCCGAAGGGTATCAAAATGCTGACACTGATCATTGCTCCCCCAGCTATGAACTTCACTATCCTCAGTAAGTGCTAAACAGTGTGTGGAACCAGCAGCCACATCAACTACTTTTTTACCTATGGGGCAAAAGGAAATTAAAGTTCTCCATTAATTATAAGATTCTGATAGCAATAAAAAGAACTTAAGAGCACATCATAACTGGTTTTACAGTTAAATTGTATTCTCTGAACTTGTTAGCGTGATCCTCTCAATAAATTTAAATATATACTATAGAGCATTATTGTCCCCATCTTAAAGATGGGAAACTTTCATTCAGAGAAGCTAAGTGATGTGACCAAGGATCACAACTGAATTCAATAAATGTTTATTAAGCACCTTTTTCTGAAGAACTTCATGTTAAATCCTACTGGATACTAATACTAATGCCAGCCCTTACATTAGAATTTTGTGGCTTTGAATCCAATTATTACAGGAAGCAATCTCTCAAGAAGTCAGATATAAGAAATCAGAAGATACTTAAAAGTAAAATAAGTGTGAGTCAATGATTTATTATTTAGTAGGATTCATCTAGATTTTAAGAGTACTACTAGACTTTAAATCATATATGTAGCTTATGAACTACAAATTTTAAGTGCCAATAATCTAAACAGTGAATACTGAAGAAAAAGTGAAATGTTAAAGTTCACTGTCCCTAACCAAACTTTTCCCTCAAGCAAATGCTTTTCAAATAACTTCATCACCTCTTTTCTACTACTGCCACATCACTTCTCAAAAGGAACTTTTGCTTTTTTAATCAAGCTCTTTCAAAGAAATTCTTTTTGCTGAAATCAGCCAAAAAAAATTCTTTTGAGAATCATCAATAGTCTGAATGAGCAAATGTTAACAAATATTTCAATTTATATGTGGCAGAACAAGACCGACACAAAAAGAATTTCCTAAGACATTGTAACCTTCCAAAGCCAACTGGTACTAAAAGGCTCCCAAACAAAGACAGTAGAAGCTGTGTTCTAGGCACAGACAGCACAAGCTACATCAGAAACTTCTATAAAATACAAGTAAAAAATAACAATAGCAAAATAAATCTGAAGACCCAAGAATAATGATAGGTTAGCATACTCAAAAACCATAACAGATGAAAATTATGTTTACTTAAAGAGAAAAATACAAAGGGGAGAATATCACTGTAAAGTTAATCAAGTATACTGTACTAGTAAATTACAGTTCAATTCAACTAACAATTTTTAAAAGATCAACAAGGAGAAATAGGGCACTCAGACAGGAAGAGTTCCTACCCTCATGTAGCTCAGTAACATATATATTCAATACCAAATCCTGCATGGTAAATGCATAGAGGATAGCAGGCAAAGTATCGCTTGCAAGGTCTGAGGAAAGGACAAAGTAATGCATTTGAAAAATTCAAAGAATTTTGTGCAATACACAACTATTATTAAAAACAGTATAAATATGCTTCCTTTAAACATAATTGTATATTGGTTGGTAATATTTAGAAGGAATTAAAATGTGTCATTCTAAATAAATGTCAAATGTATGTATATAAATTATATGTATATATTTGCATATACACATGCAGTACTACATTTAATATTCTTTATAGAATAATTTTTACTTATTTTTTTTAACACAGGGAGCCTAAAAAGCATACCATAATGTAGCACCAGTCACTATAAGAATCTAAATTTGCTTGGTTGATATTTCTATCATATTGTGGATACCTGCAATTAACAATGATGAGTGAAGGCTTTAAATCTATAAATGAAGAGAAATATAAGTTTTAGTTAAAAAATATTAAAGCCTTCCCAAAAAACTATCAAAAAAACCAACTCCCTCATATGTCTAGCTAAGGAGTAGAGGGAAAAACGAACAAAGCAACCACCTTGTTTTTTATTTTGCAGTGCACTGACCTTGTAAGCCTTCTAATAGTTTGGGATATCGAACATGTTCCTCTGTTCCATGCCCAAGCCTCTGATTGTCACCTTTTCCCCAGGAGTAAACTTGACCATCTTTCGTTAAAGCAACAGAAAATTGACTCCCACAGCGTACTTTAACAACATCAAGGTCTTGAAGTTTTTCAATCAGTTTTGGTGTTTTACAACCATCACTACCACCTCTTCCTAGTTTTCCATAATCACCATCACCCCAAGACCATACTTGACCTGGAAAAGAAAAATATGATACTCATTTTAAGGAATACTACATTTTTATAATCATTGAGGATAATGACATATTTTATAATATGTAAATTAGTACTAAAATATCCAAGATTTATTCCCCTATGTGAATAGCTGCTTAGCTGTTTCTCCCCAAAAGTGCAGGATTTTAAATTCAAATTCCTCTTAGTATATTTGCCTATCATTCACAATATATCAAGACCTTTTTGGAATCTGAGTTGTGTTCTTTGTTCTCTTTGTCCATTCTGAGTTTACACTTGTGAAAGAGAATCCTTTATTCTCTCTGTCTATCCTAAGTTAACACTAACTTAAGTACCCCTACTTAGTTGAATCAACAACAGTTTGAACTAGGTGGAGGAGCTTACAAACTACTTAGTGAATTCACACCCTATGAGTATTCACCTCTCTAGAAGGTGAGATTTAGAAAATTCACACCCTTAGATGAGAACTTAACCTTCAGAAGGTGAGAAGTTGATCCCACAGACACTGCCCCGTGGGCAGTGCTAGACAATTTGGAAACTATGATTGGCCCCTGTGAAGAAGAGCAGGGACAAAAAGTCACCATAAAAGCAAGCCTTGAACTACCTCAAAGCAGATTGTCATTCAGAAGATAGTCTGAAGAGACTGTCTTCTAGAAATAGCATTAGATAGTCTTTAAGGGAGCTTTGCTGGAGACTGCAGCTTGGATCATGGGCTTGGAGTCTGGCTTCAACTTAGATTCTGACTCGTAGACTACTTCATTGGGTGAGTGAAAGAATGACTCCTTTCTCAGTTTCCTAATAGACTAGCTTTCATCTTAGAGGAAGCCAAATGGTAACTTGCTACCAGCCTTCCAGGTTGAGAGATAATTAATCTTTGCCTGGATTAAGCAGACCCAGAGTAAAACATTTAGGTTGATAAGAAAGATAACCTCTCTAACCCCCCCTCTCATTTCTCTTCTTTATTCTTTATTCTCTGTTTGTATATATTTGTAAATAAATGTCTGGCTTGAGATATAATATGGGCGACCACACAGTTTCATAACACTATTGTCCAACCATTAATTTCCACCTTTACAATATCAAAATGGCAACAAATTCCTAAGAAAAATAAAGTTATTTTAGAAAACTTAGCTTCACAATTCTTCACATATAAAAAACTGGCCATAAATATTAAATTTTTTTATCTCTAATTTACAGTTAATTCAAATTGGCATAGAAATGACAGGGAAAAGAAAAAAAATGGAAAGCTCACTTGATGCTTATCTCCTTTGACTTCAGTTAAGTACTACTTTAACCAAAAAGAAATTATAACTCAGATTCCAAAAAGGTCTTGATATATTATGAATGATTGGTCAAATCTATTATGAGGAATTCAAATGTAAAATCCTGCAATTGGGGGAGAAACAGCTAAGTAGCTATTCACATAGGAGAATAAATCATGGATATTTAAGTACAATTAGGCAACAATGTAACACTCTACCCTAACCCTCACCCCCCCAAAAAAAAAAACAATCACTGGTTTATTAATAAAGAAGAATAGAGTCCTAGAAAATATCTGCAAAATTATGTTCAATTCTAATAAATATATTTATATGCATATTGTTAAATGGCTCAACAAGCTGAAGCATATCCAATAAGGAGCAACCATGACAGTGGAAAGTCCAAAGAGCATATCATATGAGATATATCTGAAGAAACAGGATGTTTAGCCTAAAGGAAAAAAGAGGCCAAGTTCTGATTGTTTATTTGGCTCTTTCCCCCCCACTCTGGAGTAGGGAGAGTGAGTGGAAAATAAAGAAGGTATGGAAAAGAAATATTATTGTCATCAATTTTTGAGGATTGCCATCCAGAAGAGAAAAGGCAGACATTTTCTCTGACACTAGAAAATAGAAATGGAACCAAAGAATAAAATTAGCCTGATTCCAAATCAAATAGTATTTAAATTTCACAGTTAAGAACAAGAACTTCACAGTAAATGGTATATAGTTCTCTTCCTTTTTTTAAACCTTTACCTTAGAATTGATACTAAATATTGGTTCCAAGGCAGAAGAACATTAAAGGCTAGGTATTTAGCATTAAGTGACTTGCTCAAGCTCACCAAGCTGGGAAATGTCTGAGGTCAAATTTGAAGCAAGAACCTTCCATCTCTAGGTATGGATCTCTATCCAATGAGCCACCTAGCTGCCCCTAGATGGCATACAGTTCTAGGCTTTATATGGAAATCTTTTGAAATTTTCTTTAGTCCTACACAGTAAATCTTGGAGTCCTAAAAATCACAGATGTTAAGGCATCATTAAATATTGATTTCCCACTCCACTAAAATTGGAAGTGGCAATAGTCATTGTCTTCTTCCTAAAAAGCAATACATTAGAAAAATACCTATAGTTCTAAGTATGCAAAAAAATGAAATACTATAAAGTATTTTAAATACAAAATTTTCAAATACTTATGTGACTAAGTAACCTAACCAACACAATTATGAAGTAAAAAGTATTCTATTTCAAGTCACCATATCTAATCTAACATTCACCTACATGGGGATACAATACCACACTTAAAAGCAGAAAACTAGTGCAGAAGGATAAATAAGGTATAAATAAAGCTGAACTGCAGTCAATGGATCTAAGTTCAAATTCCAGCTTTGTCACTAGTTATTATGACCTAAAACAAATCACAACCTCTAGGCCTGAGTTTTCTCAACTACAAAATAAAGGGATTGGACCCAGATGACCTCTATGATCCACTATAGTACTTTAAATTGAATGATTCTATGATTCCAATAGGTTATTAATACTTCCTATCTCTTGACAAACCATTTAGGTTTTTCAATTATAAGTAAGAAACAAAACCTTAGTTGGCTTGAGACAGAAAGCTAAATTAAATGACCTGTTGAGACCAATTTAAAATCCAAAATCTATTATTTTAATGTCTTAAATAAAGCTTATCTGTTCAAACTGAAATTTGAAGCCAAAAGTCCTTTTAAAAGAATGCCTAGTTAGAAAGTTAAAAAGTGCTTATGGGGAGAAAATTCATTTTTCCATTTTCCACTTACCATTCTCAGTCACTGCAAGAGTCTGAGCATCCCCACTCCCACAAGAGACATCAATGACCTTCAGTCCTTTAAGTCCAGTTACTAGCATTGGAATTGTCTGATCTTCACTTGAGCCTTCAAAAGAAAAAGTTCTGACAAATCAATCAATCAGCATGTTTATAAAATGCCTCTTATGTGCTAAACACTTAAGATACAAATATAAAAAAGTGAAATAGTTCCTACCCTAAGGAAAATCACATTTCCTTATTGTGCTCAAACAAGAGCTATCCTTAAATAATATAGTATAAAAATAAAAACATACCATGTCCCAGTCTGCCATAATTTCCTCGACCCCAAGTATATAACTCTCCTTCAGCTGTAATAGCTGCACTATAAGTACTTCCACATGCAATATGCACTACATGTTTCCCAGCTTGCTTTCCTGAGAGAGCAGATATCATCTTAGGTTCTTCTAGAGGCCTAATGAGACACAGAGAGAACAAGAGAACTTCTAAAAATTTAAATAGTTTAAAGGTATCTAGGAAATGACAGTATAAAGCATTTGTTGTGAAAGATCATGATTATAACAACTGCAAGTGGTACAAAATTATCTTTAAAAATGTTTAATGAAAATATGACAATATTTTTCACAACTATATATAACATTGTGAAGATGGGATTAACTCTCCCCTTCTTACTTGTAAATTTAATCAACAAAAAGCAAAACTACCCCTACTTAACATTAAAATATGAGAAGTCCACAAACCAACCACTACTGGGAGTTTGCACCTTCAGAAATAACTGACTGCCCCCTGGGCAATCCTAAGCAAATTTAAATTGGTCCCCATAAAGAGGAGGAAGGAACAGGAAGTGACACAAAAGAAGGGTCTTTAAAAGTGGCTGCAACTTCCTGTGAGGGAGTCTTAGAGCTTTTTCAAGGCTTTGGAGACTAGTGGAGGACCTTCTTTCTTTAGCATGGACCTGGGACTCTAGCATTTGGTAAGAATGCTCTGGGATCTTCTCCCCTTGGACTCTGGATTATTGAGCTGACCCTCCTTCCCTGACTTCCAGAGAGATTAACACCAGATGGGCCTCCCTCTTGGAGGAGGCTGCATAGGTGAAGCCCTTGCTTAATTTACCTCTGGGACCTCCAGCTGGGCCTTCTGGAGTCCTGCAAGAGTAGAGCTAGGTGCCAGAGCAAATATTTAGCTTGTTAGGTTAACTGCTTTCTCTACCCTCTTTCATAGTCCTCTCTTTTTACTCTTTCCCTCTATTTTATAAATAAAATTTATAAAAAGTTTGTGACTTGAGATATATGAATTTCGATGACCACATTCTCTTATATTTAATCCAACATTAATTTTAATACCTACAACATGTCTTATAGCACATAATTCAAAGGATCAAGCAAATACAAATGTAGTCTCAATTGAGCATATTCAGCAAACCCTCAAAAAATATTTGAACAAATACTATATTCCTAATCATGAACAATTTAGTCTTATTTGCATATAAACTATTTCATAGTTAAGATTAAATACTAAAGATGTTTATTTTTCTGTTTCAGTCTTTTAAGGCTAGATATTCTAATCTGAAAAAGGCTATTTCCTATAAAAAATCATTTATTGTCTCATAAGAAAACAGTGATAATACATACACCGTATCACCATGGCCTAACCGTCCACCATCTCCACATCCCCAAGAGAAGACCTCTCCAGTGGCTGCCAAAGCCAGGTAATGGTGACCATCAGAATGTGCAGCAATTTTCACAATATTTCTAGAGGCAAGACCCTGAACTAGTTGTGGTCCCTAAACAGGATAAAAATACAAACAAAAAATAGTCACAAGAAGAGAAATCAGTAAAATAACTTAAAGATAGAATCCAGTAATACATTATACATAAGCAAAGCCCTCACTTTCTAGGAACCCTTAATGTCCTAAGTAAGACTCTTAAGTTCGTCAGTCACAATGCTGCCCAATTTCTGCACAGTGACTTAGGCTTTTCAACATGCTTTATTATGAACATCATCAAATTTTAACTTCTAAAATACAGGAACCTTTTTGGCCTTTATAATTTTTAAAGAGATGTATAAAGTAGTATATTAAAAAAATCTAGAGGACCAATACATTACATTTCAAGAATATCAATAATATATTTTTTGCATCTTGTTAGTCTGGACTATTTTAAGTCATTTTCTATAAGTTATTGCAAAATAATTATTTGCCCTACCAATCCATCTGAATGAGAAGATAAATATAATAATAGGGAGAAACATTCCTAAGTAAATAAAAAAAAGACCAAAAAAAGGTGAAAATGAGAACCACACTGATAAATCAGTGATAGTGCATGAAATCTAAAAGAGGGGACTGATGAAATTAAAACAAATCAAAATTATTCAAGTTCAGAAAATGAATAAATCTAAGAGAATTTTCAGTTTCATTATGCTGCAAATACAAATCTAGATCAATATTACAATATTTTAAAAAAAGTTTGGAATGGAGGAAAAACACCTACCAGTGTGTCACTGTTGTAAGCCTGCATGTAAACTCTCCCATTCCGAGATAAAATTAGGAAACGCTTTTCTGCACAGGCAATCTGTGTGATCCCAAGATTTGCGAGTCCCTCACATTGAATTGGGCCAATCACATTAGCATAGTATTTCCATCCTATTAAACCCCAACCTATGACTTCTTGTAAAGATCCCTGTAAGACAACAAATTCAATAATCATTTTTAAGCACTGTAGATGTCCTAGGCATAAATATTTTCTGCTTTATTTCTGATACAGTTTTAAACTTAATGTATTTCCTGGTAACTGCAAAAATATTCTAGAACACTATTCCTGTGTAATGAAATATGATAGCAAAGCAATGCTATGATCAAAGCATCTCATGGGAAAACTAAAATAGGCTTTACTCCTGAACTTTTATATATGTAGAAAAAAAGAAAGTTATTAATATCATAAGCATCATGATACTGCTAACATTAAAAATCTAAGATACAGCTGATACACCCCTTTTGAATGGCTGTTATGAGTTGTTTGCCATTATTAGTGCAAAAAACTGGATGGCCAATCATCACCACCAAGTTCATCCAGATCTTTTCTGGCAGAGAGTTAACAAGTGAGGATGGGGGCAAGAGCAGAGCTTTCTAAGATTGTATGTGGAACAAATGGTAAAAAGGAAAAAATTAATGCTTTAAAATTTAAGGAATTAAAGCTAGAAATTGGGGCACCCTGAAGAAATAGACATTGAATGGTTCAAATCATTTGGGCTAGGTTTAGACTCAAAGCAATATGGCTTCAAAAGCAAATTTTAAACAATGTTTATACATAAAATCAAAGTTAATAATTATAAGTTGATTTAACTTGGCTATTCAAATGTTAAATGCAATTGGTTTGCTGTCATTTTGCTGCTCTCAGAACATCAAAACGTCTCTCAAATGATAGAAGTTAGGGACTTAAACTGTGGAAAGTATAACAGATAAATAGCCATTTTATAAAAACAAAAGGATTGATTAAGCTATTCCAATACCAGATCTCAAAATCAACACTAGGGATTCATGTGGTAGTTAATGTAACATGTAGCTTTATCTAGCTACAGTTTTCATTTGTGTATACATTTGTATGTATACATATATTTTGTTTGTGTGTGTATATGTGGGGGGGTGGGTGTGGGTGTGGGGGTGTGTGTGTGTATACATACATACTGTTTGCCCCATCCCAGCATAGCCTCACTCATTTCATCAACCAAAATTTGTCATTTTTCTCATCCTTACAATGGGGATGCCACCTGTGATAACTACCACAAATGATAATCATGAGATTCAAGTTAAATAATACATTAAAACCAATCTACAAACTATAAGGCCTTCTACAGTGTTAGCTATTATTACTCCCAAGTCAAAGAGAAGAGAAAAAGGAAAGTCCAAAGGTTCTCTCCTCAAGAAGAGGTTTAAAAAGCATTCGGGCTGGTTGGGCAGAACAGTAGACCAGAGCAAGGAATCTCAGGAAGAATATGTATCTAGAAAAAGAAGAGGCATACAGAGGAGGAATGAGCAACTAAAGGGATATTGGCTGAAGTCAGAGTTCAATACCAGAAGGTTAGGAGATGGAGTTCAGCACAGAGATCAAGGAAATTTGCAGCACAAAACTTCTTGGAGGTAAGTATGCCTAAAGTATAAAACACTGCCTTGCAGATCCTTCTAAATTAAATTCAGATGGATACCTTCTTGTCTGGGGAGTAATACTCAAGAAAATAACCAATTCTTAGAAGTGGCAGGTATTTTAAGGACTTTCAAGACCTTAGGTAGAAAATAATTTATTCCTATCCTCCAATAAGTCCAATTCTCCAAGTTAACTCTTTAAAGTTTATGGTTAAATTCAGAGTTTTCTCAAGCTTGCCAGGTTCAAGCAGATGGCTATTCTTCAGGAATGGTCATCAAATGTTGGTTGTCAATAGCAATTGATAAGCCTCAGGAAAAAATGGGATAAAATAGGGAAAGGAGCATTGGCAGTCAATTCCTTATAGGACTTAAGCAGATTGGGGACAGGTATAGTTTTAGATAAGATGAACAAGGAATAATTTCTTACTCAGAAAAGCAAATAAAAAGGCTAATAAATAGGAGGCTACAAGGACACTATTAGTAAACCAGGATAGGGGTTTTTTGTTTCCTCACCTTTGAGTAGGAATTTTTTCATGATGATTTAGCCTACAATGAACAGTGAAACTGTGGAAGGAGCCTTTAAAGCAGGAACTAGACATAAATTAATTCCTGGCTGTGACAATTCTCCACTATACCTATCTCACCTATAAAATGGTGATAACATCACAAGGTTGAGAGAACGCATTTTGCAACTACAACATGCCATGTGGATTATCAACATTTTTAATAATATATGAAAAAGTCTTTTAAAAATTTTGTTCATAAGTACCATTTGTCATCTTAGAAACTAAATTTGTAAAAAGAGTTTGCAAAAATAGTCAATACTTCCAAATATGTTAGTTGATAAATTTCCTGTGAATCAAAAATAGTTCAAAAAGTAAATGCTATCATCAGAACAGGACTGCAACAAGAAAATGTAAAGTTTCATTTGAAATTATTAACTTAAAATATAATAACAATAATTAAAATTCCTGATATAATACAATATAGAAAACTTCATTACAGTAAATACCTTATGAGATGTAGGAGAGCTACATTGAGGAGGCATGCAGGGAGTAGCCAGACGATCTAAATGTGCCATAATCACTACTGCAGTTTGACGCAAATCAATAGCCAATTCATTGTCTTGTGGCAAAGTAAGGTACCTCAAAAAACTTTCATTAGGACTCAGAGGACCAGACAGCATCTAAAGGAAAGAGAGAAAAAATTATATTAAATCAATCATTTAAAAAAAAGGTCAAAAATATAAAAATACTAATAATTTACCAATTAATGGATACAAATGGCAAATCTACTTCTCTTAGCCATCTAAAGAGCAATACTAATAGAATACCTGAATGAACACTAAACAAATTACAAAGATAATTAGTCAAATGTTCCAATTGACCATTATACAATCTGGAGAATTTTTCACATGAAGATCTAGCATATAAGTGGAGGTGTCAAGGTATTTGTATTTTTCAGTTCAAGTTAAAGAAACTATCATAAATTTCCTGTTTTCAAAGTTCAAATCATATTTCTCATTTTTCTATAAGTAAAAAGCTCTCAGTTTGAAGATTATCAAATGTTAATATATAGCAGGGCAAGTAACTATAATATGATGACATGTTTTCAATAAAAAGACTTGGAAAAAAAGGTAATATTTCAAAGGTTTTTTACATGAGTTTATAAATTGTATTCTTTCACATCTAATGTTGGGGCTAAAATCCAACAATTAAGAAACTAGGCCCTCTCTATAACAATATTATGGAGAGGGGGGAAAAATAATATTAAATCTCCCAAGCTTAAACATTTTCAAAATAAATCTAAATGGGAAAAAAAACAAGAATTGAAAAATAAGGACTAATTAGTTTTTTGGTTTTGTTATTGGGGGATTTTTTTTACCTTTTTTTCCTCAAAGCTGAGAAATCAGATCATGCCAATCTAGTCAAAAGCAATATCATTTTTCTTTTAAGTTAGAGCTTTTACAGCCTCAACCACTTATCTTATAACTAACTTCACACTGCCCTATGAATATCTCAGATGGTTGTTCTGTTAACTTTTTTAATTAGGTAACTTAAACTTACCATTGATTTTACAAACTAAAAGGAAAGGAGATAAAAATCTATCCATCAACCAACAAGCATTTTTTAAGTATCTACTATGTACCAGGCATTATGCTAAGCAATAGAAATATAATTTTGTAAAAATTATGTTGTATGTAATTGTATTAAATGAAGTAAGCCTGCACTCAAAAGAACTTTCCATTCTAATATGAGGCAAAAACATATATAAGTACATACAAAATAACTATAAAAAGAATAGAAAGTAATTAAATAAAGTGAGTTTGGGGGGGAGGCATTAACAGTTGAGTCAATTAGAAATGGTTATATCCAGATGCTGGTGTTTAAGCTAAGTCTTGAAGTAAAAGAGAAACTCTATGAGTTGGAAGGAGGAAAAGTAGGAAGACGGCACAAAGATGTTAAATAGTGTCTTGTGTGAGGAAAACAGAAAAGACTGGTTTTGGTGGACTGTAAAGAGTGAGGCAGGTAATAAATGCACAATGAGGCTGGGAAGACAGAATGGGGTTAGATTATGAAAAGCTATAAAAGCTAAAGAAAAGAGTATATTTGATCTTAGAAGTGACAGATATCAATGGATTTTACTAAGTAGGGAAATCACATGGTCAGATCCAGAGTTACAGAAAATAATTTGGCAAAAGTATAGAGGACAAACTGCAATTGATTGAACTGAGGGAGAGAAACCAATTACAAGATTTAGTTGTCAAGTCATTTCATTTCAATATCTGACTCTTCATTACTCCACTTTGGAGTTTTCTTAACAAAGATAATGGAGTGGTTTGCCATTCTCCAGCTCATTTTACAAATGAGGAAAATGAGGTAAACATGGTTAAGTGACTTGTCACTTAAGTCACACAGCTAATAAGTATCTGCAGCCACATCTGAACTTGCAAAGATGGGTTTTCCTAACTCCAAGTCTAGTGCTCTATCTACTTTTTCCAATTGCCCCTTCGAGGTCATTTCAATAATTTAAATGTGAGATCATCAGGATATAAATTAATCTGGTATCTTTGTAAATAAAGAGAAGAGACTGAATGTTGTAGAAATAAAAATACAAAGATTTGGCAACTGGCTATATAGGGTTAGGAAGAATAATTAGATTATGAATCTTAGAGTCTAAAAAGGACTTCAACAGAAAATAGGGGTTTGAGAGATAGTTTGGGGGGGAAGAAAAATTCAAAAGCAGGTAGGTCCCTAAGTGGAGAGTCCAGGCCCGGAAACAGGAGGTCCTGAGTTCAAATCTAGTCTCAAATGCTTCCTAACTGTGTGAACCCAGGCAAATAACTCCAGTTCCCCAGCCTTTGCCATTCTTTTGCCTTGGAATGGATACCTACTATCAATTCTAAAATAGAAGGTAAAGATTTTCAAGAAGAGAAAAGATAAAGGAGATCAACTTTAGACAGATAAGAGTTAAAAATGTCTCCAGGCATCTGGTTTAAAATATTCAACAGGCAATGTGTTGAATATTTTCATAATCTAATGTGTGGCTGAAGCTCAAGGGAGAGAGAGACTCAGTCTGTGTATACAGATTTGTGAATCATCTGCATAAATATGATCATTAAACCCATAAGAACAGCATAGTCAAGAAAGTTAGTTAGAAAGAAGAAAAGATGAGCATTACAGAGTCTTAAAGAATATTCACAATATATGGTGATGTGATATGGATAATGAACCAGCAAAAGAATCTGAAAAGTGATTAGACAAACATTTATATGCCTAGCAACCTGTATATATAGACAAATATTCTAAACTTATTAATACTCCCCTAATGATTGTTTTTGTACAAAAATACTGCAGTTTAGGGTTGGGTTTTATATATATCTGAGTGTGTGTGTATATATATAAATATATATATATATTTATATATATACACATATATATATGAGAGTATTTTCTGCTATGGATTAAAATCAGAAATTCATTTAATAAATTTTTAAAAGAAAAAGGAGGATTAATAAAAAGGCTATCAGAGTTATCTGTATTGCTATAGTAAAAACTTTTTTGGTAGATTGTAATAAACATCTTTATATCTCCCATGACCTCTAACACTAAGTGCCTTGTTCATAGTAGGTACTCAATAATATTTTATTAATTTAATGTAAGCATACATTAAAGAAATCTATACTTAACAGGGTAATAACAATCCCATGAATAGTTACTGGAAGATTCCTACAATTAATGCAAAAATGATAAAAATCAGGAAGACTATTTCTTCTTATTCTGACCACTAACCATTTGAAGGCAACTTCAAGTCTATCACCATCCCTGACCACTGCTAAGAGAAGAGGATTCAGCCCTGCCTCTAGTCAGGGCATTGCCTGAGGAAAGAAATAAGACACCACAAAGCAGAGCCAAGACACAGAACATCTCATCACCTACTGTTAACTACTGGATCTGAGAAAGTCATAGTATCTTCTGCTCAAACTAAAACCCTATGTCAAACCAACACAGAATTCCTTTTCTCTGACAGTGAACAAACTTTTGCTTAAGAGAACGTTCAAAGCCACTATACTCTTTTCTAGATTCTCTTGCTCCCCTTTCTTATCACCATTCACACCTTGTCAAACTCCAACCTTAGATTACTCCATGACCTGCCACCTCTACTTCTACTCACATGCTGCTGAATGGAGCTATAGAAAGCAATGCCATTGTGCCAACTGGGTTCACTACATATTTATATGTTAGCTAATCTCAACCAGGTTTTCACAACAAGGCAATCCTTTTATTACTGCTCTCTATTTGATTCGCTGGTCCACTAACCACATCAAATGACCTAAATCTTTTCTTCTCTTCTCAGAATACTCTCTCCCTCTTCTCTAGTCTAAAGACCTTGCATCATACTTTACAAAGCATGTCAAAGCCACTCGCTGTGAGATCCCTCTCTTCTGCTTCTCATCTCACTAACACTTGACTTCATTCCCTACTGTAGCATTGGTGAAGTATTGGCATGCATGATGGGGTAGCACTGGGAGAGCTGTCCATTCCCCCTCTTCCCAGCACCTGAGAACATTTTTGCCTGTCCCTCCCCTCTGTCCAGGCACCCAAAGTGAGCACTCCCTCCCTGTGTTCTCTGGAGATATGTTGGGGGGAGTGGGGGAGAGACAGCTTCAAGTTAAGTTTTGACATGCAACCTCAAAAACATTTGCCAACTCTGCCCTACTGTATTGCCTCCTTTACCCATTTATGAAGAAGTTATGACATTCCTTCCAATGTCAGCCCCTCTACATGTGCCTTGATTTCATCTCTTCCTCATCTTCTGTTGAAGATTGCATGAACTATTATCTCTCCCTTCTCCCTAATATTCAGTCTTTCTATAGGCTCCTTCCATGCTGCCTACAAACATGCCCAAGTCTCCACACACCCCTATCTTTAAAAAAAAAAAAACTCACTAAATTATGTCATTTCTGCTAGGTGTCAATTTATATCTCCCTTGCCCTTTTTTTGAAATAAATGTTCACAATAGGTGCCTCCCCTTCTATTCTTCCTGCTCTTATCTAAACCCTCTAGAATATAGCTCCGGACATAATCTCTCAAATGAAGTTTCTCTCCAAGTACCAATGATCCTACAATTGTCAAAGGTGATGTCTTTAAATTATCATCCTTCTTGACTTCTCTGAAACCTCTGACAGTCATTTATCATCTTCCTGGATATTCTCCCCTCTCATGGGTTTTCACAAACTTCTCTCACAGTTTTCCACCTACCTTTCTGACAACTCCTTCTTTGTATTCTTTGTTGGTTCTTCATTCATATAATATCCCCTAAGTATTTCCCAAGATCTTTCCTATGCACTCTTCCAATCTCTATACTCTGACCACATTACTTCCTATATTTCAATCAGCATCTCTATGTAAATTATTTTCAGATCTATAAAGCCAGCCTTAATTTCTCTTCTGAGCTCCAGTCATACATTTTCAACTATCTATTAAACCAATAAGATCTCAAACTCAAAATCTTTCCCTAAAATCCTACCCCTTTCCCTACCCCTCTTTGGAACTTCACTATTTCTATCAAGCACACATTCACTCTTTCAGTCACCCATGATCACTACGTTGGCATTATTATCACTTAAGCCCCACATCCAGGCAACTGCCAAATTTTGTCATTTGTATTTCTACAAAATCTCTCATATCCATCCCTTTCTTAATGCTCACACAGTGGTGCCTGGCTTAAGACCTTATCGCCTCTTACCTATCCTATTGCAACAGCCTCCCAATTAGTCTCCCTCTCCTAAACCGCTCTCATTTCCAATCCATCCTCCACAAAGCGGTCAAAGTAATTTTACCAAAGCAATATTCTGATCATGTTACACCCCTACTTAATGTAATCTAATCCAATAAGTATTTGTTAAGAGGGTGTTACAGTAAGCAAAGCATTATGCTAAAGGGCTAGGGATATAATTCATAAAGACAGTTCCTGCCTTAAAGGAGTTTATACTCTAAAGGAGGAAAAAGCAAACAAAAGGGAATGAAATAGAAAAATGGAATATCAAGGGATATCTTGATCTATGGAGATGAAACCAGGCAAAGCAGCAGATGCACAATAATGGAGTACACCCAAAAATCCAGCTTCTGTCCTCTAGAAGGAAAGCACTGTAAGGATTTAGTACTGTCCTCCAACCCTCCAATCTGAGGGGAGAAGAGGATGAGAGAGATAATGTCAATCAAGGCTTTTATAGCCCTGCAGAACATGACCACAATTTACCTTCTCAATCTTTTAAGTACTAATCCTATTTGCCACACTCTGTGGTCTAGCCAAACTAACCTCCCTATCATTCCTGTCAAACAAACTCCAAATCCTCTTTCCACAATTTTGTGCTATCTATATTTCCAAATGAGAGGGGTTCCCACCTCACTTCTACCTCTTGTACATCATTATTTCCTTAAAACCTCTGCTTAAAGGTCACTTTCTATATAGTCTTTTTGATCCCCTTAATGCTCAAAAAAAAATTTTACCTTTTAATTTAGATAAACTTTGTATTATATTATCTATCAATTATTTCCCCAAACAGAATATAAACTCCTTGAGAGCATAAGCTCTTCGTTTTTGTCACTGTATTACCAGTGCTTAACAGTGTCTTCTATACAGTAAACATATAATAAATGCTTATTGATGGACTGGATTTTCTTAAATGTTTATATATAATCAGCAGTCCCTATACCATGTACTTTGTATGAAATTTTCAAAATCATTAATTCTACTTAAAACTACACTAAGTTAGTATACTAACTTAAGTATATGTATACTATACTAACTTAAAAGTATACTGTTAGATCACAAAAAATAAGTATTTATATAACCAAGTATCAAGAGGCCAATTCAGCTTTTCAACAAATACTTTCTCAAATGAGTGACATGAGTTTCAGATCATACAAAATGAAAGAAGTTTTTTGCAACCAGACTTGTTTCCTCAACTTTCTAAAGCAGTCATCTGATGACAGATGCAACATTTATACTGCTGACACCAAAGTTCTTTCACTTTTATGTTTTCATTCATAAATCAAAATGCCAAGAAATACACTTACTTAATTTACTTACAGGTTCATAAAGTTAGATGGGACTCATAAACATTTTTAATTATCTTAAATCATACAAATTAATTATCATTTAGGTACAAAATTGATAATGGTTACACTTACCTGAATCTCATCTTCAGAATTAGGCATGTCTTTATTACAGATTATACTCTGAAATCTTTGTAATAAAGGGAGAAGTGGTGCACTAGTTCCTTGGGCAGATCGTTCATTATCTGTTTCCCTCGTCCCATTGTCCCACAATTGAAGTAATAACATAATTGCTGATAACATTTGGCTAAAAGAAAAAATATTTAGTTACTAATCAAAGTATTTAAAAACTGAATATTTTGAATGTTCTATGAAGTAAATAAACAAAGATTCATAAAGGTTCTATAATTCAAAACCAACCAGATTACACCACCTGAAAACAAAACTTTTCATGAAATTCAGAAATGAACAAAATTTAACTTCACAAAGTACTGTCAGACTTTCTAAAAGGTTCAATGGTTAAATTATTAAAATTTATTCATTCTTCAAGGAATTTCTGTTCCCTCAAAAAGAAAGGAAAAGGAAAACAAAGAAGTTTCTTACATGTCAAAACATGGCAGCCAAAATTGGACTACAGAAACATATTTAGTTTTGTATTTTAAAAAGGCATTTAGAAAAGCTCTTTAATTGCCAGATATGGTACAACTGTTAATACAAAAGAAAGTGAAACAAAAGTATTTTGGATTTTACACTAAATATTCATCTTCTGATAATGGTTCATTTAAAATCTTGTAAAAGAGATATTAAAGACAGATTTATGCATTCCTCACCTTAGTGTGCCTCTCTGCACAGCCAACTCTAACAATATGGCAAGTGCTAAGTGTTGGTCTTGTAAAGGAATGTTTCCTGCCCCTTTGGTACTTGGAGTTCCATGAACATCACTATTTCAAAAGTAAAATGAATTGATTCAGAAAAATATTTATAGAAATAAAAAATATGATATGAACATTTATTTGAAATGAGTTCCAAATCCCAGCACTAACCTCCCACTGCCAATTAAAAAAAAATTTACAATGGAATAAAATTTCTAAAGTGTCCAATAGTGATTTTACAAAGCAAAAGCCTTGCTATCAATATTTTTGGAAATATTTAATGAACTTATATTTGATATATGTTTCAGATAAGAGTCAAAGCAGTATTTATATATATATATATATATATATATATATATCACTTAAAGATTTTTTTTTTGCTTTTGTTTTTACCAATTACATGTAACAACAAATTTTCACTCAAGTTTTCCCAAGTTATATGATCAAACTTATCCCCCCCAACCCATTCCCTTCCCCATCCCAATACTGGCAGGCAATTTGATATGAGTTATACATGTATTAAAAGATATATGTTCTAAATCAATCCGAATTAACTCTACTCTTAAAAGGAATACTCAAAGTTTCTGAAGCGTAAATTCTCTTATAATTTTAGTATAAATGAAATACATGATTTTTAACAAGTTACTATGCAAGATATGAATAGAAATATTTAGAGTTATTATTTACTTTTAATGAAATATACTTTCCACAATTTCCCTTACAATACTGGACAACAACCAATTTCTTGAATTTCTCTAGGAATCAAAAGGCAAAACTCCTAAGCTTATTCTCATTTATAAGTTGAGAATAACTTCTTAGAACCCTTACTTTTAATGTAATTTATAGGAAATTATTTTTATCATTAAAAATCCTAATGTTTAATCAAATAACTTTTTTTAAATCAAGTTCAAAACCAGTTATTTAATTGTATGAATTATACTTTATTTTATGCTTTATCATGAATACCACTTGAAACATAAAGTAATATACATTATATATTATATCATGTGTGTGTGTAAAATTTTGAGATGTTAAAAATACCTTATAACATTTTTCATTTAAATTCAGATGAACACATTTTCCTAATAAAAACATCAATTTAAATGGCAAAAAAAGCAATCATACATTAAGATTATTACATCAGTGTTACAAAATTTCATTTTAAGTAAGTCAGACAACTTCATGATTATTTACAAAGAGAATCACTCTGAATTTATAATGATGATAGGCACAAAACAAGCACTCAAACACTGATTAACTGTGTAACATTTTTAAAACATGGTCTATAGGAAATGATTTTGATCTATGATTAGGTAGACAAAATTACAAGTTTTTTAATTCAATTCAAAAAATATTTATTAAGTGCCTAGTATGTACACAATACTCTGCCAAACAAATGAAAATTTGAAGCTTTGAGAAGAAAAAGATTTATTTGGGATCACTGAGATAATAAGAGTGCACTATATAAAAGAACACTAACCAAAATGAGAAATTAGATAACAATTAAGAACTAGACAATGAAACATGCAACATAATCTGCCAAATATGGAAAATATACTTACCCAGTCACAACAGACCTTAGGAATTTAGTTGCTCTTTCCACAACTTCCAACCATACAGATGACACTGTACTTTCATCGAAAAGAGACGCTTCTGGTAGGGCTCTCAAGGCATCAAGAGACTCTTGTAACAATTCACTACATAGGTCAGCATCCTCCCCTACAAGAACCAATTCAATTCAACCAATATTATTCAGCACTGACAGAATATAGGGATACTCTAGTATGTACTACAAAGGGATGGAGTTTAAATAAACATAGACATGGTCCCCACTCTCATGTAGCATAGTCATGTAATGGGATGTGATGCATAAATAGTAAACTATTGGTTTTAATCAGATGGATGTCTAAGAGGAAGGCTCAGAGACAGAAAGGCACAAAGTACATTCTAGAGGTTGGAGAGTAGCCCAGTTTGACTAAAGCACAGTTGATATACAATTTGAACAATAAGGTGGCACCAAACCGTGGAGCTAGATTATGATAGATCACATGAGGAATGTTAGCATTTCTATTACAGTATAGAAAAGCTATTTTTCATAACAGAATTTCTGGGAAAAATAAATCCCACATGAGAACTATTAATTTTATAATCCTATATAACTAAATTAGATCTAGTAAATCAGTTTTTACTCCACTGGTCTGATTAGTTATTATTCACAATATGGAATCTACTTTGGAGTTATTAAAGCCAAAAAATAGTAGAAATCATTTACACTAATTCAAAATACAAAAGAGAAAACCAAGTTCCAGAAAAGTTAACTATTTGCTTACAATCATACAAATATTTATTAGAAGACTAGTATCCAGGTTTCCTGACTCATGATAAAGTATGCTTTACACTATACTTCAGGAGGGAAAAACCATTTTTGAAAACTAAAAAGTGTAACTCAACTTTACCTGACCGCCAAGCTCTACGTAGGAATGCAAAGGCAAATGAAAGGGCTGCTCTGGATCCAACTCTTGCAAGTCCTTCTACACCTTTTCCTACAGGTCTAGAACTAAAACCAAACAAAAGGAAAAGATTAAACTTTTACGTGGTTTTAAAAGTCATGATATTTATATGAAATCAATTTTTTTACTCTTAATAATCACTTTAAAATGAATCTAGTAATTGCAGTTAGAAGGAAAAACAGAAGAAGCACAATCCCTTATGTCACCTTCCATGAATTCATCACTAGTAGCATCAGTTCAATGTACTCTAAAATCCATAGGCTCATGAAGAGAGTATTCAGGTTCTTTTTGTTTCTATTAGGCCATTAATTCATTACAAGTAGTGTGATAATTTTATCATCTCAGTGAATAGTGGACAGAGAGCCAATGTCAGAATGGAGAAGTTCTAGATTCAAGTGATACCTTTTATATTTACTAAGATCCTGGGAAATAACTTCTCAGTCCTAAGCTATTCTTTGAGACTCTAAGTTGGAGAGATGTTCATCAGCATTAGTACAGAAATTCTCTTCAATGGAAAGTTCCCAACACCAGTGAAATGAAAAGTCTTGTCAATAACCCTATCCAGTTCACAGGGCACAATGCCTTAAACACAGGAAGTACCTAAGAATATTTTGAATCAATCTGAAGGGTTCTTCCATGGATGTAACTCAAGACCTTCTCACAGAACTGTCTATATTCTTTCCTACCCTTAACACTATTATTTCCTCCTCTGCTCTACAATGGAGAATGAGGAAAGAATTTGTATTCAAAAATTGATTATACCTGGTGGAGTTATTCAAGAATGAACACAAATACTGAAAGTTATCTAGTACTGCATTCTCTCTCCCAACTAAAGAGCCCCAATTTAGGAAGCTACAGAAAGTAAACACTTCAGAATTCTTCTGGTTCTATGTATATTTGGTATATTCTTCCCTTATGTTCAAATAGGAAATTAAAACAGTCCCTGCCCTCAAGGAGCTTACATTCTAGGGGCAGCTAAGTAGTCAGTGGAAAAAGAGCCAAATCTAGAGATAAGAAATACTAGGTCAAATCTGGCTTCAGACACTTCCTAGCTGGGTGATCCTGGGCAAGGTCCTTTGCCTAACCATTACCACTGTTCTACTTTGGTACTGATTCTAAGACAGAAAATAAGGGTTTAAAAAAAAGAGCTTACATTCTACTAGGGAAATAAAATATGCAACAAAATAAACATGAAGTATATATAAGATAATAAAGTAATTTCAAAAGAGATAAAAATAACTCAGGTAGCAGGTGGGGGTTAGGAGAGATCAGGAAAGACTTTCTATATAAAATGGCCCTTGAACTGCACTTTGAATGAAGCTAAGGACTTTAAAGTTCATGTGAAGAGGGAATACATTATAGACATGGGGGGGTTAGGGGGGTACCACCTATATAAAGGCACAGAAGGAGATGAAATGTCATAAATGGCAAATGGTAGGCAAGTTTGTGAATGAAATATCAAAAAAGAAGAGTCTATATACCAAGCTAAGGATTTTGTATTTTATCATAGAAGAAATAGAGAGTAATTTAAAAGATTTTTTTAAGTTAGGGAAGGTGATTCAGTCAGTTAAATATTAATTCAGAAATTATGTGGAAGATAGAGTAGAAAGGGAAGAGACTGGAGTCAGGGAATCCAAATAAAAGGAAACTGAAATAGTCTAGGCTAGACTGAGCTGTGAGGTTTGTGTGAGTGGACAGATAAGGATGGATGCAAAAGATGTTGTAGAAGCCAGATCTACAAAATCCTACCACCACATACTCAAAGACCCATACTCAAAGACCCATCCACCCTATCAAGCTCTTCAAAATAGTTACCATTTAGAGTACCATGATAATTTTCTCAACTAAAATCATGTTTTTGTAGAAACCAAGCAATAGTTTGTCCTATATAATTAAAGGACTAATTTTATATTTAGAATATAAATGTAGAACACAAGTTTAGAATATAATAGAATCAGAAAAGTTCTCACTTATATTACCTTTTTTTGTCCACAGTAGGTAAAGGAATACTGTTGCTTTTCCATTTAACTTTGACATTTTCCTGAAGAACAGTTCTATTCAGTGCAATGAAATATCGTTCTAATATAACCAGCCTCTGCTTTAGCCTCACTGCTGAAAGAGTTGTTGTAGCCGTCTGTGTGGCAAGAGTCTGTTGTTCTTTCACTAGCACATAAAGGCATTCTTTCAACTCATTCACATCTAAGAGAATAATGAGAAAACAACACAACTCAACATCAAGTATATATGGCTTTATAACTAAATGGGATATATGATTTGTTAAAATAACCAATTTAATCTTAGCACAGTTCTAATTCTTCAGATGTTTACTTATATTAGGCCCGACAGTTTTCATCTATTGTCCCTACTCTCCCTTCAGGGTCTAATACAAAAAGTATAAGCATGCAACAACTCTAAATATTTTTAAAATATTTGAAGATAGCACTTATCTCCACCCATTTTAAGCTGAAAATCCCCCATTCGAATAATGCCCTGCCTTCAATAAGTTATAGTGATGAGTCCTCTAACTATCCTGGGTATCTGCCTCTATAGTAACGTTACAATGTATTGATATACTAACAACTGGCATCCCAGACATTGTCTATTTAAAGCAAAATACAGAGTTCCATCTTCTCCTTCTTTCTATGTACTATATTTCTATTTCAGTCTAAGAAATCATATTAGTTTTTTTGGCTACCACATTAAACTGATTCAAATTAAGATTACAGGATATGAAAATCCCCAGGTTTTCTTTAAATGAACTATAGCTTAATCTCACCTGTATGTCTACAGCTGAAATTTTAAATTAAGAAAAAGATAATAACAGGATCACTATGACATTGAAAAGACACCAGCTAAAGAATAGAATTTTCTTTTGCCTGTTTTATTGTGGAAGTTTTTGCTTTACTCTGTTTATATCAGTACCACAAAATAGACTATTATGGAAGAGATATGTAGCAAAATTTCCTTAAGGCATTTTCCAAAGAACTGAAGTTTTCAAAGTATTCTCTATGAGGGAAAAAAAACCACTGACTTGTGGATAGATTTTAGAAAATTTTAGGTTTAAAGGCAAGAAATAATGGCATAAATATTTTCTGTTCTTAATAATAACATTCTCACATTGACTATGGATGAAAAGTCAAACCGATAGGGCCAAAGCAACACTGTGTTCTCACTTAGAAATATCCCTCACCAGCTCCAAGGTTCCTTTCTGGTTGCCCACCTCCTCCCCAACCATTATTACTGAGATTTTTTTTCAATACTTTAATTCAATATTTATTAAACATCTACTTAAAATTATAACCTTGATATTCTTTGTAAAACATGAGGTAAAATCTTCAGATGAGAAGAGAGATGAGTGCTCCCAGGAGGCCTGAAGACATAATTCTACCCAAATGCTATGACGAATTGCTAAAGAATCAATAAGCATAGAAAAAGGACTGTCTTGTTGCTCTGAGGGCCCTGCTAATTATTAAATGCCTATTAGGTACAAAGAATGTGACTGATGCCTTTCAGAACTACTGAAAGATTTTTACCACAGAGCTCAAAGAAGCAATAATTTAAGAAAACTACATTAGTGGTATATTGTTGTTGGGGCTGTGAACTAGTCCAATCATCCTGGAAAACAATTCAGTATTAGTAGAGAAATATGACTAAAAAGAGATCGAACCATTTGAACAAATGATCCTGCTACCCTTTTCTCTTAATACTAAATTATTTTCTAGGAGAGTTAATACATAACAAGATATTTTTGGCAGTAATGTTTTGGGAAACATGAAAGCAGAAACAAAATGGATACCCATCAATTGAGGAATGTTTAAAAATTGTGCTGTGTTAATACATAATGAAATTTTATTCCAATATAAAAATAATATGAGGAATTCAGATGAATTGGAAAGACATATGAATTACTGCAGCAAAGTATACAGAATCAAAAAAATGACCACAATGATGTAAGGGAAATAACCACCAAAAAATATCAAAATTCAACCAACCTTGACTCCAAAAAGATTTATGAAAAATACTCTCCCTTCTCTCAGTTAAGTTTTCAAAATCTTTTTGGGGTCATTAACTCATCCCCAACCTTACATGTCTTTGGTAATCTGTGAAGCCTTTGAATCTTTTCTCAGAATAATGTTTTTAAACATTATTAAAGCACAAAATAACATAGGCAAGGGCGGGCAGTTAAGTGACTTGCCCAGAGTCACCAAACTAGGGAAGTGTCTGAGGCCACTGAACCCAGGACCTCCCTTCTCTGGACCTGGCTCTTAATCTACCAGCTGCCCCAAAAAATATTCTTTATTGACTATTAAAGATAGTATAATAGCTACTGGAACAGGGAAATAAAGCTTTTTGAGGATCATTTAAGAGTACATCAAAGTAATGCAAGCCAATCAAACAGAATCAGTCACATCAAAACACAAAGGAAAAGTTCAGCTGAAATATTTAAAATGTTTTAAACTGGAAACTATTGATGTAAAATAGAATAATCAACTGAAAACAAGGAATGAGTTTCAGAGGAACTTAACAACTAGAGAGAGTATTAATGATACATCTACAATTCCAGGAAAGCTTCCTAAAGTTTGGAGACAAAAACATTTCTTTAAAAAGCAAAAACTACTGTTATGAAGGGGGAAAAAATGATTGTTATATTGCTGATAATTTTTTCATTCAAAGCTATGCCAAAACTGCCATCAGAATAAGTCCAAGTGAAACTCTCAGACATAAGCTTCTTCATCAGATTATAAAATACACAAAAAAAAAAAAAACTGGGGGATTTAACTTCTAGTAGGTTTTGGAACTTTTATCCTAATTAAGGGAACTATGAACTCTAATAAATATTATTCATATATGAAGAAGTATAATTGTTTCAGAATTCAGAAATACGGAAGAGCTGGGTGGCTCAGTAGATTGAGAGCCAGGAGTGGAGATGGGAGGTCCTAGGTTCAAATCTGGCCTCAGGTACTTCCTAGCTATGTGACCCTGGGCAAGTCACTTGACCCCCTTTGGCTAGCCTTTACCACACTTCTGCCTTGGAAACAATACTCAGTATTAATTCTAAGATGGAAAGTAAGGGTTTGGTTTTTTAAATAAAAAAGAATTACAGAAATACGAAAATAGAAATGAAATGCGACATGTTCTTGCATAATGCATATGTCATGAAAAGTTAAGAAAATATATCCAAGTGATGAAAATAAACACCGCACAATGTCTTGGATCATGGCTTGGAGAATGGATAAACCCCAAATGCAGGGATGGTTCAACATTATGAAAATTATTAGACAATAATTGACCATATCAATAATAAAAACAGAAACCATTAGATGTTCAGAAAAAGGGAATTAGAAAAAGCAATGAGGAAACAAAGTTATCACTCTTTACATACAGTATAGTGGTATACTTAGAGAATCCCTGAGAATCAACTAAAAAGCTCATTGAAACAAATTACAATAGTAATTCAGTGGTAGTTCAGTGGATTGAGAACCAGGTCTAGAGATGGGAGGTCCTAGGTTCAAATCTGGCCTCAGACACTTCCCAGCTGTGTGACCTTGGGCAAGTCACTTAATCCCCATTGCCTAACCCTTACCACTCTTCTGCCTTGGAGCCAGTACACAGTATTGACTCCAAGACATAAGGTAAGGGTTTTAAATAAATAAATGAAATAAAATACATGAAGGCAATATATCTACCAAAACATACCCAGCAACTATATGAATACAATTACAAAATACTTTACACACAAAGTCAGACTTAAACAATTAGTAGTAGTAGTAGTCTCTCGGTAACCAAGGATGACTATTGTCTTTGTGTGTTTTTGTGCACAAAGACACCTGTGCATGGAGATTTAAGTGGAAAAGTCGATGCACAGAGACAGTCCCACTCTCTCGGCATTGGAAGCCTGGGTCCAATGGCACAAAAAGTCGTTACACCTGGAGACTTCCTCAGCTGCATTGGATGGCCGTGTTGTCTTTTGTGCTCCAACATGCCCTAAGCACTCCACAGTGCTTTGCTGTGTCGCCCTCTCAGCCGTTGAACCTTCTTACTGGTTTCTTCCGTCTGTTCGGCCAAAGCAGTCTTCACATGCTGGGTGAGCAAAGCCCTGGTTCACCAGGGGTCCACGACAACCCAATGGCTACCCTCACAAGGTTTAGCCGGCCTGTCGAAGCCGTTGCCTGGGGTGTGGCCGCTGCTGCATGCTAGCAGCTACTGGGAGCCATAAGTGAGAGCTGGGTGTCAGGTGAGGGTCAGAGGCTGGAGAGCTGCCCTAGGAGGGCATGACAAGCCCTCCATACCAAAGATAATACTCCTCCCTGAGCAAACAATTAGAAAAACATTAAGAGTGCTCATGGGTAGGCTAAGCCAATATAATAAAAATTGACTAAATTAGTTTACCTATTCAGTGGCATATCAATCAAACTTCCCAAAAAATATTTCATAGAGCTAAAAAAAATAACAAAATTTATCTGAAAGAACAACAGGTCAAACGAATAGAATAGATCAATACACAGTAGTAAATGACCACAGTAACCTAGTTTTCAATAAACCCAAAGAACCAAGCTTTTGGGGGGAGGGGGAAGAATAACTATTTGTCATTATATAACAAAAATTGCTGGGAAAACTAGAAAACATTGTGGCAGATATTAGGTATAGACCAGAATATCATACCATATGCCAAGTTGAAACCAAAATGGATACATGATCTTGAAATAAAAAGTGGCTCTTCAGATTTTGGTTCCTAATTAGGGCTTTAGATTCTGATGAGATTTGCTTTTGGATTCTCATGGAGACATTAGTATTAAACTCGGGGTATTGGTAGCTAAGCAGTACTTTCTATCTATCTACATTTTTCCACTTTCACTCTTTCCACCTGTTTGTAAATAAAGCTACTAAAAGTCATTTTGACGTAAGCTGTAATATTTTAAAATTGGCAACCACAATATTATTTTAGAATTCTCATATTTAAAATAAAACCTAAATTGAATTTCTTATATTAACCAAACTGGCCTCTTCTCTATTCTTCCCACATGGTACTCAATCTTCCGTCTCTAAATCTTCCTACTGGCCATTCCCCTGCCTAGAAAGCACTCCCTCCTCACCTTTACTTACTTCACACATAATATCTTACTCTTCCATAATTAACTTCAACAGTACCTCCTACATATAGGCCTTCTTGATATCTACTACTAGTGCTCTTTCTTCCTAACTACCTTTGTTCAGTATATGCTTATTTTGTACATACATATGCATATGTTGTTTCTCTCCAAAGAATATGTGCATATGTTATTTATTTACATAAATTCCCTGAGAGCAAGGAATGTTTCATTTTTATTCTGTGTCTAGCATAATGCTAGGCACATAACAAATAAATGCTTGTTAACAAAATAATAACTGTAAATCTCTTATCTTAGAACATAAATTTCAGATCTGTATATTCCTCAGTGCCAAGATTAGTGCTCTACAAACAACAATACTTAAAAGTACTTTCATATTCTATTTCTTATGTGTTCCTTGAGTAACTATTTCCTAGGTAATGACTTTTGGATAGCTCTAACTATATTTGCTCCAAATGGAAGAAATGGAATGGTAAGAAAAAGGGGCAGGTTGAAGATCGCAATGTCAATTGTTAATGTTCTTTCCCATAAAATTATGCCCAATAATGGAACAGAATTCTTTATGAAAAAGCAACACACTCTCAAGCAACATGTGAATAAATAACCATAGGAGTATCAGAAAAGGGTTTTCTCCACTGGGAAGGAAGTTGAACCAAATACCCTCTGGGGCTCCTTCTGACTCTATGATTGTATAAACATTACATACTGAAAATTCAGCCCAGAAATATTGCAAATTTGGATTCCAACCCAAGTCTACCATTTACTATTTGTGTGGCCTTGAACAACTGGCTTAGCTTCTCTAGACATCAAATTCCTCATTGGTAAAATGAGCAAGCTGAACTAGACAACTTCTAAGTTCCCTTTTAAAGCCCTAAATCTTATGATCCTATGATTTAATAAGAATTCTGATAATATTCAGACACAAATATCAGTGACTCTAAAAAAAATTTTCCGATACAATCATTAATTTTCAGAAAAATAGAGTCTAGCACATAGTAAATTTTATAGTAAATATAATACACTTGAATTTTTAATCTCTTACTTTAAAAAAATCATGTTAACTTTTTTTTTAACCCTTACCTTCCATCTTGGAATCAATACAGTGTATTTCTAAGGCAGAAGAGTGGTAAGGGCTAAACAAAGGGGGTTAAGTGACTTGCCCAGGATCACATAGCTAGGAAGTATCCGAGGCCACATTTAAACCCAGGACCTCCCATCTCTAGGCCTGGCTCTCAATCCACTGAGCCACCCAGCTGTCCCCCATATATTAACTTTAAAGGAAAGCTCATCACTCTTATTCATTCATTCATTCATTCATTCAAATGTGTTGCGCAATACACTAGGCTAGGTGTTCAGGAAGATATAAGACTATCTTAATGTCAGGCAGTTTTGACGCTTTTCAGGAAACAATAAACAATTAGAAAATTATTTAAACAGAATTTAGTTACTCATAAATGTTATAACAATTAACCAAAAAGAGAAAGATCTATGAAACATTGTGGTATTTGAGTTCATTTTTGAAGAATGAAGTATATGCAAATGAGCTAAGAAGAATCATATACTCTAAGCTGAAGAGGGATCCATTCCATAATATTACACCCATAATTAGTGGTCATGCAAGTTCATGCTTGAAGATTTATGAAATACTTTGATGTTAAAACAGTCCTAACTTCAGTGCTATATTAGAAAATAAAAATGGGATATTATCCCATTGCCTAACCCTTACCACTCTTCTGCCTTGGAGCCAATACACAGTATTGACTCCAAGACGGAAGGTAAGAGTTTAAAAAAAAAAAAGGGATATTACTCACACAATTTTTATTTTCAATATGGCATTTCATAAAATTGAGAGAACTTTTTTTAAAGGGAAAAAATTCAAAGATGTCTTATAATAACAAAGAAGAAGAAAAAAACTTGACTCTCGGGCATCCACTGACTAACAAGCAATAATTCTAACACAAGGCGAAAGAAAAAATAAAGAGCTTTTTTGCTCCTGAAACTTTAAATAAATCTCTACTTCGAAGACTCATGAATTTGTTAACCATACAAAAAAATTAATATGTTTTTACAAGTTATATATAATGAATGGTTAAACTCCACCAATTTACCAATGTCCCAAAGCAACAAATATGTTAATAAGTTGTACCTATGTTAGTTTGGAATCAAAAGAATTCCAAAGTGGAAAGGCCTTCTAAAATCAACTAGTCAATAATTCTTAACATAAGAGCTATGAATTTTTTTAAATTATTTGGATCCCTATGTTTCTAATATAACTGGTTTCCTTTGTAAACCCTGTATCTCATTTTAAACATTTGTAAAAAAAGAATTATGCTAAGAGAGGGTGCACAAATTTCACCAGACTGCCAAAGAGGTTCATGAAACAAACAAAAAAGCTTATTGTTCCTGAACTGGTCCAATCTCCTTCTGTACAAATAAGAAAACTGAAGTCCACTAATATAGAGATTACTCAAGGTCACAAACAGACTTGTGAAGATAGGATTAACTCTCCCCTGCCCACTTTCAGATTTAAGCACCAGAAGCGTATATACCCCCAATTTACTTTTAAGTGAGGGGAGGTCCACAACCTGCTAAAGTGAGTGACAACGCAGAAACTACTGACTGCCCCCTGGGCAGTTCTAAGAAAAATTTATAAACTACAATTGGTCCACATAAAGTGGAGGAAGGCACAGGAAGTGATGCAAAGAAGGGTCTCTAAAAGTAGTTACAACTTCCTGTGGAAGGGAGTTTGCGAGAATTTTTTCGGAGTTGTAGTTTGAGCTCTATCAAGGTTGTGAAAGCTGGTAGAAGACCTTCCTTGCATGGACCTGAGATCCTAGCATTTGGTGAGACTGCTCTTGATTTTGGATTGATGAGTGGTAAAAACAGACCTTCTTTTCCTGAATTCCAGAGAGATTAACACCAGACATGCCTCCCTCTCAGATGTCACATGGGTAATACCTAATTTACCTCTGGCTGGGCTTCTGGAGCCCTGATGGACCAAAGCCAGGCGCTAAAGCAGATATTTAGCTCATTAAGCTAGATTTCTTACTCTACCCTCTTTCTCATTTCTCTATCTTACTCTTTCCCTCTGTCTTGTAAATAAAACTACTACAAAATCATTTTGACTTGAGATATATTAATTTCGGCAAGCCGATTTCTCTTATATTTAGTCCAATCTCAATTTTTTACCCTTACAGTCTTGAAGAGAAAGTACGGAATAGCTGCTGTAAGAGTATGGCAGAGAATCCATCAGAGATGAATACAAAGAATGCCAAGTAGGAGTAAGGACCAAGAAGAATTTGGACAACATAAATTTATGATGGACCTGGTTGTTACTTCCTCCATTCAGTGCCTAATAGGAGTAGAGAAGGCAAATGGTCAAGATGACAAAATTGAAAATCATCAAGATGCAAATGAGATTCGTGGCTGGAAGACAAAGATTCCCTGTTCTTATTAAGTACTTATAAGTATAGGGTCAAGACTAAGAATAGAAGAAAATAAGAATATGGATGACAGCCTGTGAGAACAGGACAGATAAAATGACTATGGGTTATGAGATGGATGAGAGGTTACAGTGAAAGCAAGGAGCAACTTTGGGAACAGTTTTGATAGGAAAGAGGTATAAGGAACACTGGCTATGGAGTCAAAAGATGTGCGTTAACATCCCATCTCTACCACTCACTACTTGCATGACCTTGGGCAAATCACTTAACCTCTCTAGGCCTTAGTTTCTTCATCTGTACAATAAGAGAATTGGTCTAGATGACCTCCAAGATCCCTTCTGGCTCTAATTCCATGTCCTACGGAATGAAGCAATTCTAGTAATCTAAGAGCATTTAAAGATCATGTAGGAAGAACAGCTTTGGATATGATAATGAAGAAACATGAGTGATGGCTGAAGCAGAGTGAAGATGGAAGTTCCAGAATCTGAGGAGATTAATGACTCAGGAAGCCATGGTAATTGAAGATATATCAATATATATTCTAAAATCAAAAAATATGTAGACAGGAGAAATAAATGGGATGAAATTGAGAGAAAACCCATGTGCCAGGTTTCTAACTCCTTAAAAAAAGTGGAGACCAACAACATACCATTTATATAGAACTTTAAGATTTACAAAATGCTTTGCATATATTATGTCTTCTAAGAACAATATGAAGTCAGTAGATGAAAGCAAGAAGTAGTTAGATTGGTTTATATAAACAAAGAGATGCACTTCAAAAAAAAGGAAGGTGGTAGATAATAGCAAAGGGAGGCTCTGGAAGTAATAGTGGAGAACAAGGGAGATGTAAATTCCAACTTCTAATTCAGTTCATTTATCACATGTACATTGAGAGAGGAAACAGCCAGCAATGGAAACTGGCAAAAGAGCTCTCTTCTGAAAAAAAGTCTCCACGAACTCACTCCTATTAAAACTTTACTTCCATACTAGAAGGATCTGTAATTTTACCACAGTGGGAACTCCTTCCACCAAAGCAAGCCACAACCACCCCTAACTTGGGAGATTATCTATAAAGATTCCTCTTGCCAAAAAATTCATCAACTTAAAGTAAACTTGATGAAAAACCTCTCTGAATATTAGAGAGATCAGTTCTTGAACAAGAGAGTCTACCACTGGGTCCGTATTCACAGACTTTCTAGCTTGGTTTCAGCTTCCAACATATCAAAGCTGATGTTCATTTATACAGTAGGCTTAATTAGCATATGGTAGCCTTTGAGAAATCCATCGTCTACCTCCACATTTCTATGAAGGAACAGAGTAAGACTCCTAACAGAAGCAACAGAGTAGGACCTGGGGGGGGAGGAGGGTGGGGGGACACAATCATTTCATTGATTTTTCTTTTGCCTGACACAATTTTAAAGGACATCTCCAAAACACAAACTATCCTGCCACTAGACTCTCATGGCACTTTTTATATGTCAATATTCTATTTTGTAACCGTTTTTGAGAAACAGCTTCCCAACTTGGCTATAAATTCACATCTAATTTGTTTTGCATCTTCTCCATCTTCTGCACATGGCAAGCACTTAATTAATATTTACACTGAATTGAATGAAACAAATAAATTTCAATATATGACCTTCACTGAATACCTGCATTTTAAGCCCTTTATTTCCAAGTACTAAAAAAATTTAGTTATGATCACTATTTCAAGAATTTTTAGCAATCAGCAAGGTGAAGGTGAAAAATACTTTAAAAGTCATTTAGTCCAATTCTCAATTTTTACCAAAAATCAAACTGAGAGAAGTTAGTAACTTATCCAACACTGCACACATAGTAAATGTCAAAGCTGGCATCTGAGCCTAATTCTTCTCATGTCATATCCATCATTCTGTTATGCCAACCTGAGATTTTGAAAGACAAAGAAACTCCTTAAAGTCAAATTTTGCCTATTTTTAAAGCCACTCCAGAGGTAAATAAATCATATTTAGTCCTCTCAGTTAGCTGGAAAGCAGTGAGAATATAAGAAAAGGAGCAACAAAAGTAATGATTCATAATGTCTTTTCTCCATTTCTTTTTAGGAAGATAGTCTCTATTCCCTAAGGAGAGACAAGACAATGATTAGCTCAACTGAAGCTACTTATTCCCAGGAGCTGATTAGAGAAGGAGAGGGGAACATGAAGAACAGGGACTTCTTCCAAGAACTTATTCTACCTGCCAAAGTCCATCCAGAAAACCATATATTTATAGAACTTCTCCTCGCTACCTCCTTGCCAGAACTCACATGAGGCTTCTCTCTTTGCCCTCTAATCCCAAAATCCTAGACATACATGTCCTACTTTATGACACAAATAATATAATTTTATATAAAATTTAATAATATTCCTCCATGTTGCATCTCTTCCTCTGTCTACTTTTAACGCCCTCAAAAAATATGTCCCACTCAAGTTAAGTTCATTACCTCTAATACCCATGCTGCTAAATAAAGTCTTAACTGATACTACCTCCTCCAGCCTCCTCTCCCCTCTGACTGGAGGGCTAGGGAGTAGAATACTAAACTCTTCTCAATGCCTTCCTTTAGAGAAGACAGTAACTAGATTCATTCCACTCTGTATCTGCTGTCTTGCCTAGTTTCAACTCCACAGAATAATATGCCAGGTACACTCTGCTCTCTTCTCCCCTACTCATGCTTTCCCATCTCCTTTTGTGTGTTGTCTCCCTACATTAAATAATAAGCTCATTGGGGGTAGAGACTGTTTCTTTTTATTGACTGTATCCCCACAGCTTAACATATTGCCTGGCACATGGTAGTCACTTTGGCATTGCAGATGCTTAATGAATTGAATATTTTTATTTCCTTTTCTGTTGAAGATTCTGTGTGGCACTGGAATTCATCCATTTTCCATGAATTAGTCTTAATACTGTAGCAAGATTTCTGTCAATCAGCACAACACAACAAATTACAACTTGCAAAAAACTTTCTCTGGAATTATAAAGTACCACTGTACTATAATCTAGTCTTCTTTTTAAAAATCTATGCTATTTTAGAAAATGCATATCTGAAAATTAAAGTATAATTAAAGTTAGGGTTCCTCTCACCATATTTATTTCAAAAAAATCTTCCAAATAAGAATATTTAAGATCCTGATGAGGGTCAAAATACAGGAAATAAAAAAAGTTAACTAGTTGTTTTAAAAAGTCTACTTTCAAAACCTTTTAGATCAAATGGATAAATAGCACCATTATATCAATGATTCCTTTGACAATATTACATACAATTTATAATCTAAAACTGAGTATGCAAAACCATAAAATTTAAAGAGCATGTTGAGGAAATATAATAAAACAAAAACTAGTCAAATATGATAGTCAAATATATGAACAAAGCATTGAATGGGAAACAAATGGGAAACAAAAAAACATAAAATGGGAAACAAAAATGAAGAAATAAATGAATCTTAATGGCTTTGTAAAGATTAAAATTTAGGGGAGACTGTGGGAGGTAGAAATTTGTTTCTCTCTGCAAGGAGTATTATATTTTATGAGGTTCATTAAAGGTTGAGAATTTAAGAATATACAAGTAAGAAAAAACACGTGCCTAGGCCAGAGGCCTAGACAAGACCTCACCTACATTATGGAAAGAGCCTCGTCTGCCCCAAAACAGAAGTCCAAAAGAGCCCACCTATGGGGAAGACCCTTTAAATAAAATTTTGTTCTCCCAGGTGAGAATTCAGTGAGATTAGAGGGCATTCTGGGAGCTAGCAAGGACTCCTGGGGAATGGAGTCCAGAGTTCAAATCTCAATTTTACAGCTTCACTAAATGTAAGTCATCAAAGTCTAACATTAAACATGTATCTAGAATATTACATTTTCATATAATACTGGGTCAAGCCTTCATGCATTATCACCATCAGAAAATTTCACAATACCTGGTTGTTTGCCCCATACCCAACTCTCCACAATTGATTTGGCCCTGTACATAGGCACTGGGGTTTCTTCTTCATCTTTCTTCTCTTTCTCACTTTGATCTTCTTTCTTTGTTCCACTTTGACATTCGGCAGTGTCATCTGAGAAATTAAATATGGAAGCTGTTAACCTTTATAAGAAATACAACATCCTCTGTTCAACTATGATGTATACATTAATCCTGATATAGAAAAAAAATAAGATACTGAATATCATCACATCTACAATATTATTAAACAGGAAAAGCACCCAAAAAAAGGTTGACAAAAATCTGTTACAAAACATGTGGCAAACTTTTTTTTGTTACAGGTATCAATGAACCAAATCAGTGACTCTCTTTTATCAATAAATCATTAAATTGCACATGAATTTGTCTGGGAAGCATGCTATTTTTCACAATCATATTTTCACTGGCTGTCAAGACATGCTTAGAATGCTCTGCACCTCCTCACTTCTACCTCCTGGCTTCCTTCAAGTCCAAGCTATAAAATCCCATCTACTCCAAAAAATTTCTCCTAATGCTCCCTAATTTTTATGCCTCTCCTCTGTTGAATCATCAAGAGAAAAAGTTGAAAGAGAGAAACCTCAGGACAGAGTTTTGAGTTATGTGCAAATTAAGTAGAATATGAATAATGATTAAGCAAAGGAGACCAAAAAGGGGGAAAAAATCAAACTAAGTGAGAGCAGTGACACAAAAATCCAGAAGAAATAGCATTCAGGAAGTGATCAACAGAATCAAATTCTGCAGTGGTCAAGCAGGATAAGAATTAAGAAAAATCCATTAGATTTGTCAATTTAAAGATTATTGTTAATCTTGGAGAAAAAAGTTTCTAATTGAATGAGATCAGACACTACACTTCAAAGAGTTGAGACAGCAGTAGGGAGAAAAAATAAAAGCAAGTAGTACAGACATCTTTTTCTAAAAGGGAAGAAAGATAATCATTAAGAGGATGAAAAAGTCAAACGACAGTTTACTTATTTTATGTGCATATTTGGGAAGTGAATTATGGCTGCGAGCTAGAACTTCCCTACAAATGCTAGCATACAACATTCTTATTTATTTACTTATTTATTCTTGTTCTCCAAAGAAACTGCCCCTTTTTAATAGCTGTCTATAATATAGTCACAACTAGCTAATTTCTTGTATTTATTTATTTAGAATATTTTGATATGGTTATATGATTTATATTCTTTCCCTCCCCTTTTCAATCCGATCCTTCCAGAGCTGACAAGCAGTTCCACTGACTTATACATGTACTAGGGCATAAAAATATTGCAAATAAATGTAGCTACTTTTTCAGATCACAATGTGGTAAAAATTATAATTAACAAGTGTCCATAGAAAGGCAAATTTAAAATTAATTGTAAACTAAATAATCTAATTCTTCAAAACTAGTGGGTCAAAAAAGAAATCATAGAAACAATTAAGGACTTAATTAAAGAAAATGACAATGAGGAGACACCATATGAAAAACTATGGGATACAGCCAAAGCCATACTTAGGGGAAAATTTCCTGTGGAGAGGACTGGACTCCAGTTCGATCCTGGAGCTCAAGGAGCTTAGAGGAGCCTTCCTTCAGATTGGTCACATGAGTGATAAGGACTGACTCCCTTCTCTGCCTTGGCTCTCCAAGGCCTTAAAACTCCTGCTTTGGCTCAGCCTGAGCCAGAGCGGTTTTGAGTTAAACTTCTTTCCTTCTCTCCCTCTCGCTCTCTCCCTCTAATAATTTCTTCCTCCTATTGTAATTAAATCACCATAAAAACTCCATTCTGACTTTAGTGTTTCATTTTAGGATTTTATAAATAAAATCCTTGGCAACCAATAATTATTATATTCAGTCTCAACCCCTAAATTTACCCTTAACAGTGCCTATATCAGCAAAATAGAGAGGGAGGAGATCAATGACTTGGGCTTGCAACTTAAAAATTTAGAAAAAGGACGAATTAAAAATCCCTGAATTAAAAACTAAATGGGAAATCCTTAAAATTAAAGGAGAAATTAATAAAATTGAAAGTAAAAGAACTATTGAACTAATAAGTCTAGGAGCTGGTACTTTGAAGAAACAAATAAAATAAAGTACTGGTTAATGTAATTAAAAAAGGAAAGATGATTATCAGATTAATAGTATCAAAGATAAAACAGGTAATCTCAAGTCTAATGAAGAGGAAATTAAGGTAATTATTAAGAAGTATTTTGCCCAATTACATGTCAATAAATATGACAATCTAGGTAAAATGTGTGAATATTTACAAAAATATAAATTTCCTAGATTAACAAAAGAGGAAATAGAATGTTTAAATAATTCCATCTCAGAAAAAGTAATTGAACAAGCCATCAAGGAACTTCCTAAGAAAAAATCCCCAGGGCCAGAAGTATTTACAAGTGAATTCTACTAAACATTTAAAGAAAAACTAATCCCAATACTATGCAAATTATTTGACAAAATAAGCAAAGAAGTCTTGCCAAATTCTTTTTATGAGGCAAATATAGTCCTGATTCCAAAGCTAGGTGGATGAAAAACAGAGAAAGAAAACTACAGACCAATCTTAATGAACATAGATGCAAAAATCTTAAATAAAATACTACCAAAAATATTATAGCAGGCTTAGGCTCAAGTTTTTGGTCTTACCAGGTACTTGATCCAAACAGGCACACCCTTGACTGCCCTGTTCTGGAGCTCTGCAAAAAGAACTGTGTCCTCACCCTAAAGTGTGAACTATGTCCTCATCCTAAACCCAGATTGGGATTCCTGACTTCACTCTGGGCCCTCATGGATCAGCCCACTTCAGCCTAGATTACCCTGGCTAAGACTCCAGACTTCTCCACAGGTTTGAAATTTCAGGGAGTGTGGGTTAGCTTGTACCATTATTTGCCCCAGAAAGATCTTATGATCTGAATGTTGGATTGGACTTAGGTTCCAAACCTGCAACAGCAGATTGGGGAATGGGGGGGGGGGTGGAGAAAGGGGTTTGCTCTTGACTTGCTCTTCCCTCCTTGCTACAGTGCTACAGCCTCTTACTGACTCTCCTCTCCTCTCACCCCAGGGCCCCCAGATGTTTGGTGAAATATAATCAATTATGTAAAAATATTTTGAGGTATCCATCTGAAAGTTTTTAAGTTTTAAATCAATATCCATTGAGAATAATTTAATATCAAGGTTAAAACATGCAAATCTTACAAGTATAATACTCTAAATAGCAAAAGAGGATTAGAGAAACAAGGTTGCAAATAATAAAAAGATTTTTCTTCATTTCCCAAGCAACATACACCTACTAGGATATGTGAAATTTAGATTACTCCAGCCTACTTAGATTTTACTTTATGGAGAAGATGAAATTGTAATCTCCTGATTGAACAATGAAGGTACTTAGTTCTTACTTTATAGTGAAGCTATAACTTTAAGCTAAGTCAATTTTAAGATCTTAATACAAAAAGGTGTTAAGTAACTATAAAGGGTAAATTAATCACAAAAAGGTTAAGTAAGGTAAAGGTGAACTTAACAAAGTGTTAAGTAACTCAAAAGATAATCTAATCAAAGAAAATAAGAACTAAAGAATGGGCAGTCCTGGAGAAAAGCCTCTGATATGATTGGTAGACTTGAAAATTTAGAGGAAGGGACACAAGAGTAAAAGGTCTATATATTTCATGTCACTTCCTCTCTCCGGTACCTTTGGTGGCGGAGAGGTGGCTAGTGGCAGCATGCTGGGCCTTTCGGCATCTTGGCGTGGCTACAGCTATTGTCTGGTTCAGTGGTGAGTTTCTGGCTGAGTTTTTCCTCCTATACTTTGTAAATTTTATCCTCTTAGAAGTCCCTAATCTCCTTCAGAGACCTAGCGGCAGAGATCTTGAACTCCCTCTGGCACAGGTCAGGAGGGAGAAATCCTGTACCCTCTTCCCTCTTTCTCCTTAAATCCTTCCCTCAATATTAATTAAAATTACCATAAATTTCTAGACTGACTTGGGTATTTTATTTGGGATTTTTCCCCTGGCAACCAATTAATTTAGATTTTAAGTCACAATGCTAAAATTATCTCCTCCACAGATACAAAGCCAAAATAAATCACAATCAGGACACCTTTTAGATAATATTGTAAAAGATTTAAAACTTCCTACAAATTTGTTAACCTCTTCCACATATTAATTTAAAACCTAAGGTGTTAATTAGCAGCTTCACTAAATTTTGATTTGGTATGGAAAATAATACTACAACCTAAGCAGTCATGAGTATTGGATTTTGGAAAAAAAATATTATTGAGTGTTGCCAAAACATGTACTTTATTCTATAAAAACTGAAAATACGTGTATAAATGCAAACCTATGTTTAAAAAAGCAATTTGTTAGCAATTGATCATATTTAACTGCAATGATATATGATTTGTACTATAACCTAAAAGTTTTAGGTAACTAGATAATGACAAAGTACCAAAAGTATTATATGTTAGGAAAATGTCGATTCTCTTCCAAGTCACTAACAAACTCCTGTTATATCAGCCATCATTAATCAAGATAATGTTAGTGAAAATGTAACTCCCAGCTTGCCAGATAGTTTAAGCACTGTTACTGAGTATCGAAACTTAGAAAAATCTGGAAAATGATTGTAAAGAAAAACTGGTTATCATGACTTGTAAAATCAAAGCTTTTCATTGTGTATGTAAATCTTGTAAATGTTTAAGCTCCAAACTGCAGTTCGTGAGATTTGATGTTTAAGGTAAAAGCTTTTGAAACTGCAATTAATATTATTTTTGAGTTTTGAATTCAGGTATAATTGTCTGATAGATCATTGAACTGTATCCACCATTCAAAAGGAAAGAATAACTCTGACTCTTACCTAAAGTCAAACAGTGTTTAATCCTTTCCCTGCTTTTTCCTTTCAAAGCAAATTGTTATAATCAAAGCAAAGTGAAATTAACATTAATAATAATAAATTAAATTAATATGTGGAAATCACAATCAGCAATCAAATATGTTCCACTACTTACTTAAGAAATTGTACCCCACCCCAAGTTTTTGCTTCAATTAGAGTTATAATGAAATCTCTTTTAAGTTAATTAATTTGGATAATCACTGAACTTAAATTGGAGAAACCTATCTACAAAAAACAAACAAGCAAACAAACAAATACCAGAATTATAATATGGGGCTCAAGGTTTTGTTTTTATTTACACAAGAAATGAGCACTCACAGCAGAGAACCTTTCAGGAACAGCCAAATATGAAAACCCCAGATGACCATTTCAAAGACCCAAGTCACTAAAGTCCATGATTTGGAGATAAGCCAAAAGAGCAGTTTCATATGGCAAAACAATCCCTGGAGGTGTCAAGCCTCCCTAAGACTGATCAATCTTAACTATTAACCCTACCCCAATTATTACTATTGATGTGGTTTAGCTACCTTGAAAAATGTAACTTATAATGATGTACAACCTTGTATTCTGATATTAGCTATAATTATTTCTGTATCAAATGTAAGTTTTCAAGGTGTATTTCCCCTTCTATTAACTCAATCTCACCTCACCTATGTTTCACCTGAAGATAGCACAGCATAATAGATCCACATTTAACAAAACTTAACACAAATATCTTACACCAAACACTTATGGCAGCTTTGAGTAAAAAGAAAAAATGCATACCAGACCCTAGTATATTACCCTCTAACAGAACATAATTAGTAGCATAATAGCATGGACACTTAGAAATAAAACAAATTTGAGTTATAAGAAAGGAGAAGTCAATATCCTCTTGGCTTATGGAACAAAGAACAGGACACTAACAGAATCAGGACTAATAAGAATAACTCTTAAGCTGTTTGTCATAAAGGCAAAAAGGACCTTGAGTCTCAACAAAAGCCATAGCAACCCTAACAATCCAACTAAAGCTAGGCAAAAATCTCAGAGAAAAATGATCACTCTATTGAAAATATTAATAATATGGAAATAGGTCTTGATCAATGATACTTTTAAAACCCAGTTGAATTGTGCATTGGCTACAGGAGGGGGAGGGAGGAGGTGAGGGAAAGATTATGAATCATGTAACCATTGAAAACTATTCTAAATTAATTAATTTAAAATATTTTTTTAAAAGCTTAGAGGAAATGCCTTGTCAGGGTGGCAATCTTAGTAATCCTAAGATTGGACCACTTATTTTGAGGCAAAAGACCCCTGATGCTATTTTTCTTAATTTCTCCCTTTTTCTATTTAAGAGAAAAAGGAGCAAAAAGATTTCTGAGTAAGAGCCCCACTGCTATGCAAACCATCAATTGGTGACAGTTATAAGGGTGTGCCTGAGAGTTAGCCAGTTACAGCTGGTGGTTGGAAAGGGCTTTTGTCTCTGGGTCCCCTGGGGAGAGGGCTATGTGACTCGCTCTCTCTGGAACTGTCAGGAGCCTGAGAAACAGATTTAAGGTCTTAACAGCCTTACTGATTATTAATTATCTTGGGTAGATAGGTAGATGATGTAATAAATAGATGATCTGTGGAAACTATTTCTTATTGAAACGACTGAATACTCTGGCTTGTGACTAGAGAGAGTTGCTGGTAGGGGATACTCCTGAGGGCTGCTTAGTGACACATTCCAGTTACAACAAGAAATAGTGTCACACAGATCATCATTTTTATTACAATAGATAATTATTATCTTATATATGTATATATTATCTTGGGTAGAGAAGCAACTGCCCACAAAGGCAGATAGATTTAGGGTTTTCTAGAAAAATTTTACTTAGGATTGGGATCTTAGGTAATATAATATAAGCTATTATAAGATTACTGTCTAGGGGGCAGCTGGGTAGCTCAGTGGATTGAGAGCTAGGCCTAGAGACAGGAGGTCCTAGGTTCAAATCTGGCCTCAGACACTTCCCAGCTGTGTGACCCTGGGCAAGTCACCTGACCCCCATTGCCTAGCCCTTACCACTCTTCTGCCTTGGAGCCAATACACAGTATTGATTCCAAGATGGAAGATAAGGGTTTAAAAAAAAAAAGATTACTCTCACCTTCTTCCTTTCTATTTCCTATCCTTATTTTCCTAATAATAAACTAAGCATTTTGTGCTTAAGAAACTGCTCTCCTGACTTTTGTTCAAACTCCTACCCCAAAAATTTAACCCTTCACACCAAGTAAAAGTCATCTTAGCTCTTACGCTAAAGCCATGGAGAAATGTCTGCCTCTGACAAAACACTAAGGTCAGCACACACAGCATATTGAAATACACTCTGAAAAATGCCCTAATAAAAAATAAAATTTCAAAAGCTCCATTTCCAAGCAAATAGAACTTTAGCAAAATAGAGTTTAGTTTTCTAGCCTTACGCAATCCATACAAATCAAACATTCACCTTGCCTTCATTTGTTAAAATTATTTTAAAAGGAGCAGATATAGCCCCAGTAGTGAGAATGAACCCCAGTAAAATCAAAGCCATGGTCTGGCCAGAATCACTCCTCACATGGGGCCCCAAAACCCCTCCTTTCCACTACTCCCTGATGTGCTTGGTAAATTACTGGATGTTCTAGACAAACCCACTGAAGCAAACATTTCCCTGAGAATCTGGACTAGGTGGTTACATATTTACCTATGGTTTATAATCCTATAGAAAACTCTGCTTAGAGCCACAGAGGTAATCCACATCCATTGTATCTGTCTTGCACATCATTACTAACCAATGTCCTTGCAAAAAGCTTAACTAATCCCTTAGCCTATGTCATTTTTCCTATAAAGTATGTACCCCAAATCATTAAATTTTGTCACTGATCAGCAAGAGAACTTCATGTCTGTCTGTAAGTCTGTCTTTTGACCCTCCTGATCCCAGAAAAAAGAAATCTCTCACCCCGGTTTGTGACCCACAAGTAATTTGTCAGGCAGAACGACAACCTTTTGGGTTTTTCTTTTCTTGATAGTTGTTTTACTCAGTCTCCTTCTTCGTTCTTTCACTCTTGTATTTGTTTTGTGGCAATTTTAATCTTGGTCAGAGAGGATTCTTGTGTTGAAATGGAGCTCGCTGCTCTGGTTTACTCCTCCCTCTTGGCTCTGCCCCCAGAAGTGGCTACTAGCTAATTTCTGAAAATTCTTAATTAAATTATGCCATTTTGAACTTGATAATCATCAATGACTTGCTAACATTCTAAACTCATGATTTTTTTTTAAAACCCTTACCTACTATTCCAAGGCAGAAGAGTGGTAAGGGTAGGCAATGGGGGTTAAGTGACTTGCCCAAGGTCACAGCTGGGAAGTGTCTGAAGCCAGATTTGAACCTAGGACCTCCCGTATCTAGGCCTGACTCTCAATCCACTGAGATACCCAGCTGCCCCCTTAAACTCATGATTTTTAAACAATGATTGCACTGATTTTTTGGATGACTGTATCAAAAGCATTTATTTAGCCTGGCAAAAATGAAAACTATGTTTGTTTACTCTTGTTCCTAAGACAAATTGTTAAAACTATTTTTAAAACCTCCTCTACATGTGCTAAGAAGATAAAAGGGCTAGAGTAAAGACAGGAAAAGGTTTAGAAATATTGTCCATAAATGATAAATTACAAAACCACAAAACAAAGAGGCTCCAACCAGATAATCTCGTGTATCCTTTCTGGCTCTAAATATATGAACTTAAGAGAATTATTTCTTAAATAATCACATTTTTATTTAAGCAAAAAAAATGACAAAATATATTATAGGAAGCACCAGCTTTGATTTCCTGAATAAGTCAAGAATTTAATACCATAATAATGTCAAGCTAAAATATTTTGTACTACAATTAGACCTATGAATTAAAAAACTATAAGGAAAAGAAGGTTACATATAACATCATATTAAAGCCAACATAATATTAATCACACAATTTTTCAACAACTTAATTAGTTTCAAAATTTGGAAAATGCTTTTATTTTGCTATAAAACCATGATGACTTGGGAAACATAGTCATATATGACTGTAATAACCTTTTTTAAAAACCTTTACATCATAAGGTGTAAGCAACAAAGAAAAATCAAAATACTGAAAATAAGTTGCAAATTTCTCCCTTCTGAATAAGCATGAATCACTCCCTACACAAACACAGTATATTTGTTCTTTTTTCTTACCAAGTAGAAAAGGATATTAACTCAAAAATATTACCTAATAGTTATGAATGCCACAAGTTAAAAACAAAGAGGTAACATTTCTTGTGGGATAATGTCCTAATTAAAATTAAAAACAAATTTCATACTGATGTTGGCATATTTTCAAAACTATGGACTACTGGAACTGGAAGAGATCTTAGCAATCATGTAGTTCAATTACCTGATTTTTGAGCTGAGGAAAATGAGACCCAAGAAATAATATGACTTGCTTCTAATCCCATAGTTAGTCAAAAGCAGAATGTAATTAGAACCCATGTCTCCTAATTCATTATGCTTTGAACTACTTCAAAATGCTCATGTTAGACTCTCAGTCGGTCTACACTTAGATGACAAAAGAGCCAACAAATTTAAGTATACAGAAATTTTCCAACTTAAATATTCACTAATACAAAAAGTTGGCTTTGCCCCTCTCTATGACCAAGCCTTTATAAGTCCATCAATTTTTTTTATTATTAATAGAATTTATTTCCAAGTATCTCAGTCCTTCCCTGTCCTCCCCACACCATAGAAGGTATCCGTTGTCAAGCAGATATATATAAAACATGTATATATGTACATATATATATTTAAATTAGGTTTTTTCCATTTTTCATTTCATCCTTATTCTTCAAATATTAAATCCATAGCTGTATATAATGTTCTTTTGGTTCTACTCATTTTAATCATTATCTCATGAAATTCTTTCAAAGTTTTTTTTAAAATGAATGTGCTCATCATTTCTTATGACATAGTAGTATTCCACCACAATCATGTAGCACAATTTGTATCGCCATTAATGATTTATATGGTTTGATAATTCTCTGGGCATAATTCCAAATTGCTCTCCAAAATGGTTAAATCAGTTCACAGTTCTACCATCTGTGTATCAGTGTCCCCACTTTTCCACATCTCCAACTATTAAACTCTTTTATATATTTATGACAAATGGAGTTGCCAGATCAACTGCCATATCACCTTCAAACATAGCCATTTAAGAAATAACTTTCTTATTCAATGTTAGTACTTTTCTGTTTTGTTTCATTACCACTATTGCAGCATTTCTGCTTTCCTTAATTGGAAACACAATATATTTCAACTCTTGAGTTCCAGTATAATGGCACTTTGAGTTCAATAGATTTCTGTGTTCTAAACTCAGAATCTTAATCACCATTTGACAGAGTAGTACAGTAGAACAAATCCTAATAATGGAATAAATGGATTTGCATCCCAGCTTCCATATCTATTATATACTTATGTGACCATGGAAAGTCATTAACATTCCTTCAATTTATTCACCAATAATAGAGATACAAATTTACTATTTAACTCAGGAGTATGGTAAGAAATGCTTTGCATAACTTAAAGTGCTACATAAAAATTTGAAGAGTTATTTTGTTTCTCTGTAAGGCAAGTATGGAGCCAATAGAGGGCCAGCTCTGTAGTTTCTAATATCTGGTTTCAAGTCCTTATCAGGTCCTTACAAATTGGGCTACTTAACCAACAGCAAGTCACAACATTTCAGTGCCACATATATTTAAGAAAATTTAAGATCAAAAAGACTGGAGAACTGTTAGAGTCAGAATGCAAAAGAAAGCATACAATTTTTCCATTGTTTATTTGGTTTATGTTTTGGTTTTAGATTACTCACAAAAAAATATGTTGGGGGAGGGGCAGAGATAAAATAAGCTTGGAACAGCTAGGAGTTGGGAGGACTTGGGTTCAAATCTGTCCTCAAAACTTCCTGGCTATGTGACACCAGGCAAGTCACTTAATCTCAATTGCCTCACCCTTACCACTCTTCTACAGAAGGTAAATGTTTAAAAAAAAAAAAGGATCAAATGATATAGTATTTGTAATGCACTTAGCACAAAGCCCAGCACATAGTAGGTACTAGCTATAGAAATGCTTAGGACATTCCCTTTCCCATCCAAGACTCTCAATTAGATAAGTTGACAGTCTGCATCAGAGAAGAATTTCTACACTAGGAATTCCCTATCTGGGAAAAAAATCACATCCAGAACCTTGATGCAACTCTACTCTCCCTCACACAGCAAAAAAAGTTTCTATAAGACTCAATGCTTCAAAAAAAATTAATCAATCATAAGGTCATATAGATTTAGAATCAGAAGGGAATTGGAAGGTCATTTGGAAAAATTCCTTCATTTTATTGAGGAGGAAATGAAGAACCAGATATTAAGTGGCATATTCAAAGTCACAGATGATTAAAGGGAAGAGCAAGTACAGAACTCATATCATTTTCAAATTCAGTACTTTTCACATCATGATTCTTGCTACCTTAAAATAATACTTCTGAAACATAACTCTGAGTCATGAAAAATCTCTTCTCTACTTTACACTTCAAAATCTGTACATCTTTAACCATCATTTCTTCACTTGTTCCAACCTGAGAAAAACATGGTTTTCTTACCAAGACCAAAACTTGAACCCAGGAATTCCAGGAGACTAACACTTTGATTACCCTCTGACCCTTCAACCTCAATCTTATCAGAACTCATTAACTTTCTCTCAAAGGCACCTCTCTTCCAAATTTCACTATTTCTATGTAAAAATTCACCATCCTTCCAGTCCCCCAGCTTCACAACTTCACCTCCCAGTCCTTTACCCCACATATCAAGTAAGTTGCCAAATATCCCTTTCATAAATAAACTCTCAATAAAAGTCCACCACACATATTCACTGCTGCTATTTCCCAATTCCCACTCACTTCTCAATCTCTTGCCACCTGGTTTCTGATTCAAACACTGAAATTGCCCTTACCAAATACACCAATCAATTCCTAACAGCAAATCTAATGATCTTTTCCAAGCCCTTATCCCTTTCTCTTTTAACCCACAGTGACCATCCTGGATCTTCTTCCTTCTTTTTGTATGAATCATAGTTGCTCTATCCTATTTCTTCTTCCTATCTGTCTGACTATTCCTTTTCAGGATCCTCTGCTAAATTAGCATGGTCCCATATTCTGGGTACTCCCCTCTCTATATCTTCTTTTCCTTTACCATCTTGGACCCTATTGTCTCAGCTCTCTAACAAGATGAGTCCAAAATCTGTATATCCAGCCTTAATTTCTCTCCTGACTTCCAATTATACACTGCCCTTTACAGATTATTAACATCTCAAACTCAGTATGTACAAAGCAGAATGTCATCTCAAACACACCTATCTTTATCCCTTCTCCAAACTTTCCAATTACTGATGAGAGCATCACTATCCTTCCATTTATTTTTGAAATCTTAGTCATCTATGATTTACCCCTTTCTCTTACCCCTCAAGGCCATTCTGGTTCCCACCTATCTTTCTAGATTTTTTAATATCAGAAAATAAATGCTACAATCAAACTAGTCTCAATTAAACTTGACTTCTACTCCCTGCAAACTTTTTAGGGGTTAGACCTGGAATGCACTACCTCCTCATTTCTGCTTCTAACTTCTTCTTTCGAGACTCAACTCTGAAATCCACACCTGTACAAAGCTGTGCCTAATCCTTTCCCCACCATACTCCCTCCAGTTGTTAATGCCCTTTCCCTCCCCAAATTATCTTGTATTTACATATACATATCTGTGTCTGTTTGGTGTGTCTTCTGAGAAGAGCATAATCGCTTTGAGGGATTGTTATCCTCAGTGCCTTTTATATTAGTACTTAATTAATATTTGCCATACTAAATTGATTAGAGAACCACAGAGAAGAGAAGAAATGTGAATATATAAATTGTGGTAAGGAAAATGTTCCTTGCAGGACATAAAACTAAAGCTTTCTCTCATAATAGTAAAAGAAGCATATACAAGTAGGTCAAGTTAGAGTCAACAATATGTTGAAAACTAGTATCAGGGCAAAAAAGATGTGAATCAAATACAGATGCAGAGAGTTCTACTGTCTGAAGAAAATATTAAGACTACAGCAATGATGAAAATTTATTTAGTATGTGGAACTAGGTAGCAATATTTCACACAAGCACAACCTAATTTTAGTTACCCCCCCAAAAAAAACCCCTCTTTCAACTATCATGCATATAAATACCATGTTTAATCTGATCACCCAATGTGTGACTCTTCTACTAAAGTTAGACAAGGAAATTTTTTTAAAGATGTGAATTTCAAATTTTGCATATTTCCAACAAGTATGTTAAGTCTTTTTGGAGATGGATTGGTTGCAAAATTCCTCAGAGGTTTAGTTTAAAATTTTGGATTATGATGATATAGAGAACAGAGTTTCATGTAATTCAGAAATATTCATGACATTAGCAAAAAGTCTTAACACAATAACTATAGTCAAATTAAAGGAAGAAAAGAGATTGGATTTCAATATCCCAGAATAAAAAAACATTCCTGAATTTCTAAAGTACGAGTATGAAGATGAAAAAGCTTCTGTCATTACAAGATTACTAATTTCACAATAATGTAGAATTATGAAAAGTATATAAAATTGTAAAAAGCCACTAAAGCCTTGAAGATGAGAAAAGAATAGTGGAATTCAAGAAAAAGGATTCAAAAGTAATTAAAAAGGGGGAAAAAAGGATGAGTTTGTCAAACCTAAGACAAAGATAGTGAAGCCACAGCTGAAATCAAATGTAGTTTTAAAAAATTATTTTAAATAAAATTAACTTTTTAAACCCTTACCTTCTGTAAACCTCAAAATTTCTTAGACTTATAAATGTTGGAAATTTCACCATTGGGAAATTTCATACTTGAAAAATTTCCTATTGATAGTGGGTCTTGACTATAGGAATGTGAACCCCATTGGCATGGGAGGTTCCTTCTCCTCCCTTAAGATTACTTTAGGACAGAAACCTTTTGCTGAACAATGGAAAGGAATTTGACCTATGCTTAAGCATAGAACAGGAATTTCTTTGAGTCATGATTGATTTTAGAATTGATACAATGGAGATACTTGGAATCAATCTCCACCCTATTCAGTCCTAACAGGATTGAGGAAGGGCTGCAGCCTAGATCAAAATTTAATTATTCCAATCTCTACCCTACTCAGGTTAACAGGATTTAGAAAGGGCTGTAGCAAAGGATCAAAGATTTAATTATTTGAAAATATGACCTTCAACAGACATGTGCAAAGCCAGACCTCTGGGCGGTCCTGGGTTAAGCTAGAGCCTCCATTGGCACAGGGAAATTGATGGACAGGTGATTGGTAGATGTGAGGACTGAGGGGAGGGAACTTGGATGGTTTCCTTAAGGATAGGGGGGTCTGAAGACTCGGTGGTGGTTGAGGAGTTTGTCGGAGGGGTTGAGAAGTTGGTCGGTGTGGTTGGTGTGTGCTCTGAGAAGCTTGCTCTGAAGGAAGCTGAAGGTGGGGGCCTCTGAGACTGTTTCTCCATTTTGGTCACGTGAGTAATAGGGACTGATCTCTTTTCTTTGCCCCAGCTATCTAAGGGCTTGGGCCTTTTGGCCCAGCCTAAACAGAAGAGGTATTTAAGCCCTATTCCCTTCTCTCCCTTTTTCTCTCTCTCGATCTCTAATTCCTTTCTTCCTCCTATTGTAATTAAACTCCATAAAAGATTGACTGCTTACTTGAGTTTTCATTTAGGAATTACATAGCTGAATTCCTTGGCGACCTTAAATTAATATATAACAGTCTTTTAAAGTGATTCCCTTGTAACACTTCCATCTTAGAATCAATACTATGTATTGGTTCCAAGGCAGAAGAGCAGTAAGGATTAGACAATGAGGGTTAAGTGACTTGCCCAGGGTCACAGAGTGGGAAGTGTCTGAGGCCAGATTTGAACCTAGGACCTCCTGTCTCTAGGCCTAGCTTTCAATCCACTGAGCCACCCAAAATTAACATTTGAAAGAGAAATCTGAAAATTCAATTAAGTCACTATTTTTAAATAATTCTTTTTCCTTTAGTCACTTTTCATTCTGAACTTTTTTGATAAAATCTACTGGCATCCACAGTAGAGCTTCAAGACAAAATTATTTGGATTATATGCAGGAATCATTTCATAACTTACATATTACAACAACTGTTCAAGAAGAAAAGCCAATTATTTACAACAGAGCAAAGTTTCACATTTACAATAAAAAAGGATGTCTTCTCAATACCCTTCATATGGACAACTTTTATGAATGGACTAGTGGGTGAATTTTTCTCTACAACGGGCAACCTTCTTAAATATATGTATGTAATGCTGCATAGTACAGCAAGTTGGAATGATTAAAAACTTAAATGAGAAATCATTTTTACTGCAAAATATCTTAATCAAGTCTACCACATATACTCCCCCAATGCCTCTAAGGGGATTAATTCTTCAGACATTGTCATATTTCATGACACAACCATTCAGCAACACCAGAAAAATACTAGTGTCAAAAAGACAGACCTTGCTTGGTTTCAGGGAAAAATTTATAATCATTAAAAGAATTCTGCAATTTCTCAAAAACAAACCATTACAATTTCTTCCTCCTCTTTAATTCTGGGCTCAACCATGTTTGTCCAAAATACGAATGCTGATAGGCAAGCATCCAACTAAATACTATAGTATGGACAATAAGCATTCTTTATCCACTTGTATTTTTCCTGTTAAAGTAGTTATATCAATGTCCTAAAAGCAACTTTATTAGACAACCCTGTAACAAACCCAAGAAAAGATAAAGATTGATACCAGATGGACAGGTATGAAAGGGCTACAGTCTTCATCAGTGGAGGGGAAATCCATAAGAATGGGATCATAGATTCATTTGAGTATTTCAGTATATACAATTAGCTAAGTGGCAGAGTGGAAAGAGTTGAATTTTGAGTCAGAAAGACATGCCTCCATCTACTTTCTAGATGCATAGCCCTGGTCAAGTCTCTTAACCTCTCTCAATCTATTTCCTCATCTGGAAAAAAGGGGATAATAATACTGTTTACATTATAAAGTTGATATGAAAATTAAAAGAGATTACATACATACACATACACGAACACATTCATCCAGTATATCAGAACCCCTATATCCATGTTGATGAACCTATGGCACAAGCACCAGAGGGAGCTGCTCCCTTCTCCCTCTCCACACACACCTAAGGACATTTCTCCCATCACCAGTCCTTCTGCCCAGTAGCCCAATGGCAGTGCTTCCTCCCTCCCCTGTCTGGGGAAAGGCAGGGAGCTCATATGTGCCTTTAAGGATTGAAGTTTGATCACTGATAGGCAAGCATCCAACTAAATACTATAGTATGGACAATAAGCATTCTTTATCCACTTGTATTTTTCCTGTTAAAGTAGTTATATCAATGTCCTGAATGCAACTTTATTAGACAACCCTGTAACAAACACAAGAAAAGATCTCAGCCAACTGTGTGAGAGTAAAGACATAGAGTACTACAAAATATCACTTGTTGGGGGCAGCTGGGTAGCTCAATGGATTGAGAGCTAGGCCTAGAGTCAGGAGGTCCTAGGTTCAAATCTGGCCTCAGACACTTCCTAGCTGTGTGACCCTGGGCAAATCACTTAACCCCCATTGCCTGCCCTTAACCACTCTTCTGCCTTTGAACCAATACACAGTATTGATTTCAAGACGGAAGGTAAGGGCTTTCAAAAAATGAATAAATGAATAGATAGATAGATAGATAGATAGATAGATAGATAGATAGATAGATAGATAGATAGATAAATGAATGAATGAATAAACAAACAAATAAATAAACAAATGAAATAAAATAGCACTCGTTAAAGCCTACCTGTTCTAATATCCACGTGAATTATATCCTTGATGTGTGCACATATTCTCATAAAAATTTTATATATATGGAATAATTGTCAAGATTCCTCTTGCTTGTGTGTTTTGGTTTTTTGGGTTTGGTTTGGTTTTTGGTAATAAGGTTCAACTTTCACCTCCTTTGGCATTTTCCCATCCTTCAATTACTTGGAAAATTAGTCCCTCAGTTCCTCCAAAATTATGTCACTTGCAGGACAGTCTTCTAGAATATATATTTGGTCTACTCCAGCTATCCAACACTAGGGGCACAAGCTTTGCCTTGACAACAAAAAGGGAGAAGCTCCTTTTCTGTGGGATACCAGTATGTAGCTCTGGTCAACAATTCTTGGTTCTAAGGGTGACAAAAAGAGATGGGTATCCCTGCCACTCTGAAGCAGAAGGTGTAGACTCTCAGCTCTTCCCCTGAGGCAGAGAGTTTAGAATCTTGCTCTTGTTCTCTCTGGTAAGAATAGGAAATCCTGCCTGCAAATGATTGCTAAGATTCCTAGTTCCTGCCTTGATCAGAGACTTATGGACCTAAGGAGAATAGAAGAGTCCCCTACTGTCTGAGGCATGAGGTTTAAGTGCAACTGCCATGGATCCTAGTCACAGCCCTGGTCAGTGACTTCTGAATCTAAAGGGAAAGGGGTCTCTCTACCACTGAAGTTCAAGGTTGAGTAAGCTGGCCCTTGTCCTCCACTGGAAACAAAGGGTGGCAACAAGTTTTCCTGTCCCACCTTGTCCATACAGGTACAACAAGTTCTACTGGCAACCAGATCTCTATGGACAGCAGCTTATGAGCTAAAGGTATCAGTCAACCAGACTTGACCTATTAACCAGCTAGGTTAGGTTATAACTGAGGTTATAGCTGAGGGTAGGCAGAGGAGGGATATTGCCAAGGTGACAGTTTTTGCAATGTTTCATCAAATAGTTATAGGAAAGAAATTCCATGTATGAGGAATTACAAATAAATACTTTAAGGTTTTCCCAATATTCTTCTGTTAAAGTATTTTTTGTTTCCATGCCTGGAAAAGACATTCAGGTACATTCAAACCACTAAACTAAATGTAAATGCCATTTTTCCATCTGCTATCTGGATCATATCTTGCTTAGTAGCAGCAAAGAAGATAATTATCACTGTTTAATAGCCGAGCCTGTAGAAGGGAAGGAAACAAATTTCATTCCCTTTCTCTCTAGCCCATTAGGGTTCCAGAAGAGGGAATGGGATGTCAGTTGAAAAATCCAAAAACAAACCAGTATGCTTTCATCTATCATTAGTGAGAGCTTAAAAGAATTGCTAAAGACAAAAGTATATTCCTAAAGCAGATTATGTATAGGATAAGATGAATAACACTTAAAATTCACTATCAGTTTTTTCCCTGCCTCTGAGTGTCCTGGGTTTGTATTTTCTCTGTCATCACTATTTCTAGATGTTCTCCTTTACTAACCCTCACCTTCTCCATGCATTCAAAAGGATATAAATCAAACAAGACAAGAGAATTTAGATATGAAATGTGTCTTGAAAATCTATCTGTAACCTCTTACAATAAAGGAGATTTAGGGCAAGAAATACTAAGAAACTTATAAAGACCATAGATTTAGTACTAGAAGGAACTTTGAAGGCTATTTAATCCAATTGCTTCATTGTACAAATGAGGCCCAGAAAACTTAACTTGACTTTAACCAAAGGTAGCAAGTGAAAAAGGCACAGATTGGACTGTAGCTCCTTTGACTCCAAAACCAATGCCTTTTCCACTATGCCACACTGCCTTGTTTTAGTTAAGGAAACTTAAATAGAGAGATGCTAAACAATTTAGAGGACCATAGGTTTGGAGTAGGAAGAGGCTCTAAAGTCTTCTAAAGGACATCCCATTTTACAGATGAGAAAACAGACCACGCATAAGTTAGATGATTTATGGAGGCCTGTAGATGGTGCACTGGATAGATAACTAGGCCTAGAGTGAGGAAGATCTGAATTCAAATCCCACCTCAGACACTTCAGAGCTGTGCGACCCTATGCAAATTATTTCACTTGTCTGTCTCAGTTTCTTCAACTATAAAATCCAGATAATAAGAGCAACTCTCTCCCCAAGTTATGAAAATCAAATGAGATAATATCTGTAAAACACAACAACATAAGCTCAATATGTTGAAAAATTAACTCATTTTCCCCCCTAAATCATCTCCCAAACTTTCCTGATTACTTTCAAGGGCACCATCATCTTCCCAGTCCCCCAAGTTTCATAACTAGATGTTTTCCTCAACTCCTCATCCCACTCCCTGCCAATATCTCTTGATTTCACCTCTGCAGCATCTCTTGAATAAGCCCTCTTCTTTCCTCTAATATTACTACTATCCTGACTCAAGCCCTTCTCACCACACCTAAGACTACAACAGCTTTCTGTTGTTGGCCTGCCACAAGTCTCTTTTTACTCTAGTTGCCACAAGTTTCTCCATGTCACCCCCCCTCACCCCCATCATCTCCAATCAATAGGCTCCAGTGGCTCCCTACTGACCTCCAATACCCAATACAAAATCCTCTATTTGGTATTCAACACCCTTCATAACCAGCCCCTCTATCTTTCCAGTTTTCTTATACCTTATAGCTCTTACATATTCTTTGATCCAATGAAATGTTCCTTCTGCCTGTTCCACAAACAAGACCGTCCATATCTCAGTTCAAGATATTTTCTCCAGCTGTTCCCCCATGCCTGAAATGCCCTTCTCATCTCTACCTCCTAACTTCCTTTAAGTCCCAGCTAAAATCTCATTTTCTACAGAATATCCTTCCCAACCTCTCTTAATTCTAGTGCCTTCTTTCTGTTAATTATTTCTCACTTAACCTGTATATATCTTGTTCAGACCTATGTTTATATGTCCCTAACTAGACTGTGAGCTCCTCAAAGGCAGGGACTCTTTTTTTTTTGCCTATCACTAGTGTTTAGGTGTTTAATAAATGTTTAGTGACTACTGACTGAATATGATACACTTTGATTCAATACTGTTTTTGTATGTGTGACCACAAAGCAAACTTTATTTAGTTACTACAAATGAAGTAGCTTGTTGTTATCCTATCAGTTTTCTAAATTAGTCTAGTATATCCCATGTTTGACTCCAAAGGAGAGAAAATGACAAATTTCTCGTAGGGGAAGGTGAATACATAATCAACACTCATACATCTACATCTTAGGAAATATTTTTAAACTTAAAAATTCCTGAAGGTGTCAGTAGAAGACATGCTTAGAAACAACAGAGACCCAAGAGTGGAGATCTATGTAAGAAACATTAGTAATTGTACCCCTGGGGAAAAAAGCACTCTCTCTGTATTTTCTAGAAACTATGGTAATACTGCCTAACTACCAATTTATTTCTTACTATTAACAATTATAACACCACTATAAGAATATAGGATTAATATTTCAAAATAATATATAAGAAAAATAATCAAATATGTTTGTTTTGCTAATTGTTTGTTGGGGGGGTTAAGGAGAGGGGATAAAGAAAACCATATATATATATATATACCACATCATACCTAGTCTCTGAAAATTTTTATATTGAGAGCCATTGGCATGGGGGGAGGGAGTATGCAATTATGGGCCATATAAATAAAAAGTACCTTAATTTAATTATATTTAGGGGTTTCTAAAACTAAAGAACAATACAAAATGCCAATGAATAAAAACCACAAATAATTTAGTTTTTTTATCATTAAGTAAGAAAGATTAAAAAATGAGGGTAAAAGGTTACAATCTCTGTATCTGATAAGCCTTTTGATAAAGATCTACCAAATACTATTTTCAATGGAAAAATATGTTTAATCTAATTAGACCGTGATATAATCTGTTTATAAAAGTGCTTTAATTCATACTGAAATTTAGAAATACTAACATTCTTAAAATTCTCTACTTCTCAAAAGTAAATAACTCTAACCCACTATTCTAAATAGCAAATTGCTGCTTCTCATTTCACAAAAAGAATAACCTGTTTTTGGGGGAAAATGTCTCAATCTTGTTCACTTCAACAATGTTGAAGATACTAACCTTAGAAAATAACAAGCTCCCTATAAGCCTCATTTTCTTCATCTGTAAGATGAGAAAGCAAGATGAAATCCCTTCTAGTTCATAAAATCCTACATTTACACTTTAAATCTTCTAGCATTATTTCAACTACAAGAATAAATGAAATCATATCTATCTATCTTGGTACTTAGGTCTAGATGCCACATAAAATTAAACCAAATGGCAGATCCAATCCACATGTCAGAAATAGTTCCAATCTCTACATAAACAGTAACAAAGAAAATTACTTACTAATTGTTAACATATCTACTATCATTTCTAAACAAACAAAATTAAAAGACATAAATAGCTTTAGGACAAATCAAGAAATATATATTTAAACATTTTTTAGATTAAACAATTATTTTAAACATAATCTGTGATGAAAGACATGAAAAAGCCCCCCAAAGGCAGTAAAATGATTTTTCAAAAGAAAAATGTTAACTTTTCCCAGGAAATACTTCTATTTAGTATACTATTTAACTCTTACTTTATACATGGTATTTGTATTCAACATATCATCAGCAAATGAAAAATCGAACTGCCCAAGATTTACATTCAGATATTCATATTCCAGGCATACAACATATGTTTAGGAGCACACAGCATATCAGAAAAGTCTACACAAAACTGGAAAATACTAGAAATACCTTTTCGAGGAGGTAGTTCTCCATTCTGTATCAGTTCTGTCCCAGGATATAAAATTTCTCCATCTTTGACCATTTCATTCCACAGACCACAGAGTCCATCTCTTGTGAAAGCAAGCTAGCAAAAAAAGAAAAAGAAAATATGCTATAACTGAACTTAATCTATGAATTTTTAGTTACTAACCTTTTACAAATCTAATTTTCCATCTATATTTCATTCAACAACCATAGTAGTACAAAAAAAATGCTGTTTCCTATATCAATAAGGAATTTATTATTATTATTATTATTATTATTATTATTATTATATAACCATTATACCCAAGACATTTTTCTGCAGGATATTACAATCTAGTTAGAATGTTGAAGCACAGCATGCATAAACAATTGTTATAATATACCCCTGCAACATCAGGGGAAAGCAAGTTAGTTCTCCAAACTTATGGGGAACACAAATTAAAAACTACAGAGAACAAGCCATCATAGATAGACCACTATCAATGACAAAAGAGGAAACAATCATATCTATGAGATAACAGATTCATTTAAGTATTTTTCTTGAAAATCAATCTGTACAAATGAAGCGAAAGGAATGAGAGTGAACTGTCTACTATGTGTCAAGAACTATACCAAGTGTTTTATAAATACAATTTCATTTGATCTTCACAGCATATTAACAAGTTAAAAATAATATATTGAGTGCTAAAGTAAAAATAAATGAAGAAAATGAGTAAGAAATCAACATATGAAGAGGCTGATGATGAAAGACTTTCTAAATGTAATTCTTAAGTCAAAAATTGAAGAATGAAATAATTAGGTAAGAAGGAAAGCATTCAACATGGAAAAGAAGTATATACAAAAGTACTGTGATGAAAAATTATCACAGCAATACAGTCTCCAAGCTAATAATAGGTTTTATTGGGCCAGTCTCATAATAAAGCCTGACTCTGGTCAAGATCAAGACCAAAGATCCCAAGCCTTAGGACATAGCCTTTATTATGCCAAGAAATCTGATGACATAGTGATAGAAAATATAATGAAAATTAAAATAGAATGGATGCAATAATCTTTCATATAGACAGATCCTAACCAATGATGTGCTGAATAAGTTGAAAAGTTAAAAAAAAATTACTATGGTAGACTATATTATTATGGCTGACCTTTCCAAGGCCTCTGCAATAATCAGTCAGGGTCTAAGTGTTTTTATCTGACAATTATTGTGTAATATTAGGAGTCAGAAGTTGGGTGACTGATATTTGTACCTTAGAGCAGTCCTCTACCTCCTGACTATCTTGTCATATACCCCAAAGGCTTAAGATGAAAATGCCTGTCAGCAAGATTTGGTACCACCTTAAACTGCATTTTTCTTAGCTAATGCCCATAATTCATACAAAGCAAACTATATTATTTGTAAAGGCTAATATTATTATAATCATAAGCGGGTTTCACACTCACAGTACTAAGATGAGAAGCCTTTCAAATAAAAACTTGGTAAGGAGAGAATGTCATCAATGTTATTTGGCATAATGCTAGAAGTGCTAGCTGTAGCATTAAGAAAAAGAAACTGAAGAAATATGCATAGACAAAGAAAATAAAATTATCACCTTTGTGTATATAATATGATTATTTACTTCTAGAATACCATACAGCTGACTAAAAATTAATGAAAAGCTGCATCAAAGCTGCATAATATAAAATAAATCATCACCATTTTTGTATTATTGCAAAAAAAAATGAGTTAAGAGGTAAGGGAAATTTTATTTAAAATAAATACAAAACATATGAAATACTAAGGAGTTGTCCATTTACCAAGACAACCTTAGGACCGACATGAATACAACTAGAAGGCACTCTTTATAAACATTTTTTAAAAGACCCAAATAATCCAAGATATATTCATTATTCATAAGTAGATACAGGCAATAGAATAGTTACTTACTACTCCAATCAAACTATCAACAGATTACTTTGTAAAAAACTAAAAAAAAATAATAAAGAGAAAAAGACAAATTCCAAATAGATACATGACTTATATATGAAAGGATATATCACAAACAAATTAAAGAAAGGAAGAAAATCTTTCACATTTATAGAAAGGGAAAGAGTTTATGACTGAAGAAACAGAGATCAGGGGAAATGAAATGGATAATTTTCATTACCCAAAAGATTTTGAATAAAACAAAGGCAAAGCAGTTAAAACCAGGAAACAACTGGGGAACTGGGAAAAAAAGGGGAGGGGAGCTCTGCAGCAAATTTCTGATAAAGATCACATTTTCAAGATATATAAACAAACTACTCCAAACTTATAAGGCTGAGTATTAGATATTCCTCCCAATAAATAAACGGTAAAAGATATAAAGAACCAGTTTTCAAAGAATGAAATCAAAATTATGAGAAGACAATACCAAATAATAGAAATGCAAATGAAAATAACTTTGTAGTACCATCTCTCACCTATGAGATTAGCTAATAAAACAGAAAAAGAAAATGGCAAATATTGGAAATGTGGAAAAATTGGGAAATTGATGTACTATCAGAGGAGTGGTGAACTGATCCAATTACTCTGGAGATCAATTTGGAACTTACCCCAAAGGGCTATAAAACTGTGAAAACAATAAATCTATAAAAACCCTTTGACCCAGCAATACCACTACTATATCTGCATCTCAATGAGATTAAAGAAAAAAAGGAAAAGGACTATTTCTACAAAAATATTTATAATAGTTCTTTTTGTGCTGGCAAAGAATTGGACATTGGGGGGATACCCATCAATTGGGGAAAGGCTAAACAATTTGTGGAATATGACTAGAATGCAATATTATTATGCAATCAGAAATGGTGAACAGGATGGTTTCAGAAAAACCTGGAATTATTTATATGAATGATGCAAAGTGATGTGAGAAAAACCAGGAAAGCATTGTACACAATACCATATGATGCTCAATTGTGATTGAGCAAATATGAGCAAATACAATTCTGAAGGATTTATTATGAAAAATGCTATCCATTTCCAGAGAAGGAACTAATGGAGTCTCAATACAGATTGAAGCATAGTTCTTCTGTTTTTCTTTTTCCCTTTTTTTTGCAACATAGCTAACATAAAACATTTTGTGTGATTAATCAATAGGTAGGGTGATGGGGAAAAATGACAACTTAAAAATGTTTTTAAATGAATGTTTAAAATAATAATTTTAATATAAAAATCCTCTAACCACAAATAGAGAAATTAAAATTAAAGCCCTGAGGTTCCACCTCAGAACTACTAGAAGACAAAGATGATGAAAGGAAAGTGACAACTGTTATAGGGGATGAAGGAAAATAAGTATTGTATATTAATGTACTGTTGGTTGGTGTGAACTGGTCCAACTATTCTGAAAATTAATTTGGAACTCTGCTCCAAAAGTTTCTAAAATTTTCAGACCTTTTAATCTAATGATACCACTACTAGGCCTAAACCCCAAAGAAATCAAAGAAAGAGGAAAAGGCTCCACATATACAAAAATATTTATAGCATCTTTTTTGTGGTAGGAAAGAATTGGAAACTAAGAAGGTGCCTATAAGTTGGGAGATCGCTAAATAAATTATAGTTATTAATGTAATATTCCATTACACACAAAAGAAATGAGGAAAGGGAATTTCAGAGAAAACTAAGAAATCATAAATAACTGAACTCTTCATTAAGCACTTATATGCAAAAGTTCTGTGCTTAGTATTGGAGAAAACAGAAAAGAAAAAGTCTCCAGTCTCTGTTATAAAATGATGAAGAATGAAGTGAGCAGAACCAGACAAACATTTTCTACAATAACCACAATGTTGTAAAGAAAAGAAACTCTAAAAGGCTTAAAAACTATGATCAAAGCAATAATCAAGGGGTAGTTATGTAGCTCAGTTGATAAGAGAGCCAGGCCTAGAAACTGGAGGTCCTAGTTTCCAATATGGCCTCAGACACTTCATAGCTGTGTAACCTACACTTAATCCCAGTTGCCTAGACCTTCTTACTCTTCTCCCTTGGAACCAATACTTACTATCAATTGTAAGACAGAAAGGAAAGGTTTTAAAATAATTTTTTTAATTTAAAAACTTTTAAAGCAATAATCAACCACAATTCCAGAACACCAGTGCTAAAGCAAGTTACTCTCTTCCTGATATGTGAAGATAGAGACTGAGAAATACATGTTTTTAGTTAAGGTCAATATGGGAATCTTTTTTTCTCTGACCATTCATTTCAAAGGTTTTGTTGTTTTGTTTTTTTTAATGACTGGGGTAAGGAAGCTATAATTAATAAGGTTATTAAAAAAAGAAAAAGGAAGAAGGATCACTAAACCATTTTTTAATTAACAGAAGATACTGAAACAATTTAACAACAACAAGGACCTCCAGGCTTTAATGGCTCATTTAAGCTTTGGAAGTTACATGTTATCTGTTGGCTACATCATAACAGTGATGGCGAACCTTTAGAGACAGAGTGCCAGGCTCCACATCTACCCAACCCCCCCTCAAGACCTCATGTCATGTCCCACCCTCCCACTGAGAGCTGGGCACCCTGCTCCCCCTTATCCCACACAGGGGAGGGAGAAAGCACTCCCATGGAGCTGCTGGGCAAGTAAAGGGAGGAATGTCTTCAGTGAATGTCGAGGGGGAAGGGGAGTGGCCCAAGCACTCTGCTCTCCTCCAACTCTATTGCCTATGAGCTACCCACCTTAGCCACTGTGAGCTCCCATTGAGCTGCTGGGAAGAGGGGCAGGGATATGAAAAGATGTCAGGTATGGTGGAAAGGGGGAAGGGAGCAGCTCCACCTGAGTCCCTTTGCCTTTCTAGTAACAAAACTGGAGGGGGAGCAGCCACATGCCCACAGAGAGCACTCTGTGTGCCATCTCTGGCACCAATGCCATAGGTTCACCATCCCTGGTCTATAAAATGAGAATTATAATTATACATAGCTTCCAGAGTTCTTTTGAAGATCAAATGAGATAATTTGTAAAGCACTTGTCACAGTGTTTGGCTCAGAGTAAAAAAGCTTGTTTCCTTTCTACCTAAAAAGAAAAGCCAATCAATTCACCTCTCACCTGTTCTCTTATCTATAAAACAATAAGGTGGCACTCAATGACCTCTCTTAAGATCACTTCCAACTCTAAATCTATAAGCCTATAATCTTATAAATAAGAAAAATGAATGGGAATGAAAACAAAAAATATGCCTCAAAAGGAGTAATTGAAAAGTAATATTTGGGGGGCTGAAATTAATTTGTTTAAAAATTATAAAGAATGATGTTTGATATTAAATTTATAATATGTCATTTTCAAAAATTAATATCCCATTCACTAAGACTCATTAAGGCAAAATATCAAAACCCAATATAAAATTGAATAAATCAAGTATGCAATAATCACATTTTTAATTTCCTCCTTTCATATAAAAACAGGGTTTTTTCCCTAAATTTAACTTAAAAATTGCTACCTGATCAAATGAAGCAACTAGTTATACACTGCACTAGATATATAGGAAGGCACAAAGCTATCTCTGTTCCCAGTTACAATCATACCTCTCTTACTGCAATCATTCTTGACTTGCATATGTCCCATTTACTATATTCCTCTCATAGTAACTAGCAAACTACATGCTCACTAACTACCACTGTAAATAAAAGTTTGACAGTATTTATTGCTATCCTGCCTCTTGGGAAAAAGCACACACACATACACAGATCTCACAGTACATAAGGAATTCTTATTTAAAACCCCACAACAGCCTAATGCAAGAAAGTCACTGTATTGTAATGGACAGAAAACTGGTGTTGGATTCACAATTAGATTCAAATTCCACCTCTGATATATATTGGCTATGTGATCCTAGGAATATCACTCATGCTCTCAAAGTCATAATGCAGTAGTTTCCATAATGGAGGATAGATACCATATACCAGTGGTATGATCCTAAAAGGGTGTGAGTTCAGTCAGTTAAAGAATGGGAAAATGGGTCACATCCAACTCCCAAAGAATGGGCTTTTCTCCAATAAAACTACACCAGCTGCTTCATCTGTTCAAAACAAACTTCCCTATATTCCATCACATGCTACTGACCTGCTATGGCTACGCCAGGATAAGTTCCTTGGAGAAGTTAAAATATAATTGCAATCTAGTCACCCAGCAACAAACAGCTCAGGCTCCTGCCTCCAGTTCATCTAAGGGTCCCTCACAAGTGCCCCTCAGTAAGTAGGCTCTACATTCCCGAGCAGTGGCAGTGGAACACTATAAACTCCCAACTTTTCTTTTTTTGATGGAAAAAAAATTTACAGTGGATAAGCAGGCATGGAGGAGTTGCAATCTGTACTGCAGATCTCATTACATTGTCACTCAAAACTCATTTCTCTTCAAATTTCTCTATTTCCATCAAGGGCACCACTATCCTTCCATTCTCTCTGGTTCACAACCTCATTATCATCCTTGACTTGTTACTCACAAACTGCTCTCTCCAGAGTTAACAAAGAATTCTTGATAAATCTGATGGTTTTTTCTCAATCCTCCTCCTCCTTGATCTCTACAGCTCTCAACAACTAATGACCACCAAATTTCCTAGTTTGCTGAAAAAAAAATGTGTTTACCTATAAAAACTCTCTCTTGTGCACATAAAAAAAATTGGAAACAATCTTCTAATGTGCTTTAAAATCTCACAAATTAAGAAGTACAATGAATTTTGAATCCCTTTGTTAAAAATATAAAAACTCATTTCAATACTTTGTGATTAGTCATAAGAACAGGGAAACAGGAAATTTGTTAGCTAAATTTCAACAAAGAACTTTGCATAAACGGTGGAAGGGTTTGAAAATGAGTATTATAATTTTGTAATCAAAGTCAACAACATCCATCATTTATCCTCATTTTATTTTCATTTATATCTTGTTATCTTTATGAGGGTGTTTTTTTCCAGTTATGAGTGTCATTAAAATCAAGCATCAAAATAAACTAAATAATTTTTTAAATAATGAAGTACATTCACATTACTCTCACTAAAAATATTATAGTTAATAAATATATATCAATATATGATAAATAAGAAAACAAAATATTTTAGTGATAGCAAAAAGGTTTCTGTACCAATAACAAAATATTTTTGGTGTTTCCTTTTAATTCGCATTTTTATAGATTGTTATGTACATATTAATATGCAGTACTTATTTATAATTTAGAAATAAGCAAATATGCCAGGACTACAGGCTCAAAATTTCTGACAGGAGTGTACTTTTTAAAAAATGTGAGAGCCTCAGTTCCTAGGCAATTCTAAAAATAACAGAGGGGGACAGCTAGGTGGCTCAATGGATTGAGAGCCAGGTCTGGAGAGAGGAGGTCCTGGGTTCAAAAGTGGCCTCCAACACTTCCTAGCTGTGTAACCATGGGCAAGTTACTTAATCCCCATTGCCTAAGCCTTGGAACCAATACACAGTATTAATTCCAAGACAGAAGGTAAGGGGTTTTTTTATTAAATAAAAATAAAAATACCTGAGAATGAGTTTACAGAGGTGCTAATCTGCAATAGGAGATATAGTTCTGACCCAAAGATCCCTAGGCTGATGAAATCACAGATCAAGTTAAAAAAAAATTAATAAGGTCATTTGTCCAGAAAACTTAACTACAAGCAAGATCAGAGGAAAAAGCCCTTTGAGTGATCAAAATAAATACTATAAAATCTCAATAATTAAAAGTTCACATGTATCATTCATAGTTGCTTTTTTTTTTCTCTCAGAGACTACTTGCTTCTACTTTAGATGCAATTCTAATAGAATTTGGTTATATGGATCTTTGTTTTGTATAGGAAAACAAGGAACAAAATAAGAAATGGCAAGGAAAAGACAGTAACTCAAAAAGGCATGTTTAGTTGTTTTCAGTTGTGTTTTGTGACTCCATTTGGGATTTTCTTGATAAAGAGACTGAAATACTCTGCAAATTACTTCTCCAGCTCATTTTATAGATGAGACAAATGAGACAAACAGGATTTAGTGACTTGCCCAGGGTCACGTAGCTAGTAAGTGTCTAAGGCTACATTTGAACCCGAAGAAATAAATCTTCCAGACTCCAGGCCTTCACTCTATTTCCCTGCACCATCTACCTGCCCAAAAAAACATAGCAGTCTGGAAACAGGGGAAGGGCAAATTTAGATCCTGTAAATCTCAAAAGCCCCAGAAAGAACTACACACACACACACACACACACACACACACACACACACACACACACACACACACACACACACACAGAGTACTGGTATTGATAATGAATAATTATCAAGAAAAGAGTGAAAGTGTAACTTATTCTGTTGAAAGCAGGATATGTTAACTGACTTAGAAAATTTTCAAAGAAAAATAATATCTTCCTCTTCCCAATACATTCTTTCTCTACCTCCCAGAAAATTTTGGTATTTAAAGGGATAAAACTTAATTTTATGGAAAATTAATTTATCAAATATTCCCAGCAAGATTAAACAAATTAGAAGGTAGTACATATAACAAAATCATTATATGATAAAATCCCTTTGCTCTGGAAGAAATGAAGCATGCATGTGGTAATAAGTATTATTTTAACAAAACTACTATTTTGAACTTATGAGAAAAGTAATAAATCTTCAAGAAAAAAATTATTTACAGATAAATTGGGGTAGATTTCTTAAGGCATTTATTTTTTAACTAATTTCTACATATCAGGTTTATCCTGGTTTTTTAATTAAATTTATATTATCACAGGTTTTATGTTTAAAGGGGCATATGACTTTATATTAAAACTCTTCAGCATCACCACATAAATTATTCCTTAGTAGGAAAATATTCTATTGATAGAAAGACAAGAAGCTTTTTTAAAAAGACATTTTTAAGTTGAGATGAAAGGGGAACATTTTTTTCAAGTGTAACAATGCTGGATGATACTTCCAAAAAAGTTATACCTATTCAAACAATACAGAGTGTTTGATAGTTTAAGTCTCTTTTTTAAGACTTTTGTAAACAAAAACAACACTAGTTTTAAAATGAAGGCAGCAGAAGTTGTATAGTGCTAAGTCATCATAGATATAAATGTGTCTGAGCAGGAGGGAGGAGATAGAGCTAAAAAGAAGGCTCATTTGTTTGTTTCTAAAAATAACATCAAAAAAAACACATTTAAAATCCTTAAATTTCCACTTTTTTCAACAAAATGTATTATGACCAGAAAAATCAAAACTCAGTTTTTATTGAGATATCCATTTACCCAGAATGAAAAGTTTTTTTTTAATTAAAGTCTTTTTTTATCCTTCAATGTTTCTAGGTCTTAATGTTTCTTATTCCTAGATTTTAGTATTTAATATAACACAAAACCAAAGGATAAAAGCTTTGTGGCTGGTATTGCAATAATAAGCATTAATAATTATAATTTCACAACAATAAAGCATTAATGAAATAAATTTTAAAGCTAGTACATACCACAATATTAGCCTTATATTAATGGAACAAGAAACAGCAATAACAAATTAAATCTTATCCAATTCCATTGAAATAAATATTAAAAAAGACTATAAAAAATCAATGGACAAGTAAGCACCTACTAAAATGCCAGGCAAGAATATGGTATTAAACCATATCTGAAATGATCATGTTACCAAATTGCAAAGAAATAGAGAAAAGTCTAAAGATTGCACACAGATAATTAAAATGGCCATTAACAAGCAACAAGGGCTAAGAATACCCCACCCAGGAACATCTTGGAACATGAGTTGTAATTGACTGCAATTTTATACATGTCAAACACATAGCCTCTCTCCTTAGTCAAAAATCTTCAGTGGCTCTTCAGTGCCTACTGAATAAAATAAAACTCCTTATCCTAGTATTCAAGTTCATGCATAATGTAGTTATTCAACCATATTTCACACTCCACTTCCTTTACCTTCATGGATATTACTGCCAAACTAGTATCCTCCTAATTCATTATATCTTCTCTTCTATCCCTTTACCTTCATAGATGTCTGTCCCCATACAGGCAAGGCTCTCCCCAACCTGAAATAATTTTCTTCCTTCATAGACAAAGTGCTACCTTTCTCTATGAAGCCATCCTCAATCCTTTCCCCTTTTCCCCACCCCCAAGTCTCTCATGCTACTCTGACTTCTCAACAATTTAACTTTGTTCAACAAGCATTAAGAACCTACAACATAACAAATACCATGTTTCAGAAATAGGATGAATAGCATGCTACAAAGACAAAAAACAACACAATCTCTCTATATCTAGTCCCTATGTCAAGCATTTGTGATTTCACTGGTACTGAGACAGATCAAAACAAACCAACTGCAGAGGCTTTGATGGGTTAAATGACTTGTCCACAGTCACAAAGCTATCAAATATCACATGAAGAATTTGAAACCAAGACTACATAACTCTAAGTTCTACACTATATTCTTTACCTTGCTATATTTTTACAACTTTATAGGGAGGATTCTTTTGACCCTTCCATACAAGAAAGGAGATGGTCAAAGTAAAAGGTCAGACAAAAGCTATAATAAAATAAAAAGGGAGAGTACTTTTAGCTCAAGGATAGGTTATTATTATACTTATTATATTTTTACAGATTATCTAGTAAGGATAAATTAGATACATATAAACACTCATTATATTTGTTGGTTAAGACTAGAATGCTCTCCAAAATTTGCCATATGCAGCAAACTAATCTTGCAATCCCATTACAAATGTAAATTAAACTCAAAGGATATTAATAAAGGGATAAAGGACCTTGAAAAAAAGAAAAAAATAGTAAAATAATAATAATAGTAATGAAATAATAAATCATAGCTACTTTATTTGTAGCGGCAAAAAAAGAGTGGAAACAACCTGAAGGTCCAACAACTAAAGAATAACTTAATAAATTATGATATGCTGATTGTGTAAAATTGTGTAAAAATTACAAATATGAAAAACAAAAATAAAGGAAATCTTATAAAAAGTGATACATGTGAGGTCAGTAGATAACATATCCAATGACTACAAAAAACTGTTTAATTAAACTTTATATGAACAGATTCAAAAGGGCTTGAATAATCATTTTACAATACTGTTATTTTCATATTAAAAGGTGAATAATTAGACATAATATAAAATATAAATAGCATGGTAAATGTATTATGAAATTAAACACATTATAAATGTTATTTAAAATTTATGATTTTTAAAAATTTTGTAACATTGGTTAATAATTCATAATTTTAAAAACTCATAACATTTTTTAATGGAAAAGATAACAAAGTTTAACTACCAAAATTTAGCAACTGATTGAAAATGGAGAATGGAGAACAAAAGGGAAAGTCAAAGAAAAATGCAGTTTTGAGACAAAATGATGACAAGGAAGATGGCAACAAATAGAAATCCACAGATAAGAGGAATGGCAGGTCTTAAGGGCTAAATGAATAGTTCAATTTGAACACATTGATATTCAAGTATCACCAAAATATTCAGGTGTCCAGTAAACATACATATGGGGCTAGGGAACTTGGGAAAAGCTTAGTCAAGATATACATATTTATAAGATATCTGCATAAAAGTAATAACTGAAACCATCAGAGTGAATAAGAGTGAAAAAGAGTAAAGAAAGAGAAAAAAAACCACAACGTCCTAAGGACCCTTATGATGTGTAAAAAAAAAAGTTAGCAAAGGAAAATAAAGATCTAAGAAATAAGAAAAACAGTTTAAGACAATGTGACAGACCTCAAAGTCAGTCAAAAAAGATTTATTAAGAGCCTACTATGTTGCTTAATGCACCTGACACAATACGAAGCATTGAATATAAAGAAAGGTAAAAGGCAATCCCTGTTCTCAAAAAGCTCAAAATCTAATGGGGGAGACAACATGCAAACAACTGTGTACACATGTGATGTCAAAGGATAAATTGTATATAATCAACAGAAAGAATGAACTAGAATCAAGAAAGAATGAGAGGATTGTTTGTAGTACATGTGATGTTTTCTTACACAGCATGAGCAATATGGAAATATGTATTACATGACAATACTGGTGTAATCTATATCAGACTACTTAACACAAAAGGGGGAAGGAAGGAAAGGAGAGAATATGAATTGCAAAATATCAGATAACAATTGTCAAAAATTGTTTCTAGGGGGCAGCTGGGTAGCTCAGTGGATTGAGAGTCAGGCCTAGAGACTGAAAGTCCTAGGTTCAAAGCTGGCCTCAGACATTTCCCAGCTGTGTGACCCTGGGCAAGTCACTTGACCCCCACTGCCTAGCCCTTACCACTCTTCTGCCTTGAAACCAATACACAGTATTCATTCTAAGGCGGAAAGCAAGGGTTTAAAAAAAATTGTTTCTACATATAACTGAAAAAATGTTTTTAATAAAGGAAAAAGAAAGGATGAAAGAAGTTTCCTCTAAAAGGTAAGATTTTACCTAGGACTTGAAGGAAGCTAGAAGTCAGAGAGAAAGTATCAAGAAGGAAAAAGAGAGGCCTAGAGATGGGAGGTCCTGGGTGTCCTGGATTCAAATATGGCCTCAGACACTTCCCAGCTGTGTGACCCAGGGCAAGTCACTTCACCCCCATGGCCTAGCCCTTATCACTCTTCTGCCTTAGAACCAATGCACAATATTGATTCTAAGATGGAAGGTAAGAGTTTTAATTTTTAAAAAAAGAAGGAAAAAGAGTCACTATAAAAGGTATCAAATACTATAGGAAAGTTTATTGGGATATGCACTACTAAAAAGGCTACTTGATTTAGCAATTGAGAGACCATTGGTCTCCTTAAAAAGAACAGTTCCAATGGTAGGGGAGGGAGCTGGAAAGAATATATTCATACTTATAACTATTTCTGTATGTCATTCTAGTTGAAACTTCTTGGGATGCAGAAATTTACTGTTGCACTAAGAATCAATTAAGACCTAAGCAGTAAGTAAAAATTTGAGGTGTTATCCTAGGATTTATTCTTAAGATAATAAATGTAGTGCTTAGTTGATAAAACTTTGAAATTCAAAATTCTTTTTTATTGGTCATATCTGCTTTCTCCTCCAGGTATATATATATATATATATATATATATATATATATATATATGTATATACATATACATATATATATATATATATTTACCATTACCACCCTAATATGGACCACTTCTGAGTATAACATTCAAAAAGATCATGTACTTTTTAGTCAAATTGATCCCTGAGCCAAATTCACTGCAATTTTTTAATTGTTTCCAAAAAATTATGAATTTAATCATCCTAAAAATTAAGATCTACCATAACAGCCATCACATCAGACCATGAAGGATAAAACTATAATAGAAATTCTGTTTAAAGGAACAATGAGAAACCTCTTGAGTTTTCCAATTCTTTCCCTAAGAAATCCTAAAATTGCACTCAACAACTTTAAACTCTAACATTATAAATATATTCTCCATTTTTTTCCCCTCCAACTGCAGGAAAAAGTATTGCTAAATCTTATTTGATAACTTCACTATGTATGCCAAATGAAGCAAAGTTACTGCCACTTTTGTGAGCCACAGAAGCAAGAACAAAATGGTATTAATAAGATAGAATATAGGAACTTTATATTTAAAAAGTTTGGGGTAGATCTTAATTTTTAGGATTATTAAATTCATAATTTCACAAATGAATGATAATCACATATGGGCAAGATAATGAAAAATGCATAATTTCCAGGGCTTTGTTCTCAATAAGAGTACTCAACCCTCTAACACATTTTCCTTCAGAAAGTTAGCTAATTCAACTAATCCAGTATCTTTTAGCTAGACTAATATAGTCTAACAGCTAAAATGGCTGAATTTTTGTGAGCTTTCACCATATCTGGGAAAGTCTAGTCTTCATAAATGAATGGTACCAGTTTTGAAAAAAGCCAATGGCATGAATAGCTTTGTTACCAAGATTCACATATATTTACTAAAAAGAAACTTCAAAAATTGTTAGTCAAAAGTTGTTAGACAAAAAGCTCTACTAAGTTTCTCAGTAAGTAATAAGTATAATTACTTCAAATATACAAACACATTGCAAAACAAAAGAATTCAGAAGACAGTTATGTCTGATAAAGATTTTGGACAAACAAGGGGCACTTTTGTGTCACAAATATAAAGAGTAAATCAAAATTAGCCTATCACTTTCTGTAACAAATTTTCTAAGTAGCTGATTTTTGTCAAGGATTTATAGATAATCTATAACGTGTTTTCAAAACACATCTACAATTTCCCCACATTCAACATAGGACAAGGAGAGAAGAATAATCTACCTAACAAAACCTACCATGAACCTTTCTTTAGCAATCAAAAGAAAATTTATTCTAAAAAAGGTGGATTACTCAAGAAACATTTAGAATAAATATACCTCAACACAAAATATGGACTACAGTATTTTAATTTCTCCTTAGAAATGTCTTCCATATTAAAGTTACTGTTTAGAATGTTGTTATTACTTAGGAAATGTTTATGTTTAAATGATAAGCAGTGATAAAAGCATAAGATGTGTTTCTATAAGATGTATTTCACCTCTTGAAATTTAACAGGGAATCAAAAGAAAGCACCACAATACTATTAAGTTTTTTTAAAATGAAAGAGATTCTGTTAATGATGCAAATCTGCTGGTTTTCAAGCATTATTTTGCAAAAATTAAAAATATTTCTTACTTAAAGTGACAACCACTTTGAAACAAACCCAAAAACATGGTTTCATTTAATCAAAGCCCATTTCTCAATAAACTCAAATGTAATGCAATTAAATAAGATAGACTGACAATTTAGTTTAAGATTATCATTGAGGTGGATATCATACTAGGAAAAAAAAAAAGAAACCAAATTCATATTAGAATCTTACCTGTAAATCTGTTTTCAACCACTTGGAGTCAAACCTAGCCTGGGCAGCCAAACAGAAGGGTTCAGAAGACATCTTTTATCTGTGAGCCCCCCTCCTGGCTCTCACACCTATAAGTAAAACATAGAGAGCTTAAGACACACACACAAAAAGCACATACCACATAGACACAAACACACACTGGTGTTCCAAGATCTCTGTGTAAAACACAGTTATCTTATGATACATTTACACACACACAGGTGTTCCAAAACTTATATGTAAAATACAGATCTTAAAATACACACACACTGGTGTTCTAAAAATCTTAGAGCAATTTTAAGCTTAAGAACTTTTGGAGTCCCATGTACATACGGGTATACATGTAAATGAATTCATATGTATATATAAATTCTACATATTCTGATATTTACATACATACATGGAGAAATTTAAACTAAACAAAGTTTAAACAAAAACTATTCCTTTTTACTAAAACTGGGATCCATAACATTAATTCTTCAGGTCTATGTATGTTAGAGGTACAATAAGCAGAGTGCCTAAATTATTAAAAACCAAAGTCCATGTCACTAGCACATACCCTCTTCTCCATATCCAAATTGCAAATTCAAAATCAAAATAGGAAGTATCATTTTCCTGACGAATAGTGACAAATGACACCATCAAGAGCTCTGCTGCCATTCCCTCAGACCAATAAATGGTGCATGAAATAAATAATTGATCAGGGCTTATCCATCCAAAGCAATAACAGGTATGGGAGAACGCAAGTTGCACCCACTCGAATACACACAAACACACAGCAAACACAGGCTCATGATCTCCGCTGCTGTGCAGTCACTTCTGTGTAAACTAAAGCTAAGAACAGGAGGACACCCAGACTATGCACAGACGCGCACACGCACGCGTGCACACACATGTTCACACACACGCGAGGACGCGCGTTTCCAGGAGCAGTAAAGAGGCTGCCCAGCTCGCCGGTCGCCCCGGCAGCAGAGGGCGGAGCACAGACAGTCAGGGGTGGCCAAGGTTGGGGATGGTGCCCGTACCACCAGCTTCGCCCATAGAACCAAACATGTTTACCCCAGGGCTAAGCCCGCCCGCTTCAGACCCACCCCACAGACTCAAGGCCCAGCCACCCGGGGAGACAGCGGCCGCTGGAGACTGATCCACAAAGCCAGCTGAGCGGCCGCCGCTTCCCCCGCCCGACCCCAATTAACGGAGTCACCAACAGCTCTTCACCCCCTTTCCCCCGCCCCCAACGCCGGCGAGACTTGTCCTCTCCCCGCCCAGAAGGGACCCGAGGCTCGGAGGCTCCTTCTCCCCGCCTCCCTCTCCTCACCATCAGCCAGTGGGCCCTGCTCCAGTCCAAGACAGCCGCAGCCACCGACTCACTCCCGGCCGCCTCGGTTCACTACGGGCTCCAGACTGTGGTCACAAGAAAGCCGCTGCCGCCGCCACTACTGGCCTTCCCTCTCCCCTTCCCGCAGGCAACCCGGGCCCGGCCTTAATCTGACCGATCCCCTCCCCCCCAGCGGCCCAGGGAAGGGGGAGGGTCGCGCTACAGAGAGCGGCCTCCTCCCCACAACCCAACCAATCAGGACGAGGGAACCCCCCACTGGAGCAACCAATCGCAACGGCCCCTTTTCCCCCACTTTTCTCTCTGCTCTATCATCCTCTTCCTCCTCCTCTTCCCTGCCCTACCAGGGGACTCGGCCTCAGCCCAACCCATTGACAGGCTCCAGGAGGAGGGACTTCCGGCTCCGCCCTGCTCCTTGCACCCCTAGTCTCCCTCCCCTCTTCCGTCATCACAGTCCCTCCTTCTTCTTCCCCTCGCCCCCCTCCCCCTAGCCCTACGGGCTCTGGCACACGCGCCCACCCACACTGCCGCCTGCTGCTCATGCTAGAGTCCTGAACCTCCCTACTGTAATGATTAGAGGAAAGGAAGCTCTGAACCCTTGAAAAAGACTGCCTGCTTCGGTGCATACGACAGGAGGGAGGAGGGTCTATAGGATCTGAAAGATGGTTGCAGGCTGAATAGCAATAGGAACAGATGGGATTGAAGCAGTGAGAGAAAAAATAGAAAAGTGGGAAGTTGAAAGGAGAAACAGAAGGCAGTAGAGGGGATATAGGGAATAGCCCTACAGCCTTAGGGTTTTTTTTTTACGTTTTTAAATCTTGTCATATATTCAACATCATTTGCCTTTGTCTAGACCATAGTCTCTTAATAAAATATTCATTGCATTAGATAAAAAGCCCAGGCATCTCTGTGAAAACACAAAATACGCAAAGGGTGCCATTACCTCCAAGATTTAATAATCAGAAATACAAAAGTAAATAGCTTTGTAATATTCTCCAATGACAGACTCAATGAAATCGTCAGGAAGAGAAAGAAATTTGAGGGATTCCATTAAAACATTCTCCCAGCAGGCTGACAGGTGTACCCTGGGAAAAACTGTCACAGACAAACTTGCATTTAAAATGGACCCAGTAAGGGGGGGTGGGGGGGGTGGCTGTCAATTTTTTCTTAAGGACAAATTGAGAAAAAAATTACTATGTACAGGAACACATTTGTATGTTCCTTATTGTGCCTTTATTCATATTGTTTCGGAGACCTGAATTTTCACACTCAGCCCCCATACAGGTACACCTGTTGAAAGCCTTCCAGATTTGAAACCCAGCTTCAATGCAACTTTCTCCAGGAAGTGTTATCAAAGGCTTTCTTTCCCTCCCCACCTAACAATTAGCCAGAAATTCTTTCTCTTTCCTAATTTTCCTTCAAATTCCTTAGGACACTTGACCTGTCCTTTGCTTATATATCGAAGTTGCCTGGATCATAGTTATTTGTGCCCATGTCTTCCCCACGTTAGGTTGTAGGGTATATGAGCGAAGCGTTTGTGTGACAGGTTATACAAACCAAATGCCCCGTTTTGGTGAGTTCCCCAGTGCCATTCTAGCAATATCTGCCTAAAACTAGCTCTTTCCCTTTTTTCTGCAACTTAAAGAAAAGCATGCAGTCGATTTATTAAATAATACTATAGCTTAGAGTGCAGCTGAGTAAAGGAAATGGAAGGATCTGAATTCTAATCCTTCCTAGAAACCAACAATGTGACCCTGGGGAAGCCAGGTTGTCTCTGCTTCAGGTTCCTCATTTGCAAAATGAGGTTAATCATAGCGCCTATTTCACAGTGTTGCTGTAACAAATAAGTAAAATAATATATAGAAAATATTTTGCATGTGTTAAAGTGGTATAAGTTTATTAATAATGATAGTATCTTGCAAGGGAGGCTGGTATATAATTTGGCCACCAGGTGGCAGTCTTCAAATCACCTCTAAAATGGTTGGTTGGGGTTTTTTAAGGGGGGGAGGGGCGCAAGAAGACAAATGTTTTTTAATACACAGATGCTGACTTTTCCAAAGGTGGTTGTGTCCCAAAGAATACCAGAGTACTTAGTTCACAAACTCAGATAACGCCAACAACCAGCACTTGAATGGCTGGTGACTCAATGCTGGCCAGTCAAAATTAAAGGTATAGAAAGAAGAAATTGAAAATCATTCAGATATAAGAATTATCAGAATCTTATTTGGGCAAGTTCTCAGACCCCATACCACAACTAAGTCTCCACTCTCATACAAATAATTGTATAAGACTTAATATACTTTTTAATTTCCCAATGATTTCTATAACACCATAAAGTAACTAAAAATAAAGTCACAGAAAAAGTAAATCAAACAATGAAACAAGCAGCATTTATTAAGGCTTTATATATGCCAGACACTATGCTAGATAGGGAAAGATAACATACACTAAATGAAACAGGCCCTGCTCTCCAGGAACTTCTATCCTCATGGAAGGCAAAGAAAATGGTTTGTTTAATCATCTTTCCCAAAGAAGAATTGTTAGATAACAGCACTATTATATGATTATTTTTTGTGAAAACTAGACTATTCTCAGCAATGCGATGATCTGAAACAATTCTGTAAGAGTTTTGATGGGGAATGCTATTTACCTCCAAAGAAAGAACTGTTGGAGTCATCCTTCACATCAGTGTACTTACAGTTTTATTTTGGGGTTTTGGTTATGTCTGAGTGTGCTCTTGCGACAATGACCAATATGGACGTGTTTTACATGACAACAAAAACAAACGTTTTAAGTTTAGAAGAAAAAAAAGAGAATTGTTAAAAGCACTTCAATGATGAGAACTAGCTCTGGCACTTCCCAGGGCCATCTGGTTGGTGCCACACTTCTCCTCAGTCACCGTAATGCCCTAGACCTATCTTTACTCCATGTCTCCATCTCTTCAACTGCAGCTTTCCAGGATTCATCTCATCTTGTTCTTCGTTGAGCCCAGCACAAGCTACAGCAGTAGTCAACGTCACTCCGTTTCAAGAATGCCCAGTTTGGTGAACATCTCTGCTCCTAGTCAAATGCAAGAAGCAACACAGAAGGATGGGCAAAAAGAAATATGAGAATGATAATTAAGGCACACCTTTCTACATTTCCTTCTCTTCTCTGAAGGGTGTCTCTCTCATCTGTATCACCCCAATAGCCTTCTAAGAGGCAGAATAAACAGATCCCTAATGCCTCACATATTGATAAATATGTCTAAGATATGAGGCAAATGGTAGGTGATTGGATGCAAAGATATTACTTACCAACATTACAGAAAGAGTACAGTCAGCTATAATATATCTTGATGCTGATGAGATTATGATTTTTATTTCTAAAATTAATCTGTCTCTCCCACCACCACTCCCACAGAGCAAATCTTTTTAATCTGAAAAACAAAACCCTTTCATTCATCTCTACACAGACCAGTAAAACAAATTTCCACATTACCCTGGACTTAAAATGAGTTTACCATGCATTTTAAACTCATCCTCTCTCTTAAGGAGTTGTCAAGTTTCATCTTCATTTTTTGGGACTTGTGGTTTATCATTGTGTTGGATCAGAATACTAAAACATATTCATAAAAATCTTCCCAATTCTCTCTAAATTTGTCCATTTTATCATTCAATGGCACAATAGCATTCTATTATATCTATAAACCACAGTTTGTTAAGTCATTTCTCAATAAAAGGAAATCCTCTTAAAGGCTAATTTTTGCCTATCACATTGATATAGTCATATGATCATATTATTAGCATGGATAATTAGATTTATATTCTTCCTTATGTTGAATCGACTCTTCCTGGTATAAATCCAATTTGGTCTTAGTATATAATATTACATTGTAACATTGTGTTAATATTTTATTTTTAAAGCTTGCATCAATGTTCACAAGGAATATTGGTCTATAATTTTCTTGCTTTTCTTTGTCTTTCCCTGATTTAGGTATTTGGACCATATTTACATCATTGGAGATTGAAAATGTTCCTTCATTCCTTATTATTACAAACAGTTCATATAATGAGATGATAGCCCACAATGCCCTGAAATTATCATTTTCTTGGTAGTGAAAAAGTCTTCTTAAGTCTTCTTACTACATTTATCTGAAGCAATATTATCTCATGCTCAAAACGATCAATGTTTCTCATCAACATTTTTATCTGAAAACCCTGTATTTATTCTCAAGTTGATCATCTCAATTTTCCTTACATATACAAAATTATAAGTGATAGGTGTGATAGCCAGCCAATGAGAATACAACATTGTATTTTTTTTAATAGTCAGTTCATCACATTACTCTTGTCTTATCACAATCTTAAGTGTTACAAAACCTTGGTTACATATTCATTATATCTTTGAGCTTAATTTTTGGTTATATACAAGAGTTTCACAGCAAGGGCCTTGAACCCACCAGTCAGTCTTGCCTAGGGATATATGTACCTCTACTCTTGATCTCTGAACTGTCTTACTAACCCCTTGTGCACTCAAGCGGCAAATCTGCAGTTTCCAGAAGGCATATGCTGACTCATTATTCTCTCTCTTTGTTTCTCTGTCTCTCAGTCTCTGTCTCCCTGTCTCTGTCTCCATCTTTCTGTCAAGAGGATTCATTCATATTTTTAATAACTGTAACACTCAAGCCCCTATCCTTGTGGTTCCCAATTACATGAAATTAGTCACTATTTCACCATAAACCCTTAAATATAAAAGCATTTGCTAAATGATAAGGTGAAGACAATAATAATTATAACATTTGTTATTAGGAGAATCATGATGTTTACTCAGTAGAAGGCAAGAACTATAAGGGTCACATTCTTTCACCAACAGACATAGTAAGCATAGGGGAAAGTATATACACACAGAAGCCTAGTATGAGCAGGGAAGTATGTATCCAGAACAATTAGCAACTCTGGATGTCAGGCCTTAATGTCCTAGGTCCATGATGTCAAACCTATGGCACGCATGCCAAAAAGGGGACTAAGAGCCGTCTCTATGGACAGGCCTGCAGTCACCCACCAGAGTTCATTACTAGAAAGCCAGAGGGACTTGGGGTGAGGTTGTTCCCCGACCCCCTCCATGTGCCTGAGGACATTCCTCACTTCACCCACCCCTAACCCTTCTGCCCAGCAGTCCATTGGGAGTGCTTCCTCCCTTCCCTGTCTGAGGGAATGGGGAAAGAGGGAGGTAGCTCACATGTTGTATGAGGGTGTGGCATAGATGGCAGCTGCTGAGTCTGTGGTGAAGGTGATTCCTGTGGTGGGGTTGGAGAGGAGCTAGGTTTGTGGGGAGCAGAGCCGGAGGGGAGAAGAGTGCTGTGGTTACTCCTCTCCCCCTCCCCACAGGCACTTCTCATCACTGCCCAGCAGCCCAATGAGAGTGCTTCCTCCCTCCCCTATCTGGGGTAAGGGGTGGGGGTGGGGGAGAGGGCAAGTTAAGAGGGGGCAGAGTGGGGCAGAGTCTGGGGGGGGGGGCCAGTACTCCATCTCTAAACAGTTCACCATCACTAGCCTAGGCTTTTTAGACAACAGTTAACATTATATATCACTTATTACATGAAACTGCCTCTGTGTTATCTACTCCACTCTGATCCTCACAATTCTCCTTCTAGGCAAAGCTTCTTCTCTGCTACATCTAACCCACTGAGTCAATGACAAACTCTTTTAGCACACAGCTACCCTTGTCAGGGTGCTAAGAAATATGATATTATTTCTATGACAAATAGTTCCCTTAAGACAGAGGAATCCCATCTTCTTCAAATATGTAAATATCAGGAAATCTGCTTTGTCCAAGTAGCTCTCACCAAAGGGAAACCTCTCCCCTACCCTCCAAAATAATTGCAAAGCCTTTTTTTCCCCTCTATATCTCCTCCCTCACAGACATGCACCCCAGAAGGCTTGCCCTTTCTGTAGTTGCAGATGGTGTTAGAAAGTGATAAACTAGATAGCTGTTCAAACAGCAATATAATTGTGCTTTCATCTAATGACCCAGTCAGTTCTCAACAAAGTAATGCCTATATTCCATTCAGCACACAAAACAGCTGCAAAGCTTTCCTATCAGCTCAGCTCCTGTCAGCTTATATATTCTCTTTTATAAGAAGCTTTTCTTGTCACCTCCTGTGCCTTCTGTCTCTAATTCCTTCTAACTTTAGCTTCTCCTTCTCCTTCTCCATTCTTCTTCTATCAGTTTCTTCATAGATTCTTTTGGAGTTTCTAATCTATCAAATCGGTGTCTCATAATAAGCTGTGATATATCTCTAACTTACATCATGAGACTCAAAAATTCCATGATTCTCTTATATATAATCCTGAAAGTCTATAAAAAACTTTCCCATTATCTAGTCCTAATCCCCCCAAATTATTTGAAAAAGTAGTCACATCCAAATGAGCTGAAAGACTCTAGTGCTCTGAAACCATCTTTATCTCTTTGTTCATGTAGGTCCTTTTAGTACTGTATCTAGTTTCCAATTAATTTTTAATCTATGCTTTCAAGATCTCTTATTTAAAAAATTTTATTGCATTATAGTCTGAAAAGAGTGCATTTAATGTTTCTGCTTTTCTGCATTTGGTTGTGAGGTTTTTAATGCTCTAATACATGGTCAGATTTCATTAAGGTGCTATGCACAGCTAAGAAAAAAAGATATACTCCTTTATATTATCATCCATTTTTCTCCAGATTTCTATCATATCTAAATTTTCTGAGATTCTATTATCTCTTTGACTTCTTTCTTATTTATTTTATAGTCAAATGTATCTAGCTCTGAGAGGGGAAAGTTAAGATTCCCCCTACTACATTAGTTTTACAGTCTATTTCCTTCTATAATTCATTTAATTTTTTCTTTATACATTTGGATACTATGACATTTGATGCATATATATTCAATACTGATATTACTTCATTTTCTGTGGTACCTTTTAACAAAACAGTTTTCCTACTTGTTCCTTTTAATTAGTTCTATTTTGCTTTGACTGACATCATGATTTCTATCCCTACCTTTTTAACTTCAGCTGAAGCATAATACATGCTGCTCCAGCCTCTTATTTTAACTCAAATGTGTCTTTCTGTTTCAAGTGTGCTTTTTATAAACAATATATTGTTGGATTCTGGTTTCTAATCCATTACTGATATCTACTTCCATTTTATGGGTGAGCTCATCTTATTCACAATCACAATTATAATTACTATGTATTTCCTTCCATCTTATTTTCTTCTATTTATCCTCTCTTTTTATCGAGGATCCTAAATTTTATTTTTCTTCTCTCCTTTATCCACTTTCCCTTTTATAACTACCCCTTTTTTAAAATCCACTTCCTCTCTGTTTGTTGGGTAAGAGAGATTTCAATACTCAATTGAATATGTATAAGCATTTTCCCTCTTTGAGCCAATTTAGATATGAGGTTCATGTATTGCTTTTTCTCACTCCATTACAGAAGCTCTTCCTTGTATATCTCTTTCATGTGAAATTATTTCCCTCATTCTTCCTTCCCCTTTCTCCTCCCAGAGCATCCTTCTTTCTCCTTTTTCCATTTTTTATATCATTCCAACATAATTGACTCACTCCTGTGCCCTCTTTCCATATAGATATAGGTGTGAGATGGTACCTCAGAGTTCTTTTAATTTGCATTTCTCTGGTCAAGAGGGATTTAGAGCATTTTTTATAATGGTATCGATTAGATGGTTTTGATTTCATCTTAAAACTACCTATTTATATCATTTTACCATTTATCAATTGGATAAAGGCTTATATTTTTACAAATTTAACTTAGTTCTCAATATTTTGTTAATGAGACCTTTGTCAGAGATACTTGCATAAAAATTTTTCAGTGGGAAAGTCTTTTAAGTGCTGCTATTTTGCAACTGGTAGTATGTTGATTACATCAAACCCTGAAACATTTCAGAATCTCTATGATAAAGTAAAAGAAATTTCATTCTGACTGTACAAGAAAAATCAAGTGGGTGAAGAATTTGTATTTTCCAGATTATAAATATGCTACCTCATTAGAAAGTATATTTCATGTTTCTAATGGGTATTCTAACATAAGGATAATTAATTCTGACTCAGCAGCAAAGACTTCTGAATTGCATAAGGAATTGGACTAGATGGTCTCAAACTTAAATCTTTTAAATTTTTTTGTCTCAATGTTTATTTGTCTCTCCATCTACAATTATTTCCAAAATAAAAGACAATGTAAAAGGCACTAGTGGGGGATACAAAGATAAGACACAAAGCTGGAACTCATGGAACTTTTGTTCTAATAGTGAGTCTAAGAAAAGTGTTCCATATAATAAAAGGCAAGATGTAATAAATGCCTTCAGAAAAGTACAAAGAGCTTTCAGGGTTCAGTAGAGGGAAACAGCATATCCAGTTTGGAAGATCAGTAACGGCTTCCTGAAGGAGATGACATAAAATTCAGTCTTGAAATATGAATACATTTCAATTAGCAGATATGAGGATGGAATGAATACATTCTAGGTAGAGAGAATTGGCACAGAGTATGGAGAATATAGAGTATTTTCCCCCAAATACTAGGTTTATAATTTGGCTAAAGTATAAGACATATGTAGGACATATGTAGACTGGGAGAAGATCATGGAGTATTTTTAAACCTAGACTACAGAAAGTATACTTTTTCTGGATCTAATGGAAAGGCAGTAAAGGTTTATAAACAGGGAGATTACATCATCTTAAGAAAATGTTGGGTAACATAATTTGGTAAACCATGAGCAAGGTATATAACTCAAAGACCTTATTGCCCTCCATATGTTCTATACTCCAGTAATACTGGTCTCCTTACTGTTCATTACATAGGAAATTCCATCTCCCAACTCCTTGCATCTTCATGAGCTCTCTCCTATACCTGAAATTCTCTCCCTTCTCTTCTCTGCTTCCTAGCTTCCCTGGATGCCTTCAGATCTCAGCTAAGATCTCACCTTTTGCAAGAAGTCTTTCCCAGTTCCCCTTTAAACGTTTATATCTACTACATGTTGATTACCTCCAATTAATTTGGCATGTATCTTATTTGTACATAATTGTTTGCATATTGTCTTCTCCACTCGATTGTAATCTCCTTGAGGCCATGGACTGTTTCTGCCTTTCTTCTTATTCACAGTGATTAGCACAGTACCTAGAACATTATAGGTGTCATCAAGTCCTTTGGACCTCTGGTCCTACAAAAAGTTTATCTAGGAGTCAGGAATACATCCTACCACCACTCATTGCCAAGTGAAACTAGACAGGGTAAATAATTCACAATCTAACATCCTTTTCCCCCAGCTCCTGGGAAGTGTTTAAGGAGAAAATCACTCCAGTTTCTTCCCAATTATCTCTCAAGTCTCATAAGTCTTTCCAAGGGGAATTGGGTAAGAATTATGCAAAATCTCCAGAACTGCTTTCCACTGCCTCTAAAATAAGTCTCAAGAACTAAGCACTCCCCAGTGTAACTGCAAATAAAAAGACTAGAGTACTGTTAAGGAGAGGAAAGCAGAAATTTAGGTTTCCTCTACATTAATATTAATTCTTAGATATCCTACTTATGGTTTTCAAAACATTTTGATGTATTTGAAATGCTACAGTTCTGAGGTAGACAAAACAGATGTTATTTTATCCATTTTACAGATAAAGGAACAGTTGCTCCAAGAAGGTAATTGACTTGTCCAAGGTCATATACCAAAAACAAGAACCTAATCTGTTTGATATCTTTTTCATTATACCATGTTGCCTTTCACCTAATGAAAGTTACACTATTGCAAATATAAAATAATAACTAACAACAAAGCAAATGACAATTATAACTGAAAGATAGAGCATTTTAAAAAATTCATTTCCTATAATTAGTTGATGCGTCATTATAAGTCCACCATCCCTCCATTCAGTGTAGGGAAGTTTTTATTAATGCCTTATTTTGGAGAGAAGGGAAAAAAGCAACAGTCTTAGAACCGGGAAAATATAAGCTGCCAATTCACTATGTATCAGTAACACTAGTAATATAGTGGTTTCATCCAGAGTTGCATTTAGATGGCATCATAAATCCATTGAAATGTAATCCTTAGCTCAAAAGGTCATTTGCATAAGATTCTCCTCATTGGTAGAAATTGATTACTCAAAACTTCACACCTATGTGAGAGAGTCAATGAAAGCTCCAGAGAAGAAATCCTAGTCTTCTGGTTTAAAGATTTAAAATATTCTGAGAAGTCAACATATAGAAGACCTGGTGACTTCAATCATATCCCTATCCACAGTTTACTAGAGACTTTAGGGAATGTCTCCTTGGCTGAAATGTGAGACTCCTAGTTGAGCTGAGTGATCTCACCCCCACCCCCCAAGGGAGAACTCATTTACTCTATATTGTCTGACATATTCTCCTGGGTATACTTTCTCTGAGTTTTCATTGTGCTGCTAGCATCTGGTAGGAAGGGAATCAAGCTTGGGACACTCCTTCCCCATTAATGAATAGCAATCAGGAGCACAATTGAACTTTAAAATTATCTCCCCTAGACTAATATTATTTAAGTGAACAGATAGAAATAATTAAACCTAATATAATAACCTTTATCTGAGGAAAGTATAGTAGCCAACCTCTGGCCCCAAACTCCTCCTGGTAGAAGGAAAGACTCTAGAGGATCTATTCCTTCTTCCCTGTGAGCCAGACAGACTCATGTAGACACACTTAACTAGATGAACAAAACACAATATACACATCTACCTTACAGAAATATTTACTAAAGTATAAAGTTGCTAGCCCAGAATTAATTGTACACGGTACTTAGTGTTCAGTAAATACAGGTTAACCAACAAGAAACTTAGGAAAATAAAAGCTAACTGATTAGTGAAAGGAAATATGAAGTAGGCTACCCAACAAATATTCACCTATTTTATTTTAAAACATATTTATGCCTACTTTATACAGCAGGCTCATTTTTTATTCAGTCATAGAGAGGTTAAGTGATAACATGATGCCTTTCCTTAGGAATATAAGATTTAGGGCTGGAGACCATTTGAGACCATTAGAGACCATTTGGTCAAATAGCTCACCCCAAATCACATAAATAATATGTCAGGGCTTGGATTGGAACTGTGGATTCAGATCCAGGATTTTATTTTCCACCACATTACCGTACTTGCTCAACTGGGCTTTGAAGAAAGAAGGAATTTAACAGGGAGAAACTTGAACAGAAAAAGTTTCAAGGAAGGAATTGGCCTGTTCAAAGGCACAGAGGCAAGAGAGCATAGAACAAGATCAAGGTATACCTTGTAGTACAATTTAGCTCAACCTAGAGTGTTTCAAAGATAATTATGGAAAATACTACAAAGGTAAGTTGAAACAAAATTATTGATGGTTTATATTTTATCCTATAAAGAAAAGGAAGTCATTGGAAGTTCTTTAGTAGAGGAATGATTTCATCTAATCTTTATATTAGGAAGCAGTAGCACAGTGAATAGAATAGAATAGAATAGAAGCCAGACCTGGAGTTAGGAAGACTCATCTTCCTGAGTTCAAATCTGGCCTCTAACACTTACTAACTATGTAACTTGGGCAAGTCACTTTTCTTTGTTGCTGTTTCCTCATCTGTAAAATGAGCTGGAAAAGGAAGTGGTAAACTCCTCCAGCACCAAAAAAACCCTCAATGGGGTCATGAAGATTCACACATAACTATAAAATGACTGAGGAATATTATATTATTGAAGAATATTTGGGGACTTGTGTGAAGGATGGAATTTTATGTCAAAAGAACACAATATTGGAAAGGGAGACAAAGACAAAAGTGTTGTCAGATCCACTGTGAGTTATAAAGTAAACCTCACTACGCTGAAATAAAAATATATAGGTTCTAGTCCTGAAGGCTTATTTTTCACCTATGAGTTATAATTAGGTATGTATAAAAAGAACTAATTGATATACGTTGGCAAACTTTTAATTTATATATTTTTTGACCATTTCCATTCTCAAATTTATACCAAACAAACAAATCACAGAGACTGCAATATGTCAATGGAAGAAGCACTCACTGGCAAAACCATTGAACTCATGAAGCATTACTTACCAGTAAATACTGTACTATATAAATGCATTTGATGAATTATGCATTCATCAAATTCATAAAGCATTAAATTAAGTGCTGCATATTTATAGAGTACTTACCAATAAGGGCTATATTTTACAAGTATGTTTAATGAATCACGGATTCATCAGAATCATGAAGCATTGAATTTAGTACTGTCAAATTGATCAAAATTCACATGTCTAGAGATCTGGAAGATGGCTGCTTAGCAAGCTGCAAAAGTTCAGACCTCGTGGAAGACTCTTCCTAACTGATTACAGACTGAATGCTCCTAGGGCACCGAAATTCAAGCTGAGCAACAGGACAGAAGTGGGGAACCCTCCTTCTGGACTCAAATCAAAAGGTACGCCCCCCAAAAGCCAGAACCTGAGAATACTTGGGTCTAAGGGGAAGGCAGAGGGAAGGTCCCAGGACCCCTCCCCCCAACCCAGAGGGCTGAGCCCCCAGCAGCAGCGGGAACCTCTGAGCCGGCAAAGGTGCTGGTTTGGAGGGTCTACCTTGAGAGCAGCAGGGCACCGGGCACCGAGCATCCAGTGTGGACAGAGGGGAGAAAGTCAGGGAGAGACTAGGCTGGGTCCCTCCATCAGGCTCCAGTCTCACCATTGCCTCAGGGCACATCCAGACCAATCCAGTTGAACCTAACCCCATCAAGACTCCTCAGAGCTCAGGGAGGCAGGCAAAGGCACTGGGGAACCTTGCGGACAGCGGAGAAGCAGCTGGAGAGAACTGGAGAGAGCCTGAGCGGCCCAGCCTTCCAGGAGTATTCTGCCGCAGAGCACATACAGTCCAACCCAGTTCAACTTAATCCGATCAAGCCTCCAGAGGACAGGGAAGCTAACATTCCTCCCCTAGAGACTGTACCAAGAGATCTGACAAAGCTCCAAGAGGGGAGACTGACAGACCCAAAACCAAAACCAAAACCAAAAAAAATTCACATGTCTACAAGCAGATATCCAGGTGAGACTCAAGTAGGCACTGACAATCAAGTTATTGACATTTTTCATAATTAGGATAACAGTATATGTTTTCATATTTTTTTTAAAAATGCCTTGCCTACACATTTTTCTACTCATACTCCTTCAACTCTTACCATTCTCCCCCAGCTCTCTAATGTAAGGGTTAATTGGCAGGAGTTTGACAAAAGTGAGGAGAGCAGTTTGATAAAACACTTAGTTTAATTTGAGAAGTACAAATAGAAAATAGAAAGGAGGAAAGAGAGATTATTACTCTAATGCTTTATGACTATACCTAAATTCCTAATCCTAACTAGATTTCTAAAAAACCCTACTCTGTCTTCAAGGACAGGTTCTTCTCCCTGGCCAGGCCAGGCTTAATCTAACCTACTCTACCTATAAATGTATTCACTAACTACTTACTTATATTAATAATTAAACATTCATCACCCCATGACCTCCTTAAATCTGTTTTTCTCTATCCCAACTGTCAATAGTAAAATATACTGTCAGTAGTGGCTCTTGATTGAGAGATGGAGACCAAACTCCTGCTCCCTCTAGGTCCAGAGGTAAAAGCCCTCAAACTCTCAACTGTCTCTTTCTTTAATCTCCTAGTCTCCTAGGTAACAGAATCTTCAGCTCTCCCACACAGACTCTTTTCAGCTTTGCTGTTCTTACTTAGAAATCTGTCTATTCCTGCCTCTTAAAGAGACAGAGGAAGAGATTAAGAAAATCTCTTTAACACTAATAACTAGATGAAATATCCTGTCAACTCTCTAAATTCGTAATTATAGCTGACTTGGATTTGGGGTTGTTTTTTTTAATTTATATGACATTGTTTTAAAGCTACCTATTGAGAAACTTTTGTTATATAAAACTGGAGGTTTTAAAATTTCATTTGTGGCTACTTAAGGAGCCTTGTGTTACAGTGGAGAGAAAGATGGCCTCCAAGCCAAGAAAATCTGGGTTCAGGTCTTGTCTCAAATACATACTTGCTGTATGACGCTGAGTAAGTCATGCATCTTCTCCATGATCTAGGCAAAACTAAGACCATGGGTGGAATAACAGGTGTCAAACTGCATTGCCTAGAGGGGTGGAAATGGGGATAGGGTGGGGTGGGGGGTCAGGGTTCCTTAATTAGGAGCTCCCTCCCCACAACTGACTCATCGATCCATCAGTCTCTATCCCTTCCAGTTTTGAACATAGAGGATAATAAAAATAGTACATTTATAAAGTATTTGGAGTTTAAAAAAGGTTTCCTCACAACAATACTGTGAAGTAGGTATGAGTCACAGTATTATTATGCCCCTTTTATAGAAGAATAAAATGAGGTTCAGAGAAGATAAGTGACTAACCTAACCACTGGGTATACAGTTACATGTGAAGTAGCACTGTAGAATAAAATGAGCAATGGAATAAGAATCAGGAGAACTAGAGTTTTAAACTTGGATCTATTATCAATTTGTCCCCTGGGTGATCTTGGCCACATTACTACCTCATTGAACCTCAATTTCCTCATCCTAAACATAAGGAAAATGAATTTTGAAATATATGACCTTTAAAGTATTTTACTCATGAGGACTGTGTTCAAACATGACCTCAGACATTTCCTTTAACCAATTTCCTGTCTCTTGTCACTTCTGTCTTTGATCTGATGTTAAAATTGATACTTAGACAGAAGTTAAGGGTTTTAAAAAATAAAATAGTTTACCCAGCTTGATTCTTTAAGAAATGAGAGAATGGTATTTATTATATTATTAAAGCTGTTTGAATTGAAAGTTTTTGTTGCTTTGTTGATCTTTGTGGAAGATTTTGCTGTGGTTAATGTGAAAACATTCCTTTAGGTAGAATAGCAGGGACTGAACTAAATGACCTTCAAGTCCCTTCTGGCTTTGAATGTATGATTTTTGATCTATAAACTTTTAGTTTACAATCCTATATAAGCCTTCATTCACACAGTGCTGTTTTCACTTTTTTATGATGCTTTATTACAGACTCCTTAGCCTGTACCAGCACATTGGTGCTACCTTCCCCTGGTGGCAGAATGTTTTAAAACACATTCTGTCTCTGAATGAATAATGTATATAATGTTTAAAGCACATTCTATCTCTGAATAATGAAATAAAATTTTAGGAAAGGGATACATATAAAGATACAAATGCAAAAATATAGAGGTGAGGAGGAAAAGCAAGGGGAGAAAAGGGAAAGGGCATTTATTACACATTAACTACAGACCAGGCAAAATGTTCATCAGTTTACAAATATTATCTCATTAATCCTTGTGGTTGTTCAGTTATGTCAGTTGTGCCTAACTTTTCATGATCCCATTTGGAATTTTCTTGGCAAAGATACTGCTATGGTTTCCCATCTCCTTCTCTAGCTACCTTGGGAGGTAGGTGCTAGTATTAACTCCATTTTACACTTGAGAAAACTGAGGCAAACCAATTTCAAGTGTCAGCCAGGGTCATACAGCTAGTAAGAATCTGAGGTCAGATTTGAACTAAAATCTTAATGACTCTAGGCTTAGTACTCTATCAACTGTGTCACTAAGCTGCCAAATACAATATGTTGTATTTTGAAGCACAATACGTCAAGAATCTATAATTTTTATTAATACGTGAATAGAATTTCAATTACTCTACAGTTTAGTAAATGAGGTATAGTTATAGTCAATAGGTTATCCCTAGAAGTCAAAAGAGCACCCAAACTTCAGACTCAACCCACATGTTCAAGTTCAATTTGAGGTAACCCAGAGGAGTGTCACACTTTTTTGCCCTGAGAAGAGAGACTCATTAAGCATGCATGAGAGTGAAATTTTTTCTCAACAAGGCTAGAGAGAGTCACACTCTCATGCTCATCTGAGTGAAACCCTTAAAAAGTGATTTTTCTTACCAAAAACATCTAGCATGCATTTCATATTCATAAAAAGAGCCCAGAGAAAAAGTTCCCCATTACCCAAGAAGTTAGAAGAGTTATAAACTCTTCTGCGGAGCCTGAGATCCCATAGAAAAGACAGTGAGTGTTTTGGGTTTAGAGGGGAGGTGAGCCTTTTAAAAAAAATTTTTTTTCCAGTTTGCATATTGATAACATTTGTAAGGAGGAGAAAACGGGTTTTTAGAAAATATTGGACTGGATTATTCAAGAGTTGGGTTGCCAGGAATTGAATTAATTCCAAAGATATTTATTTACAATTTATTTACAAAATATAGAAAGAGTGAAGTAAGAAAATCAGAGAGAGGATAGGGTAAGATATCTAGCCTAAGCACTAAGTATTTTGTTCCAGTCTCTGGCTCAACCCAGGCAGGGGAGTTTAGTCCTTTAGCCAGAGAATGCATCAGCCCTTGTAGCCAAGGACCTGGAGATGCAGGGAGCCTCTCTCCTGTGGCTAGTCCCTTCAGAAAATCCAGGAAAGGAGTCAGCTATTTTCACTCACCACGTGTCAGTCCAAAGGGAGATATTTAAGAACAGTCTCACCAAGTACAAGGTCTCAGGTCCAGTAAGCAGATTCTTCACCAGCCTCCAACTCAAACTCAGAACTCCAGAAGAAGTCCAAGTTCCCACAGGACTTTCTTTTTCGTCACTTCCTGTGCCTGTGCCTTCCTCCACTTTTCCAATTACAGCTGAAGCTTTGCTTAAGACTGCCCAGGGGGCAGTCAGTTTGATTCTGATCTATCACCCACTATTGCTCACGTGGGTCACAGACCTCCCCCATTCAATGATTAAGAGGGATGATTATACTTTTGGTGATTAAATCTAAAAATGGGCAGGGGAGTTAATTTAATCTTCACATATTTTTAATAATCATTTTATGATATTTTGTGATTCATGTTCTCTCCTCTCTCTCACTTCTCCCTGCTCCCTAAGATAACAAGTAATATGATATAAGTTGTCTATGTGTCATCATTCAATACATATTTTTATATTCATCATGTTGCAAAGACATATTACTTATATGTAAAAAATTCATGAAGGAAATAAAATGAAGAATGGTATGCTTCAATCTGCATTCAGACTCCATCAATTCTTTTATGGCACTAGATAGCCTTTTTTGTCATGAGTGAGTCCCCTGGAGCTGTCCTGGATCCTTGCATTACTGATGATGATTAACTCATTCACAACTGATCATCATATGTTATTGCTATTACTATGTACAACATTCTCCTGTTCCTGCTCACTTCACTTTGTATCTGTTCATATAAGTCTTTCCAGATTTATTATGATCATCTCATGTGTCATTTCTTATGGCACAAATGTATTCTATTACAATCATATACTAAAATGTGTTCAGCCATCCTCAAATTGATAAACATCCCTTCATTTTCCAGTTCAGCAGTGAATAATGTTTGATGCAAGCCAGTCCAGGATTTGCACAGAAACCCTGTGACCAGAAGGGAAACCACATGAAAGAAAACATGTTACAAACCAAGTACATCTGAAATGAAGAAGCAAACAGTAGTTGATACAGTCTAAAGTATATCCTTGCTTGAAGAAGAGACCAAGTTTGTGCTTTCTCTTTTCAGAGCATCAGTCTCTTGAAGGAACTTATTTTCCAAAATACCCTATAGGAAAGTGAAGATACTGTACCCATTTGAGAATGCAATTGTGGTTTTTAATGCTTTAAAGAAATCTGCCTGAATTAAATGTTTTACTTTCTCAGTGATATTTTTCCAGGAGATTTGTTAGCATGATGATCAACTGACATATGTGAATGAATGTCAGAAGTTCCCATTTTCTTAACTTGGTGGTCTCACATGAATCAAATTGGTAAAATGTTATTTCAAGTCTCTATGACTTGAACCTGAGTCTGAGAGTCCCCATGCAGATGACAAAAATCTGGAAGGAATTGGTTGACAAAGTCAAGATTTTTAAAGTTCTTTATAGGCTAGATGAATCTAATAAAATGAAATTGAAGAGGAATAAATGTAAAGTATTACACTTGTATTAAAGAAAATTGAAATCATAACTACAAAATGCAGGCATGACTAGATAGCAGATAATCTGAAAAAGTCTTTTGTTTTCATGTACTATGAGTTCAATCTATCAGCATGGTGATATGACAGCCAAAAAAAAGCTAATATGATTATAGGCTACCTTGTGAAATGTAATATCCAGAAATAGGGAAACTATAGTCCTGTTGTACTCTGCCCTCATCAGACCTTATCTGGAAAGTTCTGTTTACCTTCGAATGCCATATTTTAGGAAGGATATTGATGAGCTTGAGAGTATCCAGGGAAAATCAGCCAGTATGATAAAGGGCTTTGGGATCATAGCCTTGAGGAATGACTGAAGAAAATGAGAGTTTTTAGCCTGTCAGAAGAGAAGCTTTAGAATGACATAACTATTTTCAAATAACTGAAAGACTGTCTTACGGCACAAAGGGATCCATGCCCACGACCTTAGGGAAGGTAATCCACTTAACTTTAAAAGACCCATTCCCAGGACTCTAAGTCTTGGTTGGGTCATGGGATCATAGGCATATAGATCTAGAGCTAAAAAGAACCTCAGAGGTCAACTACTCCAATCCTCTGATGTTATGGATAAATAAACTGAGGTTTATAGTTAAGTGACTTGACCAAGGTCACATAGGTAGTTGGCAGGAGAGGTGGGATAGCTCATCCATCATTCTATATCTAGCTAGGTCCTAATCCCAAATCATGGGTCAACGTCACATTCCATCTAGCCATATACCCAGTTTTCCTCCCTACCCTAATGTTCTACCTCTTCATTTGGACATAGTATTATTACTAACCAAAGGTCGAATGTACTGTCTGGCAAATTATAAATTCCCCTTCCCTGAAAGTCTTCATGCTAAGGTTGGATGATCAATTGTCAAGAATGGCATAAAGAGATTCATGTTTAGGGATGAATTGATCTGATATGTGTTCTAAATATGATCTGAAATTGTGTTCATTATCAAATTCTTTTTTTAAGTACTGCTTATCTGGTATTCACATTAACTGTGAATACCTATCTTACACACATTCATTGTAGTTTGCCCAGGTCTAGTTCTGAAAAAGTCTGACCTCTAGTTTAGAAGATTAGGCTCCCCTTTCTCATATCCCTTGGCTCCTTAAATTCCCATCATATCTTACTTTTTGTCTCAAGTCCAGAGTCTCTCCAAAAAAGGAAGGAGGGAGCAGTTGGGTTGCTCAATGGATTGAAAGCTAGGCCTAGAAAAGAGCGGTCCTGGGTTCAAATGTGACTCAGACATTTCCTAGCTGTGTGACCCTGGGCAAGTCACAACTTCCATTGCCTAGTCCTTACCACTCTTCTGTATAAAAATAGACTCGAACTCTGGACTTCAATCCCCAGAAGCCCTTGCTTCACTTCCCCAAAATGCTTTGAATTCTCATGTGGGCTGAGATTGAGAAAGGATTTAAGCTGACTGCAAAGGCTTTTGTGTCTCTTTTGGATTTCTGTTTTGGAGCAGACGCAGCTCTTCCATGATGTGAGATTATCTTGTCTAGGCCTCTCTGGCCTAGGCACGTGTTTCTTATCCTGTATTTTCTTTAATCCTTAATCTTTAATAAACCTCTAACCACTAGATTGGATGAGAACTTCTCAAAATTTTTAGCCTAGATAATGATTTTTTTAAGCCACATTTCTCCAAGATGCTTTTTTATAAAACCATCTTGATCAGCTCCTGCCTGCAGCCCCCGATCCTGACCTCTCTCCTGCTCCTGGCCTCTCACCTGGTGCCCGATCTTCCGGCCCTGCCTGCCTGTTTCTGTGCCCCAGACCCACGAGCGTGACCCCAGCCGGCTCATCACCCAGATCCTTGGAGCAGATGGCTCAGGACTCATTTATACCAGTGGGTAACTATTGGCCATGTGGGTGGATCATAGCAGGGGAGAGAGAAAGGGAGAGGAGAAGAAACAGATTTTTCAAGCAGTAACTTAAAAAGCAATGGGCTATTTAAAAGGATACCTTTTGAGTGTTCTGGTAATAACATTGATTTCACCTGTGTGCAACTTTAACTTTGAAGGGGAAAATGGGTGGCTCAGCAAACTGAGAGCCAGGCCTAAAGACATGGGTCCTGGGTTAAAATCTGGCCTCAGATACTTCCCAGCTGTGGGGTCCTGAGCAGATCACTTAAACCCCATTGCTTAGCCCTTACCACTCTGCCTTCGGACAATAGGCATATAAATGGATAATTTAAAAAAAAACCAAGGAACTTTAAAGACTCGAGGTTATATATTCTAAGGCATTTCAGACTCCAATGGTTTTGTAAAAAATAGACTCGAATACAGGACTACAATCCCCACGAGCCTTTGCTCCACTTCCCCAGAATGCCTTGTAATCTCACCTGGGCCGAGATCGAGAAGGTATTTAAGCTGATTCAAAGGCTTTTGAGGCCCTCTTGGCTCTTTTTGGACTTCCGTTTTGGAGCAGGCTCGTCTCTTGCGTGATGTGAGGTTATTTTGTCTAGGCCTCTGGCCTAGGCACATGTTTCTTATTTGTATATTCTTTAATCTTTAGCCTTTAATAAACCTCTAAAAATTATAATACTTCTTGCAGAGAAAAACTAATTTCTACCTGCCTCAGATGCCTCAGTCTCCCCATCTCCCCTAAATTTTAATCTTTACAGTTTATACAAATCTTTGTATTTCTAAGGTTTAACTTTGTGATTTTAAGTTCATATATTACGGGATTCAATATTATTCTGTTATACTCTTCATTTAATGTACTGAGTTTTAAAATTCTGTTGTTTTTCCCCCATAACTGTGCTGAACAAATATTATTGAATAAGCCCATATAAGAAAAAACAGCTTTTTTCTATTTTTGCCTTTGTAAATTGTCACATAGAGGATAGATGGACTTCATCAGAACTGGTTACAATTGTATAACAACCTTGGAAATTTTAATGTGCTAAATATCTTAATGATTTTAAGGGTTTTTTAAATATGATTTTTGTAATTTTTTTTAACAATCTCTGGTCATTTTTGCCTGCCCCTATCACGACGTAAGGCCAATTCTAGCTGAAGCGAAATACATTTTATAACCCCCAACCTTCCCGCATTTCTAAATATGTGAATGGAAGTTGGGGAAGTTAATCTCAGGGCATTTGTACCCCTAAAAAGCCTCCAAAAAAGGAGCACCCCTTTATTTATACTCTTCAGCTCACTATTTTACTTCTACCAGAATGATATATAGATTTCTTGATTATGTTCTTAACCCAAGATGAGTTTTATTTTGTTTAAAAATATGTTTATTACCAAGGTTGAAAGATTGCTACATTTGTAAAAAAAAAAAGTGTGACAAATGTCCATCAATTCATAGGTTTTTTAAAATGCCATACAGCAACTTATGTGAAATATGATAGTGTGTTTGTTTGCTATTGTAATTAATTGGGCTATTGAGAATTTTGGGTATACTGATATCTACATATTTGTACTACTGTTCAATTCATTTGCCTCATACTTACAGTGGAGCATGGCCACATGAAGAGAAAATAGATCTCATTTTTGGTGAGAAAGCCTTGCGTTCTATATTTTCTTAGCTGACACAGAGTGTCAATGATTATAAGCTATATTTTTGACTTTTTAAAAGATTTTTATTATTATATTTTTCTTGCATGTGCAATATACTATTTGTTTTTTTTATTATTTCTCTCTTTTTTATATTTGAAGCACATGTCACCAATATTAAGATTTTCTTTAACCTTTTGATTTTTAAATACTACAAGTTTAAGATACATTTGCTAATGCATGCCCTAAAAAGCTTGTGACTATAAAAATAATGCCACTAATTATTTAAATTAATTATGGGACTTTGCTTAATGATTCTGTCTGATTCCAGGGCAAGATATACACAAAAGAGCCATTGCACAGAGCCAAAGAAAAGCCAATCCAGGATGGATTGATGCACTTCTAGGCCAATACAAAGGTCTTGAACCTAGTGTGAAGACTCGAGGTTACTGTGTTTAACATTGTTAGACATAGGATTTCCTTGTGTCCACACTCACTCTGAAAATACTCACAGACGAGTATCCTGGAAACCTTGGCTCATAATCTGGTCCCCTTTTCTGCTTTTCATAGTGTGGTACCTTTCTGTAGTCCTGGCTATTGACTATCCATCATTGCTTAGATCATTTTGATTGGGCCCTGATAGAAGGACCTGTTGTAGATTTATTTTTCTTTTACTTGGAATTTTTACACATAAGACTTTGATAGTCTATATTTTCATCCAGAAATTTTTCTTTTATTTGGATTTTTCTGATATCTTTTTAATATCTCTTGCCAATTGATTCATATACTTCATACCTCAGCCATGCATCCCTAAGTGATCCTGTTTTTTTAATCACCCTCTTAATGGGGGAATGTAAAAAATATCATTTAAATTGCAAAGTTTAAATTCTTTGGAGAAGAATTTTAGGTAAAGAAGATGCTACCTCTCTGAATCCAGAACTGAACTGTAGGAGAAGATACCATGAAGAAGCCTCCAGACCAGCCAGCTGCACAGAAAAAGAACTTTGGGTGTAGTTGATTGAACATTTATTTGTATCTATACTTTTATGCCAAAAGGGACTGCCCCCTAACTGGCTTTTTGTCAATGCGTCTAGCAATTATTGGTTGTTTTTTTTTTCCTCTTTTCCTCATTCTCAAATTATTGTAATCTTTAAATTTGTATGTTTTCATGATCCTTTTTGGGGAAACTTGTCTCCCCAATAATGATAAAATGGAGGAATGTAAAAATAGACTCGAACTCTGGACTTCAATCCCCAGAAGCCCTTGCTCCACTTCCCCAGAATGCTTTGAATTCTCATGTGGGCTGAGATCGAGAAGGGATTTAAGCTGATTGCAAAGGCTTTTGTGTCTCTTTTGGACTTCCGTTTTGGAGTAGACACATCTCTTCCATGATGTGAGATCATCTTGTCTAGGCCTCTCTGGCCTAGGCATGTGTTTCTTATCCTGTATTTTCTTTAATCCTTAATCTTTAATAAACCTCTAAAAAATATAATACTCCTTGCAGAGAGAAACTAATTTCTACCTGCTTCAGTCTCCCTAAATTTTAATCTTTACATCTGCCTTGGAACCAATACACACTACTGATTCTAAGATGGAAGGTAAGGGTTTTTTTTAAAAAGGGAGGAGGAGAAAAATGAGTACTCAATGTATCACATGAATCTGGTAAGAGACAATTTATTCTAAACATTAATTAATGACCATATTATCTTATTCAAATCACCATTCAATAACCATAAAAGGAATTATAGAGTACCTCAACAGATAGTTTACACAGAATTCAGAAATTTGACTTCTAATTTCTAGGTAGTATTTTAGGTTCAATATTGAAACCAAATGAAACACTTCTAGGTCATTTGAAAGTATTTTTTAAAGAGTTCTACTTAGTCATAGCAGAAGAAAGATATTCAACAAGGATTGAGATGATTTAGCTATAAGAAATTCCCTTTCCTGAACTGCCTGTTTTGATCCCCTAGCCAAGTGTCAGAGAGAACAACTGGAGTTCCTTGTGACTATTGGGTGCTTACATCCACGTGGTGTTTGAGTGGGAGACAGGACAGATGCCTCCTCCCCTTACCAACTCTCAGGAATGGCTCAAAGTAGTCCAATGATTCAAAACCAAAAAGCAAAAGAGACAGTATGAGAAGCAAGTGGCCTCTTGTATATCCACTCAGTTCTAGCAGAGTAGCCAATTATGGTTCTCTTCATCATCACACAATGCAAACCCCTCAGCACTGAGTCATACAGGGCTATAAGAAGGCTCCTTCAAATTTCCACATGGTCACTTGGAATCAGGAATGGTGATTAGGCATGCTCCATGATAGAAAATGGGGGACAATATTGTTGCAATGGAATTCTGTTATTTTTCCCCATCCTCTGCAGCACCTAATAGTGACGTACACATAGTAAACCCTCAAGAAATATATACATATATATATAAGGCACATGAAATATTGGGTAATTCACTTAACTTTACTGAGTCTCAGTTTCCTTATTTATAAAGTGGAATTAAACTAGATGAGCTCTGTATTATTATTAGTATTAGCAATAACTAAATAGTATCCTTTAAAGAACTACAAAGTTCATCCAAATACTCCCATTAGAATAAACTGATATTTTTAATTCAAGATTTATAATCAATATAATTTTAGTGTAATTTTTTTCATTTATTAAACCTCCAAATAAAAATCTAAGTCAACAAACATTAATATGCAACTTGGGTTTATCCCTTCCCCAGTGTCCATAGGATAAATCTACAATTGTCTGACAGTCTACATGTGGTGGTAAAATCAACATTTTGCAAGAGTTAGCAAATGTCAGAATAACAATGAGATATGAAGGTGTATCACTTGGTGTGTATTAGTCACACAGTGGCCACACCCTACACTCCTGAATAACTTTGAAAATTCTTGGGCTGTTTCAGATTGTAGGTTTGATTTAAAGTTGCCCCAGTAGTTCTAGGCTAGCACAATCCAGTCTCAGCTGAGTGGCTGAGTTGAGAAGTTTTAGAAGGTCAAAAATTGCTCTAAAAACTATCACCAGAACTATCCATAAGTTATAACCCCCAGACTTTACTTGGCAATAACTTGTGGAAATATATATTGGTAGAGAAAGAAGGGACTTGGCCAACTGATGCCTCTGCCTCATACACAATAGACTCTACCTTATTAAACCTGGGACAACTTATCCCACAATCACTTCTACATCCACCCTTTGAGGTTAAATTTAAACTGGTGTCACCTATATAAAACTGGAGGGCAGTAGTACAAATTGATTCACAAGAGTGCTAAGCACAGGATCTAGCATATAGTAATTGCTTAATACATTTTCATTGACTAAATAAATATTTAAATTTTTAAAAAGCAAACATGCCATTTGAATTTAAAGTCCCTGTTTTAGTATGAATGAATGTCCCACCCCCACCCCCAGATCATGACCCTACCAGTCCATACTTCACATGCCATTCATCTATCTTTCTGGGCCATATAGGAATTTATTGACTTCTACTTTGCCATTTTCCCACTTTTCCCCACTTGGGAATAGCCTCCAGAAAATGGATTGGTAGGTCTTGAGACAGTTTGATCCACATAATTTTGGAACTCTCACCCTGGGGCTGAGCTATCTTGACTGGTATATGAGTTCAAGCTCATGTAGTCCATTATATTTAGCCATCCTTGGACTAGACCATGTTTAATATCCCAGGAAGACATCTACTCAGATTATCTTGCCTCTTTCTCTATTATCATGTTGATGTACTCCCATGAGCTTTGTATCTCCTGCTCTGGGCACAATAATCAAAGCAATACCACCATTGCTTCTGGAATTCATATTTAGGCTGGCTGTTCTATGTACTCCCCAAAACTCTCTTCCTTGGTCCCTCTTTTATATGTATTGTCTCTCAATATTAGAACATAAGCTCCTTGAGGGTAAATGTTGTGTCACATTTGTATTCCCAGAACTTACCATAGTGCCTAGAATATAGTCAATACTTAATAAATGTTTTTTCATTCATTCATTAGGAAATAGCTTCATACTTGGTGTTGGTCGTGCCAATGGAAAGAGGTTGGCATAGGGATAATATTGGCTTTATCACTGGAGGCAAAAGGGTGTTTGGTTTAAGAGAAGTAGCATGGAGATAGATTAACTGTTCAAGACTTGATTATTTGGAGAATTCAACAAGGCAGAAGTGGTGATTTGGGAAAAGGGAAGGGAACAAGCATTTATTAAGCTGGCACCATGTGCAAGACACTGTGTTAAACACTTGGCAAATATCTCATTTGCTCTTCACAACAACTCTGAGAGAGAGATGCTATTATTGCCCCCTTTTTACAGTTCAGGAAAGAGGTTAAGGAAAGAGTTAAGCAGAGATTAAGTGATTTGCCCAGGGTTACACAGCTAAATTTGCCTGAGGTCAAATTTGAACTCAGGTCTTTTAGACCCTAGGGAGTCAATTAATTGATTTCAGTATTATAAAAGAGAGGAACTAAGTCAGCAAGTGCCAGGGAAAATACAGAGCAAGAAAGATGTTATATCCTTAGCCTTTGTCTGAGAAGTAAAGGACACAATAAATTTAAGTCCTAGGGTCCCTCCTGTCCTGTGGAAAACGCATGCCAGCTAGGTTTGAACTATGTGGACTTGCAAAATAGTTGTAACACCTAGTTATAAACTTCGGGTCTGTGCTTTTTGTTATTGTTTGAATAAAGATCAACTGATGGGGAAAAGGATGGATGGATAGAGTAGAGGTGGAAAGAGGGTGACATGGAGCATGCATATTTCATCATAATCTGATCTATTACCTCCTTGGATTTCAGGCTTTGACCTCAGAAGAACCTGCTGCCCTGCCTTTGGTGGTTCACTTATGTCTGACTCTTTGTGATCCAATTTTGGGTTTGTTTTTTTTCCCCAAAGATATTAGAGTGGTTTGCCATTTCTTTATGCAGAACATTTTAGAGTTGAGGAACTAAGGCAAACAGGGTTAAGTGACTTGCCCAGGCTCATGCAGCTAGGTAGTATTTGAGGCCAGATTTTAACTTATGAAGATGAGTCTTCCTTAGTTTTAGCCCAGTGCTCTATCCACTTTGCTACCTAGCTTTCCTTTCACCACCTAGCAACCCTGCTGTTCTAACTAGCCAATCTTATCTCAATCTTCAAAACTTAACAAAATGAAACAAAAAACACCAGTCTATCCTTATCATGATCTATGGCAGGCTCTAAGTAAAAGCAACAGAACTATGAGCCTAGAACATTATGTACCAGAAACAAATAGGATATGCTGAAGAACTTGATTCTAATGTAGAGATGACCACTATGCCCACCAGGAGTAAAGTAGGTCTTAGACTTGTTCCTTGAGCAGATAAACTGATAAGTATTTCTCAGGTAAATAAAACTATATATGAGTCTTCAGTCCCAGAAATTCCTTACAGAATGAAGCTTTGTGTAATGAATTCCATAGCCCTCCCCCAACAAGTCCCTGGTTTCCAATCCTTACTTTTTGAATATTTTAACCACTATCTATTTTAGGTACTAATATTTTGAAATCTCTAAGGCCTTTTGGAATTTTATGAACTTAGTATAAATTCAGCAGGATCAAGTCTTTTGTAATCCTCTTAAAAAAATTGGCAGGCTGTTAGGGGCAATGACCTAGAATAAAATCCTGATAACCTAGGTTTAAGTAGATGGGGAAGAGAGAGAGGAGGAAAGTTAGCAGGAGAAACATCGTAACACTAAATATTTCAGCCTATAAAGCATTTGTTCTCCTAACTTCTCAGGTATACTTAGAAATGTTAAGACTATATTTGAACAATTTTATGGAACTGGGAATAACAAGGTTTTCCTTTCTGCACTAATCAAAGGATTACTTAAGTAGCCATATACTAAATCTACCCTTGTCCCTAACCTTGGACCTGAGTTGCCTTCCTGGGAACAGAAATTTAGAATTATATATAGCACAGTAAAAACAGATGTTATCACTGCACTAGCTTTATGATGGTACCATTAATCAGTACCATGAGCATTAGTCCTGGACTGTGGTAAATACTAATGAACTAGGGGCAAAACTGTGACTCTACAAATGAATTTCTTGGTCACTGTTCAATCTGTTTTTTTTTTTTTCCTATATCATTGCTGGAGTAAAAGTTAGAGAATTTGGTTCCTATGTGACCTGTGACCTGCCACACATCTTCATTACCTCATCAAAGAATATGGGAAAGAGGCAGCTGGGTAGCTCAGTGGATTGAAAGCCAGGCCTAGAGATGGGAGGTCCTAGGTTCAAATCTGGCCTCAGACACTTCCTAGTTGTGTGACCCTGGGCAAGTCACTTGACCTCCATTGCCCAGCCCTTACCACTCTTCTGCCTTGGAGCCAATACAGAAGGTAAGGGTTTAAAAAAAGAAAAAAAGAGTATGGGAAGTGGGAGGTCTACACTTGGCACTGATCACCAAATCAAGAAGTTCTTTTCTAAATTCCTTCTGAGGTTTTTATAATTTAGAAAAGAGTTAAATGTAGAAGGTTCCAGAGATATCAGTGATGTATGCATATTCCTTTCTACTCCCATTCAGGAATCATTAGAAAGCTATTATATCTAACTTCTTAAAAATTCTATTTGTCATTTTATGCTTATCTTTTTGTTGGACTTATCTAGATCCAAAAAAGAGTGATTTTGAGGACCTTAATCATGATAGTTCTGTAGATTATATCTCCCAAAAGTTTGATTAAATTTTCATTTCAATACTTAGATATTATGCCATATATGTGTATATATAGTATATGTGTAATATTGATAGATTTTCTAGTGCTTATTTTGAAAATGAGGATTTGTTCCAATTTGATTGATCTTTTAGGGAATGATTTGAAAATTATTACAATTATATTCTTAAGAAATAGCAAGAGAATATAAAAAAACTATTTTACTTACAGTAACTCACAAGCTACAATCCTGACATCCACTTTCATAAGCAAACTTCAACTCTTTTTCAAAGTAAAATACCACATAATGACATAGAATCCTTCAAAAGTCTTGAGGTCTTAATGATTCTTTGAATATGATTATGCTTGGGGTGCTTCTGTCTTTTCAGATTAGACCTACTCCATACTGGCACAGTATGTATCCCACATACACAGAAGCTGTACAGAACTTACATTTACTGATTAGTAACTTTAGACCAGAAGTTCCTAGCTCATCTAATATTATTAGAAGACCTTACTCATTCAGAATCTTTCCAAATATAAGATTATGCAAATACACCAACATCTTCAAGTTTCTTGGGCTCAAATTGATAAAAATCCCACTACACAAAAAGATAATTTTTCCCCTTCACTTCCTCTCTCATGGGGATTCCATAGAATCCTAGGTGTCTAACAATGAAAATATGTAATTGGCTAACATCCATTCTACAGAATCTTGAACTCATGTCACATTGTACTGATCTACTTTAGTCTGCTTAAAGTCAAAAGTAGTCTAAAAGCAATACAATTTTTCTACTTTTCTCTCCAGACTTCATGCATTTTCACTAGATGTATCCCATTACTACAATTTCCTCCCTCCTTATCTCTGCCTTCTGGCTCTCCTGGCTTCCTTCCAGTCTCAGTGAAAATCCTACCTCCCACAAGAAGCTTTTCTCAATCTCCATTAATGCTAGTGCCTTCCCTCTGAAATGACCTCAAACTTATATATGTTCCAATTGTACCTAGTTGTTTGCAAGTTGCCTCCCCAATTAGAATAGGAGTTCCTTAGGAACAAGGATTGATGTTTTTACTTCCTCTGTATCTCTAGCAATTAGCACAGTATCTGGCACATAGTAAGAGTTGAATAAATGTTTATTGACATGAATTAAGAAGAAAAGAATCATTAACTTTTAGAAAATAGTATCACTTTGAAGTATAAAATATGAATGTTTATAATGTACTTTTCTATAACTCTCAGAACAGAATACATGTTGATATTAATCAACACTTTAAAATAATTGAACTCTTTTATTTTAGACTGTGAAAATTATTGTGTTGATAGTATGTATTTTGTTTATCGATTATGATTTCACCTTGACATAGTGAAGGTGTTTTATGTAGACGAATCAGAAATATAATTGTGCAGGAGGAAAATGCCATTGGGCCACCTACTGGAGAGCTCTGAGTAACACTTTAACATTTCAAACGTGTTCCTGATGAGGATAATCCTACAGAAGAAACTAGAAGGAAGAACTTCTGCTAGGATACTCCCAATCCATTCCCCATTATTCCCTTTTCAATGAGAATGCTTCCCAACTCTTAGGCAATAGAACTGGCTATTATACTCCTTGAAGGCAAAATTTCCTTGGCATTTCCTGGGATCACACAGAGCTGAGGGAATTTTGGTCCAACATACCTGTGAAATGCCCCAGAACTGACTGAAGAGTTGTGGTATTAAAAATGATATCTTTTTTTCCTCCATAGAAGTAACACTCTAACTTGTAGGTCTGACAATTTCACATTTTCACAAAATCCTTCTTTGGCACAGGGAAATTTAAGCCATTACAAAATTCAGGCTAATGAAACCCACTTAGCCCAAATTCCTGCCTTTTTTATGCAAAAAAAAATTGGTTGCCATAATAAACTGATTTTACATTGCAATTGAGTCTACTACTAAAAGTCCTAGATGAATTATTTTCCAGCTATAGTTCCTTGATCTTATACTTATGTACTATTTCTCTTGAGATTCTTGACCTTCTGTTACTCCAGGTGGGTTTTTAAATATTTTTTTTTTTAGTTTTATAATGTAAATAGTTCATTATATAATCTGAATGGGTTGAATTTATTTAGTTGTTATTGTTATTATAAGGGAACAGTCCAATTATAAGCAATTTATATCTTGCTATTTATTTAGGAATATTTGGTAAGTGGATTCATATTTCTGAATATATCTTAAGTGGATTTCCAAGTGTTATCCATTCTGTAGTTATTTTGAATGGAATTTTTCATTTTATGTTTTCCTAATGTAGTAAGATTAACTTTGTTAGCTTAGCGTAACTCGTTCCATTTTATTTTAGTCTCTCTTTTGTGACTGAATGAGTTTTAGAAGTTGTTCTTCATTTCTAAGATAATCACTTGTGGGATATAATATGGCAAAAATATATGCACTTCTAAATAACTGATAAACATGTATGAACTTTCATAGTATCAATGGAAAATAATGAAAACAACTTCATCATTATCAACCATATCATATGATTTTTTTTTAAATTAGGGAATTAGTGGATTGAGAGCCAGGCCTAGAGATAGGAGGCCCTAGATTCAAATCTAGCCCAGACACTTCCTAGCTGTGTCAAGTCACTTAAACCCCATTACCTAGCCCTCACCAATCTTCTGCCTTGGAACCAATACACACTATTGATTCTAAGAGAGAAGGTAAGGGTTTAAAAAAAAATTAGGGAATTGACTACACAACAGGAGTTTAGTTAATGCTCACCAATAGTTAAAAGTAAAATACCAAAGGCTCCAGCCATCAGCCTGCTTCTGGGACCTTCCTAGGGCTGATTCCTATGTTCCTAGTACTTGAGATGCTTAACATTCCCAGTCTTAACGAGAATTGCCATATAACTACCTTGACCTCCATCTGGACAGAGAGAGCACCTTTTCATGGGCACTTGTACAAGTCTTGATTACCAATTTGGGAACTTCTCTGAAATCTAGTTGATGGTTTTTTTATTCTTTTTTTTTTCCTAGAAGGGTCCAAAGATAAGTCAACCACGTGAAAGTACTGGAGATTCTGCCATAGAGAATGAACTGAAGGGACCGGGGATATTTTGCCTGGAGAATAGAAGATTTAGGCGTGCCATAACTGTCAAGTATTTTGAAAGGCTATTTTGTGGGGAAGATGGATTCAATATGTTTTACTTGATTATAAAGAACAGGGAAAGGATGGACGTTACAGAAGGCAAACGTAAGCTCCATTTAAGAACAATGTCGTGGCAATTGGAGCTACCTCAAGAACGGGTTGCTTTGGAGAGGTAGTGAGTCTTCAATCACTTTTTGGGGGGAGGGGTCAAAAAGAATCTGGAGGTCCACGTCTAAGAATCTGTTGTTTTTTTCTGAGATTCTATGGCTACAACATGTTCCTGATTCCTTCCCTTCGCATTCTAATTCCCTCTCTATTTAGCTTCCTTAGGGAAACACAGGAAAACAAAAACTTGTCTCGGTTGCCATGGGTCGCTATAACAACCTGAAAGCTGAAAGCTCACAATTGCTTCCTTCCATCCAAACACCCCCCTCCCCCACGTTCTTAGCTTTTGTTCTTTTCCAATTTCTCCACTTCGACCACGCCCCCTGACACTCTAACCCTCCCTTTCGCATCTGGGAAAGGAGATCCTAAAGTTGGGAGTGACTAGCTCTGGTCTGGGGGAAGGAAGGTTTGCACCTCAGTTATCTGCTGTTTATCTTCCTAGTGCTTGTTGACGGAAAAGCAGAGGCCCAAAGTGACTAAATTCCGCTGGAGGCAAGACTCTTGGGAAAGTTATGTCGGAACCAGACACTGAAGAAGAAGATGATGAGGAGGGGAAAGTGCTATCTCTCGGGGTGAGGATGAGGATTATAGATTCCGGGTGAGGGAAGCACCTCAAGGGCGGAGAAGGCGGGGAACATTTATGCTTGTCTTGTGACTTCTGCTTTGAACAGTATCAATAACCCTCTCCTGGATGCTCTTTCTTCCCTGGATTTAGTCGTCGTGCCAATAACACGGTTAACAGAATTCTTTTCTGGTTTACTTCCAGTCTTTCTGAAAATTCCCTTGTCTTCTTTAATGAAAAATCGTCCCTTTCTTCCTTCTCTTGTGTGTTCCAAGAATCTCTTTCTTTGTTATCTCTGAATCCGTCTTTTTTTTCTTCCCTTTCCTCCCTCCTTCCCTCTTTCGGTGATCTCATCAACTCCAGTGGGTTCGATTGATGGTGTAAAGCAGTGGGGAAAATGTTGAACTTTCCCCCTGAATTTAGCCTCTGAGGGGCGGCTGGGCAAAGTTGGAGGGAAGAGAACTAAATTTGAATTAGCCTTTTGACGCAACCTGTCTAGTCCTCTGTGTTAGGGGCAAATGGTAGGGTGTATAGCAGCAACCCTTCGGAAGACCCCTTTAATCAATTATTAGTTTCTCCAATTTAAAATGAGGAGGTTGCAGTAGATAACCTCTAAGGTCTTCTCTTTATGCAATTGACTTATACTCATATATATAGAAATAGTTTAGATGATATAGATGTAGATTCATATACACTTAGGGATAGGGACTAGACCTACAACTGTATTCTTCCAATGCAGGAAGATATCTTTTCTGCAATTTATACTCAGAGATTTGCCTAGAATATTGAGAGATTGTTAGTAGTCAAGGATGAGACAGCAGGTACATGTGGAAAGTCAAACTTGAAACCAAATTTTCCAGACTTTGAGACGAATTCTCTATCCACTACATCACACTAGGAGAGAAAAGAGGTCTTTTCTCTTCTAGGCTTCTGTGCCACATTTCCAATTACTTGCTGGAGATCTCCTTAAGCTCATCATATTCTCCCCCATCCTATATTCCTACCCCTTCCTATTTCTGTTGAGACCATCTTCCTGTCACTCAGGTTGGCAATTCTTGTAATCATCCTTCACTCTTCACTCTGTTACCTCCATCTTCAGTCATTTGTAAGGTCTGACCTATTCTACCTCAACAACCCAGCCTTAGTAATGACTTCTAACTTCCTCTCTCTTCTAGGACTCTACTCAAAACCTCCCATGGAGGTCCCTTGACTAGTATAATAAATCAAACTCCCTAGGGGCAGGTAGGTGGCTCAGTGGATTGAGAGCCAGGCTTGCAGAGAGAGGTCCTGGGGTCAAATCTGGCTTCAGACACTTCCTAGCTATGTAGCTGTGTGACATTGGACAAGTCACATAACCCCTACTGCCTAGCCCTTGCGTCTTGAAACCAATACATATTGATTCTAAGATGGAAGGTAGGAGCTTAAAAAAAAAAAAAAAGGTCCTCCTAGCATTTAAAGCTTTTCACTATCTGGTTCTAGCCTACTTTTCCAGACATGAATTCTCCTTTCCAGACAAAATGGCTTGCTCATTGTTTCTTGAATTTTTTTCAGCAAAGTATCTCTTATTGTGTCTTTGCACTGTCCTCAAAGCCTAGAACAGCCTCCTTCCTAACCTCTTTTTATCTCCTTTTTATAATTTTAAGCTTCTTTCCAGATTTGATTTAGGTGTCACCTCAATGGGAAGTCTCTTCTGATCTCTCCTGTTCTTGGTACTCCCCCCCACACCTTTCCTTATCTTGTATTGCCTTATCTAAATTTTTATACCCATAAACTCCTTGAAAGGCAGACACTATTTTTGCTTATTTGCTTTCCTTTCCTAGTTCCACACAATGCTTTGAACTTTGGAGACTCTTGTTGACTTCCCCTGGGTCAGTGCTTTTGTCTTATACCCTACTCAGATTTCTTTAGGGGGGATTCTGGGAAGTGATAAACTAGAAGTTGGGGAAGAGTCAAAGGGTGGGAAAGGTATTTTTCTGAATTTTTTTATAAGATACACATTTTCAACCCTTTCCCTTTCCTCTCCATCTACCTCAACTAAAATCCCAAGAGAAGTACTAGACTGTGACCAAGTCCACAACTGCTATAGAAACAAGTGGCAGAGAATTCTGTGACTGAAGAATGGTCTCATGAACAAGATCCAATCTTTGGAACCATCCTTGACTTTTGATTTCTCTAAAAGGATGGTGATTACCCACCCACTCATTTTGTCCTCTTATCTTTTCCCAACTTTCTTTCAATCCTTCCTTCCTGTTCCTTCTAAGGATTACCTTTTAAAATACTCATCTTTCTCCTCTTCCTTATTTCTCATTGTTCGCCTACTCTCAAACAAAGCTCCAGAGAAAGGCTGTATACCACTGTCAGATTCAACTTCCAGATACTGATCATGCCATTCCTTCTTGAGAAACTTTCTTTGACTCCCCATTGTTTACACTGTAAAAGCCAAATTTCTCATCCAAAGTCTTCCATTACATATTTCCGGTAATATCTTTATTTCTTTTTTTAAAGTGATTTCAAACTTATAAAGTGCTCTCTTTAAAACAATCCAATATAGTGGTATTTTAGAGATGAGAAAACCCTGTTTGCCTCAGTTTCCTCACCTATAAAATTAATTGGAAAAGGAAATGGCAAACCACTCCAGTATCTTTGCCCAGAAAACCTCAAATCAAGTATAGAGTCAGACATGACAAAAACAATTGAACAACAAAAACTGATATTAAAGGTTAAGTGATTTGTTCCATCTGATCCAGTGTTTAGCACTGTTGAATGACACATTGTAGGTACTTCACTGATTTTTTAGTTCAATTCACAAAGCTAAGAAGTGTGGAAGCTGAGTTTAATTCCACATTTCCTGAATCCCAAATGAGACCACTGTTTCACACTCCTCCCCTTCCAAATTATGTTGGAAGCAAACTGGATTTGCCCTCTTTACCAAGAACATTTCCTACTACTTCAATGCCTTTGTTCCCAACAATCTAGATTAAGAATGTTCTTTCCAACATTCCCTGTCCTTCAAGAACCAGATCAATTGCAGTCTTCTGTGGAGCTCTCCCTCTGCCAGAGGCCATTGCTTACTTCTCAGAATTCTCATAGTATTTTGTCTATTCCTTCATTATTTAAAAAATAATTTGTGTTTTAATAGCAATTTAAGATTTTAAAAGTACTTTCCTGATGACAACCATGTTATATTTTAGGCACTCTCATAAGGTTGAAAGAATATTGGATGTGGACACAGAAGACAAGTCTTATTTTCCTCATTTATAAAAGAAGAACTAGTCTCTCACCATTTATGCCCAAAATTAAAGCACTATGTGAATGTGAACTATCATTTTGTATAGAAGTTATTTGTGCCTGCCTTATTGCTTTTATTCTACGACAGAGACCATGCAAGAGGACTTAATGTAGTTATTTAACAAGATTTATTAATTGCTAACTAGGGGGGCAGCTGGGCAGCTGGGTAGCTCAGTAGATTGAGAGCCAGGCCCAGAGATGTGAGGTACTGGGTTCAAATCAGGCCTCAGACACTTCCCAGCTGTGTGACCCTGGACAAGTCACCTAACCCCCATTGCCTAGCCCTTACCCCTCTTCTGCCTTGGAACCAATGCCTGGTATTGATTCTAAGATGGAAGATAAGGGTTTAAAAAAAATTAATTGCTAACTAGGTGCCTGGCATTGTGTTAAGCACTGGTTAAAAAGAAAGGCTAGTTCCTCTCAAGGATTGTTTAGTAGAGGAGACAATATGCAAACAGCTATTTATAAACTGATGAATGGAGATTATCAACAGAAGGGGCATTAAGAGGAGTAAAGAAAAGTTCCTTGTAGAAGGTGGAATTTTAGATGGAACTAACCAAACCACTACCAGGCTTCTGTCTATTTAGATTCTATGATTATGATCCCAGATAATGATGGAGTTCAGAGGGAATATTCACATGTGTCATATCCCTGTCTCAGAATATAAGCAGTTTATCCTCATTATGTCCTTTAACATTATTCATTGATGTTTACCTTTTTTATCTTTCTCTTAAACACTACGTTTTAACTTTTATGTTTCTATGCAGTTCTGATTGTTTCATCAAAAATGCTTAGAAATCTTCTTTTTCACCGAAGATCCATTTTACCCCAGAAAGATTATACTCACTTTTGTTGGCTAAATTATGATTGGTTGTAAATCAATATATCCATTGACTTATGGATTATTGTAGTTCCTGATGTCTGTTTTTTCATTGTGGTGGCTATTAAATTCTATGATTCTTATTGTAGCTCTTTGGTACTTGATTTTTTTTCTTTTTGTCAGTTTGTAGTATTTTTTTTTTACCTTTAGATTTTGGCTATAATGGTCCTAGGAATTTTCCTTTTTTGGGGTTTCAGGATATTAAAGATAGGTCCTACCTATTTCCATTATACTTTCTGATTCTAAGGAATATGCATAGTTTTCTTTTAAGATTTAATGTCTAAGTCATAGCATTTAGGCAGTCTAATGATTTTACATTTGTTCTTTTTATTTATTTTCCAGGTCAGTTGTTTTTGTTGAGAAAAACCTTACTTTTTTCCCTTCATTCTTCAGTCTTGTGTTTTAATGTTTCTTATTTTCTCAGAATCATTGGCTTCTATTTGGTCAATTTTAATTTTCATGGATCTTGTTTCTTGGACAAAGTTTTGTTTTTCTCATGCCATGATTCCATTCCATTTCCAATTCTTCTATAACTTTCATTTCTTTTTCATTTTTTCTCTCTAGCACTCCCTAATTTAATCTATTAAAATATTTTTAAATCTCTCTTTTTTAAACTTTTGTTTCACCTTATTAAGGAATTCTAGTTGAATTGGTGCTCAGGTTATATTTTTCTAGGACGCTTTCCTCATAAATGTTTTGGAGTCATTTTCTGGGTTTGTATCTTGAGTATCCTTGTAATCATAATAGTGGAAATATAATCAATATAGTGGAATTCTCTATTTGTTCATTCTATCAGCCAACTTTCTTTTCTCTTTTTTATATAATATATTTTTTTCCAAATTACATGCAATAACATTTCCTCATATAATTTATATGGTTTTGAGATTAGTTATTCTTTAAATGTTTGATAGAATTTACTTGTGAATCTATCTGGTCCTGGGAATTTTTTCATAGGGAGTTCATTGAGGGTTTCTTCAATGTCTTTTATTTGATATGAGATACTTAAGTATTCTATATCCTCTTTTGTTAATCTGTTGGCATAGAGTTGAGTAAAATAATTCCTAATAATTGCTTTAATTTCTCTTCATTGGTGGTGCAGTCACTGTTTTCATTTTTAATACTGGTAATTTGGTATTCTTATTTCCTTTTTTAAATCAAACTAATGAATGGTTTATCTATTTTATTGAGGTTTTTCCCCCATAAAACCAGCCTCTAATTTTGTTAGTTCAATTGTTTTCTTGCTTTTAATTTTGTTCATCTTACCTTTGATTTTCAATTTAGTATTTAATTGGAGATTTGTAATTTGTTCTGTTTCTAGGTTTTTTAGTTGCATGCTCAATTCATTAATCTATTCTTGGTCTATTTTATTGATATAAGCAATTAGAGATACATATTTTCCCCTATGTGTTGCTTTATCTGTATCTCATAAGTTTTGGCATGTTGTCTCATTGTTGTCATTTTTCCTTAATAAAATATTAATTGATTCTATGAATTTTCTTTTGCCCACTTTTTCTTTAGGATTACATTACTGAGTTTCCAATTTATTCTTAATCTCTTTTTCCATAGAACTTTATTGAATTTCATTTTATTGCATTATAATGAGAAAAGAATGCATTCGATATTTCTTCATTTAATTGTGAGGTTTTTATGTCCTAATATATGGTCAATTTTTGTGTAGGTGCCAGGCATTGCTGGAAAAAAGTATTCTTTTCTATTCCATTTAACTTTCCCCAAAGGTCTATCATATTTAACTTTTCTAAAATTCTACTCACCTACTTAGCTGCTTCTTGTTTATTTTTTGGATAGATTTATTTAATTCTGAAAGGGTAAAGCTGAGGTCCCCCACAAGTATTTTACTATCTGTTTCCTCCTATAATTTAACTTCTTAAAGTGTTGAATGATATATGTTTAGTATTGATATTACATCATTGTCTATGGTACCTTTTAGCAAGGTATAGATTCCTTCTTTATCTCTTTTAAGTAGATATATTTTTACTATAGTTTTGTCTAAGATCATGATTGCTACCCCTACTTTTTTTTTACTTCAGCTGAAGCACAATAGATACTACTCCACCCTTTTATCTTTACTCTGTGTATGACTCTGTGCTTCAAATGTGTTTCTTGCAAATAGAATATTGTAGGAGTATGGTTTTAATCCATTCTGTCACTAGCTTCTGTTTTATGAGTGATTTCATTTCATTCATAGTTATGATAATTAACTGTGCATTTCCTTCCATCTTGCCTTCCATCTGTTTATTCTTCTGTCTTTTAGCTTGTCCCTTTTCTAAGTTGATGAACTTCTGTTTATCATCTCCCCCTTCCATCTTCCCTTCTATAGGCCCCCTCTCTTACTTTTCCCCATCCCTTTTTACTTCCCTTTAGGGTAAAATATATTTCTGTATCTAATGGAATATGTACATTATTTCCTCATTGAGCCAAATCTGATGAGAGTAAGGTTCACATATTGCCTGCCACCTCTTCCCTCTATCTTCCCCTTTTCTGTAATAATTCTTTTGAGTGTCTTTTATGTGATATAAGTCATCCTGTTTTATTTCTCCCTTCCCTCTTCTCCCAGGGCAGTCTTCTTTCTCCTCCCTTAGTTTTTTTTTTTAATATATCTTCCCATTACAGGAAATTCACATTTATATCCTCTATCTATGAATATTCTTCCTAATTGTCCTAATATCAATATGATCATAGGAGCTATAAGTATAATCTTCTATATAAGAATATACATAGTTAAACAGTTTATTGAATCCTTACATTTTCTCTTTTCCATTTACCTTCTTATGTTTCTCCTGAGTCTTCTTTTTGAATGTCAAATTTTCTATGAAGGTCTGGTCTTTTCATTAGGAATTCTTGGAAGTTCTCAATGACATTAAATATCCCTTTTTTTCCCCTTGAAGTATTATGCTGAGACAACTGGACAGCTGATACCAGTTTGTGATCTTAGTTGATTTGCCTTCTGAAATATCATATTCCAAGCCCTGTAATCTTTTTTTTTTTTAACCCTTGCCGTCCATCTTGGAATCAATACTGAGTATTAGTTCCAAGGCAGAAGAGTGGTAAGGGCTAGGCAATGGGGGTTAAGTGACTTGCCCAGGGTCACACAGCTAGGAAGTGTCTGAGGGCAGATTTGAACCCAGGACCTCTCATCTCTGGGCCTGACTCTCAATTCACTAAGCTACCTAGCTGCCCCCCAATCCCTGTAATGTTTTAAAGTCGAAGCTGCTAAATCCTGTGAAATCCAACAGCTCCATGATATTTGAATTATTTCTTTCTAGCAGCTCTGGTTGCTTTCTGATCTGTGATCTCTCAAATTTGGCTACAATATTTCTGGGCTTTTTCCTTTTAGGATATATTTTGGGGGTGATTAGTAAATTCTTTCAATTTCCACTTTACCCTGTGAGTTTAGATTTTGGGACAGTTTTCCTTGATAATTTCTCTTAATATTATGTCTAGGTTCTTTTTTTTGCTCTTGGTTTTCAAGCAGTTCAGTAATTCATAAATTATTTCTTTGCAGTCTAATTCCCAAGTCAGTGTTTTCCAATGAGAAATTTCATACTTTCTGTTATGTTTTTATTCTTTTGTTTTTGTTTAATTGTTTCTTAAAGCCTCATGGAAGGGAGCAGCTGGGTGGCTCAGTGGATTGAGAGACAGGCCTAGAGATGGGAGGTCTTAGGTTCAAATCTGGTCTCAGACACTTCCTAGCTATGTGATCTTCAGCAAGTCATTTAACCCCCATTGCCTAGTCCCTACCCCTCTTCTGCCTCTACACAGTATTGGCTCCAAGACAGAAGGTGAGGGCTTTTTTATTAAATAAAAATACAAATACCTGAGAATGAGCTTACAGAGAAAGTGCTAATCTGCAAATCTATATGCAACAAATGTTATAGAGTACAAATTTTGAAAGGAAAAGCTAAATGAAGTCCAAGTAGAAATAGATAACAAAGCAATAATAGTGGGGATCTTCAACCTACTCCTCTCCAAACTAGATAATCTAACCAAAAATGAATAAGAAACAAGTAAAGGAGATGAATAGAATCTTAGATAAGCTAAATAAAACACTTATCTGTAGAAAATTGAATGGGGATAGAAAAGAGCATACTTTCTTAGCAGTACATGATACCTTTACAAAAATTGGCCATACATTAGGGCACAAAAGGCTTGTAGTTAAATGCAGAAAAGCAAGAATGCATAAATGTTAAATGCATTCTTTTTAGACTATAATACAACAAATATATGTAATCAGAGAACATGAAAACAAAATAAAAATAATTTTAAATAATGAGAGTTAGAGAACAAATCATGGAAACAATAAATAAAATTATTAAAGAGAGTAATAATGAGACAACATGCCAAAACCTGTGGGATACAGCTAAAGCAGTAATTACAGGAAAATTTATATTATATTATATTATATTATATTATATTATATTATATTATATTATATTATATTATATCATATCATATCATATCATATCATATATCATATCATATTATAAATGCTTATATCAATAAAATAAAGAACTGATCAACTACTTAGCAATGCAATTTAAAAAACTGGAGCGGGGGGGGGGGGGGGGGGGACAAATTTTAAATTGCCAACTAAACACCAAATTGGAAATCCTAAAATTCAAAGGTAAGCAATAAAATTGAATATATGAAAACCACTGAATTAATAAAAAAAGACTAGATGTTGATGTTATGAAAAAATCAACAAATACAATATCTAAATAAATCTATTTTTAAAAAAGACATTAAACAGACCATATATGAACTTACTAAGAAAAAAACATCAGGACCTGATGGATTTGCAAGTGAATTTCAAAAAACATTTAAAGATCAACTAATTCCAATATTAAATAAATTATTTGAAATAATAGATAAAGAAGGAATCCTACCAAACTTCTTATATGAAACAAATATGGTGCTGATACCTGAACTAGGAAAAGGAAAAACAGAGAAAAAAATTAAAGACCAATTTCATTAATGAATATGCATGTAAAAAAATCCTAAATAAAATAGTAGGAAGGAGATTACAACAATATATCACAAAGAACAAATACCAGGAATGTGGGAGTGGCTTAATATAAGGAAACTATCAACATAATTAAATCAATATATATATATTTTTTAATCTTGAAGGGGCAGCTAGGTGGTTCAGTGGATTGAAAGCTTAGAGACTAGGTTCAAATCTGGCCTCAAGTCACCTCTTAGCTCTGGGTCCCTGGACAAGTCATCAAACATCAATTTCCTAGCCCTTATCACTGTTCTGCCTTGGAACCAATAATTAAAATTAATTCTAAGATATAAGGTAAGAGTTAAAAAAAAAAACTTGGAAAGACCTACAAGAAATAATGAAGAGTGAAACAAGTAGAACCAAGAGAATATTATATACAGCTACAGAATTAATATTTGAAAAATAACTTGTGAATGTCTAATATAGAGAAAGAACTGATAAATAGACACACAAAAGGCATAATTTATATATACTTTTTTTTTTGTATAGTTGATGCCTTTGATGATTCAGGGAGGGAAGGGAGAGGTGAGATATATGGGAATTAAATAAATAAGAAAAATCACACTCTGAAAAAAACAGAATAAGTCTGGTTATGGGTGGGGAAATTAAATAAAAATAAAAAATAAAGGTGAAGGAATTTCAGACATCAATCAGCATGTGGAAAACATATTTTGTGGATAGGAAAGCCTTCTCAGAGTCCCTGAAATTATACAAAATAAACTACTTCTTCCATTTACTCATAAATTCAGCTCTTCTAATACTTCATATGTTCAATATTTTTTAAATTCCTCTTAATAATTTAATTTTTACTGACTTATGTGTTTAATAAATCAGTTCACTTCAATTATCTCATTTCTTTAGGAATATGAAGGAGAACGTAATGAGGCAGGTGAACGTCATGGACATGGGAAAGCACTGTTGCCCAATGGAGATGTATATGAAGGACAATACAAAAATGGTAAAAGGCATGGTCAGGTAAGAATAAAAGTGTAGGGGGTGTAGCTAGGTGGCTCAGTGGATTGAGAACCAGGCCTACAGATGGAAAGTCCTGGGTTCAAATGTGTCCTCAGATATTTCCTAGCCAAGTCATTTAACTGCCTTTGCATAGATCTTATCACTCTTCTGCCTTGGAACCAATATTGAGTACTGATTCTAGACAGAAAGTTTTACTTTAAAAAGAAGAAGAAATTTGTAGGGGTGAATTTCTCTTTTCAGAGAAAAACTGCATCTAGAATTTTTTAGAGCATATTTTAACCTAAAAGTCACCAAAAAAAAAATGTGTTTCAGGGGACCTACACATTTAAGAATGGTTCTCGGTACATTGGACAATACAAAGAAAATAAAAAACATGGTCAAGGCACCTTTTTCTATGCAGATGGATCTAAATATGAAGGTAAATATGTCTTAAGTTAAACATTACTGTTACAATATAAGAAAATTGGTTTAGTTTTTCTTTTGATAACTGAGCTTATCTCTGAATATGTAAGTACATGAGGGAAGCACCAGATTCTTTGGTTCAGTTGTGTTAAGATAAAAACTGTAAATGCCAAAAACTGTAAAGGATTTTGACCAAAACTGTAAAGAGTAATTTTTATTGTTTTGACTTAAAATCTAAATTAAATGGTCACCATGGGAAATTCCCAAAATATGAAAATACCCAAGTCATCTGGGATTTATGGAGATTTTAATTAATATAGATTAAGGAATTAAGGGAAGGAGAGAGAGAGAGGGAAGAATAGCCAAGCAATAGAAAAGGGCCTAGGTCAAAATGGCCTAGGCCTGAGCCTAAGGGAGAACCAGTCAGTCTTTATCACTCACCACAAAATGGTCTTCAAGCAAGCTCTAGTCCTCCACTGAATCTCCTGAACTGATTCAGAGTCTAACTCCACACTGAATTCAATTGCAAACTCCATTCAAAATGTCCTCACTTCAACTCCAAACTCCAACCCCTTCAATTACATTTTACCCCTTCCTTTTTTTTTTTTAAACCCTTACCTTCTGTCTTGGAGTCAATACTGTGTATTGGCTCCAAGGCAGAAGAGTGGTAAGGGCTAGGCAATGGGGGTCAAGTGACTTGTCCAGGGTCACACAGCTAGGAAGTGGCTGAGGTCAGATTTGAACCTAGGACTTCCCGTCTCTAGGCCTGGTTCTCAATCCAATGAGCTACCCAGCTGCCCCTGTACTCCTTCCTTTTTAAAGAAATTTTCTCTTATGTCACCTCCCCTAAATTTTCACGTCTACCAATCACAGTAGACACTTTTCCCCAGGACTGCCCATTCTTAGTTCTCATCTTCTTTGGTTCTCACCTTCTCTGGTTAGATTAAATCCTCTGAGTACTTCACACCTCTTTGTTAAGCTTGCCTTTTGTAAGTTGCTTGACCTTTTAGGTACTAATTTAACCTTTATAGGTACTTAGCACCCTTTTGTATAAGATCTAAAAGTAGACTTAGCTTAAGGTTCTAGCTTTACTATAAGTATGAGTTAGGGACTTTCATTGTTCAATCAGGAGTTTATGAATTTATCTTCCCCTAAGGCACTGTCTGAGTAGGGTGGAGTAATTTTAAAAGTTCTCAATGATCAAGTACCTCCTGATCAAGTACCTCCATTGTTAAAAATGGGGAATAGCTTAATCAAATCTTCTAAAGTAGAGTCTGAGTAGTTTTAAGATTCACAGTTGGTCAATAGCCAATTTATTGAGTACATGCTATGGGGAAGGCATTATACTATCCACTGTGGGAGACACTAGATAAATAAAAATGTAATCCTTTCCTTAAAGGACTTTGCAATCTGGCCAGTAAGACAGAACCTATAGATTTTTTTTTTAAAAAGAGAGCTAGTAATGTAAGGGCCATTGTAATAAATGACAAAAAAAATCATTACTTTAAAAATTCATTTTGACTGGTATGTTCAGAAAACAATTTATAGAGAAATAAAGAGAAAGACCTGAGTTTGGAATATTAACTGGAGAATGATTAATGGGATTGACATAAGCAAAGGATTATCTGAAGATACTAGAAAGTAATTAATAATAGGGGGCATCTAGGTAGCTGCTAGAAATGGTGGGTACTGGGTTCAAATACTTCCTAGCTGTATGACCTTAGACAAGTCACTTAATCCCCATTGCTCAGCCCTTATCACTCTTCTGCCTTGGAACCAACATATAATATTGATTCAAGGGTTAGCAAGAGAGAGACATAAATAGAGGCAGAGATAGAGACAAAGAAAGGGAGGGAAAGAAGGAAGGAAGGAAGGAAGGAAGGAAGGAAGGAAGGAAGGAAGGAAGGAAGGAAGGAAGGAAGGAAGGAAGGAAGGAAGGAAGGAGGGAGGGAGGGAAGAAAGGAAAGAAAGAAAGAAAGAAAGAAAGAAAGAAAGAAAGAAAGAAAGAAAGAAAGAAAGAAAGAAAGAAAGAAAGAAAGAAAGAAAGAAAGAAAGAAAGAAAGAAAGAAAGAAAGAAAGAAAGAAAGAAAGAAAGAAGAAAGAGAGAGAGAGAGAGAGAGAGAGAGAGAGAGAGAGAGAGAGAGAGAGAGGGAGGGAGGGAGGGAAAGAAAGGAAGGAAGCAAGAGAAAGACAAAAGAGAAATAAAGAAAGAGAAACATCTGACTAAAGCAGAATGGTCATGTTAAGAAATAATGGGAGAAAAAACCCCTAAAAATTTCTATTGGGGTTAGATTGTACCCTTGAATACCAGCCTAAGGAGTATGAGACATCATCAAGTAATAGTGAGAAATAATTGAAAGATTTGGGGCATGTGACTGACATAATCTATGAGGTGTTTTATGATGATTCTAAACAAGTTAAAAGAAACGAATGAGTTCCTAATGCATATCAAAAGCTGGTGCTAAGGTAGAATATAGTTTTGATGAGGGTCTTTAGAAAGTTTTTATGCTGGATCTTTCTTTCACCTAAGAGAAAAGAATCTGGTAAATTCTTTCCTTCTTTCCTTATTTTCCTTATCTTATTGATAATTTTCCCCTTATCATTAAAAGATAATAAGTATTTTTAGGCACTGTCTTGGCATCATGCCAAAGAATGGGGATAGAAATAAAGGTAAAACATAGACCCTGCCCTAGAGGAGCTAACAATCTAATGAGTATGTTCTAAAGTAGAGAAAGTATAAACATTCTAAATCTAATTTTGAGCAGCAGAGAACTTGCTGGTAAAGAAGAAATGTCAAAGACCATGGAAGGTCATAATTATAATATTTTTCTATTCAATGCATGCAAAAGATAACCCATTATCTTTAACTCTAAATCCACCCCTTGCCCTAATTTCTTTTTTTTTTTTTGAGGGCATCACCATCCTTCTAGACATTCAGGCTTGCAACCTGGGGATAATCCTTGATTGTCTTATTTTCCTTCATATACCAATATGAAGGAAAATAAGACAATCACAGCTCTGATATGTATCCTCTTCTCTCTACTTGCCCAAACTATTCCAACTATTCCAATAGCTTTCTTGGTTTCCATTCTTCAGGTCTCCTTCCTTTTCAATGCATTCTTCTGGATGCCATACAGCTTCCCAAAAGAATATTCCCAAAGCATGGCTCTCCTGTACTCAAGATGCTTCAGTGGCTTCCCAATGCTCCTGATCAAATATAATTTCCACCCTTTGCTTTTTAAGCTCTTTACACACTAGATCCAAACTTCATTTCCAGGCTTATTACACATTATGTAGCTGTATATCCTATCAAAACAAATTCCCCTGTGAACAGTATCTGAAAATGTCTTAGCATTTTAAGTTCCTTATCTATCTATCTATCATCTATCTATCTATCTATCTATCTATAATTTTATATATATATATCTGTTTGCCAGATGATACCTCCTATTAAAGGAAGTAAAGGAAGGGGAGGAAGAGGCTGAGATAGCTTAAAATAAATTCTATTAATAAAATTTACAATTTTTTTCAAGTTTCTTACCTTTATCAGGAATGAATGCCATCTTTCATCTTCATTCTTTTTAAATTTTGGTTTATCATAGTGTTAATCAGAGTTCTAAAATATTTCAGAGTTGTTTTTTTCTAAACTGTTTCAATAATTTTTTCAATATGTAATTGTCTCAATAGATCTGCTCACCTGGCTCTGCATCCATTAATAAAGATCTTCCTAGTGTCCCCTGAATTGCTCATTTCATCATTTCTTACTGCTTAAAAATTGTCCACCATTTATTACATATACCATATTCTTTAGCCATTACACATAAGAATATATGCTTTTAGATTCCAATATTTGACTACCACATAAAAAGCTGCCATAAATATTTTGATACATCTAGATCCTTTTCCTCTTTCCTTAATTTCTTTGGGACATAGGCATAATAGTGATACAACTGGGCAAAATTCAGGCATCGTTTAGTAACTTTTTGGACATGGTTCCTCTTTGCTTTCTAGAGTGGCTAAATCAATTCACAGTTCCATCAACTCTGTACTCTTATTCCTATTTTCCCATAGCCTTATCATTCTGAGAGATAGGAAACAGAACCTTGCAGTCCTTTGAATTTGCATTTCTTTAATAATTAGTAATTTAGAATTTTTTCATGTAATGGTGGATAGTTTGGATTTTTCTTCTTTCAAAACTGCCTGTTCATATCCCTTTACAATTTATCTATTGGAGAAGAGCTCTTATTCTTACAAATTCAAATCAATTCCTCAGATTTATTGGAAATGAGACTTTTATTAGAGGAACTTTTTGCGAACATTACTTCTTCTATTTCTTTAGAGGTGTTGGAGCATTAACACCAGGAAACGCATTAGTCCAATAAATCCAAGATATTCAAATTTTGGGAGTACTGTGATTGTGAAAAATGTGGGTTTCAAGACTTTAAATTGCCAAAATTGTGAAGATAATTTTTAGTGTCTTGATTTAAATAAAAAATAAGTCGTTGCCATGGGAAAAATTCCCAAATATGAAAATACCCAAGTCAACTGGTTTTATGGAGATTTTAATTAATACAAATGAAGGAAATTAAGGGGAGAGAGAGAGAGACAGAGTAAGAGGAAATAGTAGGAAGGGCCTAGGCCAAATGGCCTAGGCCTGAGCTCTAAGAGAGACTAGTCAGTCTTTTATCCACTCACCACAAGATTTGTCCCAAGCAAAACTCCAGTCCTTCACTGAAATCCTCAACTCCTGAACTGAGTTTCAGAGACCCAGCTCCTCCAACTAACTCCAAACTCCAACTAAAACATTCCACCTCGAGCTCCTTCCTTTTAAAGAAAATTTTCTCTTGTGTCACCTCCCCTAAATTTTCACATCTACCAATCACAGTAGATGTTTTCCCCAGGACTGATCATTCTTAGTTCACATCTTTTGTTATCACCGTTCTTTGGTTCTCACCTTCTCTAGTTAGCCTAAAACTTCACACCTCTTTTGTTAAGTTTGCCTTTTGTAAGTTGCTTGACCTTTTAGTGATTAATTTAACCTTTATAGGTACTTATCATCTTTTTGTATTAGATCTAAAAATAAACCATCTAGCTTAAGTTTTTAGCTTCACTATAAGTATGAGTTAGGAACTTTTCATTGTTCAGTCAGGAGTTTACAACTTTATCTTACCCTAAGGCACTGCTTGAGCAGGGTGGAGTAATTTTTAAAGTTCTCAATACATTCCTGATCAAGTACCTCCATTGTTTAAAATGAGGAATAGCTTAACCAAATCTTCTGAAGTAGAATCTGAGCAGTTTTAAGATTCACATTACCCACTGAATTTTCTTCTTAGAGACCTTGTGTCCTCTCTTATAAAGCTCTATTAGTCGTCTTTTTTTAATCTTGGATCAGGTGATGCAAACAATAAATCATCTACATAGTATACCAGCTTGCTGTGCTTGAAAGTTGTTGGCTAGATCTCTTTGAAGTAGTTGGCAAAATATAGAGGCTGACTCACAACATCCTTGGACCAGCCTAGTATAACAGAGCTGATTTTGATCCCATTGGTGTAAAAAATAGACTCAAACTCTGGACTTTGATCCCCAGAAGTCCTTGCTCCACTTCCCCAGAATGCTTTGAATTCTCACATGGGCCGAGATCGAGAAGGTATTTAACCTGATTGCCAAGGTTTTTGAGCTCTCTCTTTTGAACTTCCATTTTGGAGCAGACTTGGCTCTTTCCATAATGTAGGTGAGGTCTTGTCTAGGCCTCTCTGGCCTAGGCATGTTTTTCTTATCCTGTATTTTCTTTAATCCTTAACTTTTAATAAACCTCTAAAAAATATAATACTCCTTGCAGAGAGAAACTAATTTCTACCTGCCTCAGTTTCCTCAGTTTCCCCTAAATTTTAATCTTTACATTGGAAAGCAAAAATGTTTTTAGAGTCAGGGTGCAATGGTATGGTGAAATATGCATTGCTTAGATCTATCACTGTGTATTACCAGGCATCTGGTGATATCTGTGTGATAATATCATTTGGTGAAGGTGTCACAGTGTATGTGTTCTTTATAAAGTTTTTTACCGCCCTAAGATCCTGTTCAAATCTCCAGCACTGTGTCCCGTCTGCATTCAACTTGTTTTTCTTAATACCTAAAATTGGATTATTGAATTCAGATACTGTAGGTCTTAAAATGCCTTGTTCCAGTAAGCTGTTTATAATTGGTAGTATGCCTTCTATGGTTTCTCTGCTTAATTTGTATTGAGGAATCTTAGGAGGTACACCATCCCTGACTTCTATCTTTACTGGTGCAACTGATTTTGTTATACATTCTGATATTTAGCAAAAACCCCTTGTGGAATGTCATCTGGTATCTCATACAATGATGTTAAACTTTGAATTTGTTCAGGTTTTTCCTCCAATTGCTCCAGATATAGCAATAGGTAATGGCTTAAAGATTGCTTGGGTAAATGTAGGTATATACTTCCAGAACGTTCACATTGCAGGGTTGCCCCAATCTTACATAAAAAGTCTAAAAGGTTATCTGGACATCCAGGAATCAGTAGGAATGTATCATCAATAGTGAGAGGACCTAGCTTAACCATTGTGCTTTTGAGCTCTGGGACCTCTTGTATTTCTCCCATAGCTCCCACCACTGAAGCCATACCCCCATAGTGGTATCTCCTAGAAATGTCTTTAGGACTGATTTTGAAGCACAGTATCTATGAGAGCTTTGTATTGTTTCTTCCCCACCTTAATCCATACATATGGTTCTGGTCTTTGTGTAGATATTGCATTAATAGCTAATGTATCACTTTGTACTGTACTGTCATCCTCTGCCATTTGTATGGTTGGACCAGTTAAATATTCTTGGTTTAAGTAATTTCCTGATTGATCTTCATTTATATTAGAGTTTATCTTGTTATCTCCTTCACTGGAATATGAATTGAAACCATAGCTATCTGTAAGTTCATATAGTTTGACCTGGCCAGACCTCCCCCCTCCCTTTAGAATGTTGGTTTCATGGGAGTTTCTTGAACCCTTGGCTATCATGGCAGTTGTTGTGCCCTCCAGTCTATCTGTATTTTCAAATCTAACTACTGTTACACTTCCAATACTATGAATATGATTATCAATATCAACTGTATTTTCAGCTCCATTTTCTATTAGATTTGAAATTTCCAATTTATTTTGTGTAGAATGACAAATTTCAGCTTCTGGGTTCAAGTTAGATTTTTTTTATGGAATTCTGTAGCATATAACTTTTTGAGGTTTTAATAGGTCCAAGTGGGCTTTTATCTTTGTCTTTGAGTTTATGCATCTTATTTATAGCTCCTGTAAATGTATCTCCTATAGTAACCTCAGTCTGCACTTTCATTTGGTCATTATGTTGCAGGGAATTGAAATTTTGTTTCATTGGTTCTTTCAACAGCTTATGATCATGTTTATGTGAGTTTTCCTGAATTCTCTTTCTCTTCAATTTAATCCCTGCATCCAATTTGCACTGAAAAAAAATTTCTAAATATGTTTTTATCTGTTCTTTGCTTTTCTCTTGCCTGTTTACTATGCCCTTTCTGTATGAATCTCCAAAATCTGTGCTCTCAGATATTTAATCTCTTTATCTAACTCATGTACTTGTCTCTGCTTTTCACTCAAGATTTGATTTGATTTGTCATCATAACTTCTCACAGACTCAATAAATTCACTTTTATGTTCCACCCATATATTTTCTTTTTTCCTTATATTTTTATGTTTCACTCCTGCCAGTCCCTCATTACTTGTCACATCCTGCAACTCCTTTCTGCCATCCTCTTATTTATTTCTAAGTATCTTAAATTCCTGGCTTCATGAATTTTGTCTACCTTCCATCACAATAGCTGCATAGTTTGGTTTTGCACCTGTCTTTATGGCTAATCTCATGGCATCAAGGTCTGAAGCCTCTGATTCAGTTTTTAACTGGCAATGCTGGCAGCATGAATTTGTTTTTGATCTATAATAAATTTTTCCTTGTGTATTTTTGTTAATAAGTTCATTTTTCTTTTTTAAATAACAGTCCTTGATCAAGTGACCAAACTTGTGACAAAAGAAACATTTCCTTGTTTCTTTCTGACCTCTATGTTGTTGGTATGAGGGTCTAGAATAGATTTTTATAGTTTATAAATTTTTAATTTGCTCAATTTTCTTCTGCTTAAGGGATTCCTCTGTATGTAGCAATTTTTGTTTTAATTCTTTCATTTCTGATTGTTATTCTTTCTGACTGTCTCATAACTAAGTTGCAGTATTTCTTAGCTCTGTTAGGGTAATGTTGTCATACTTTGGAAAATAATTCCTAAAAAAGTTTTTTAAGTGTGCATTGCAACCCCTTAGGAACCGTCTCCTCACATGTGCTACCAATTCCTCTGAATCTTGATCTACTCCCATGATAGATTCTACAATTTCTGATAATCTGTCTACATAGCTGGCAGAATGTTCTGTATTTTCTTGGGTCAGCTTGTCAAAATTTCCCCAAGCATTTGGCTTTGAAAAAATGATTTTATGGCTTGAAGAAGATCTTCTCTGCACTTTCTTAGATAAGCCAGACTGGTAGGGTTTGCAAAGTCAAAATCCTCCCGTTCTTCCTCAGTGGGCCAACTGGTCAATGCACTGTCCTTTCTGTTTTATTTTTTAAATAAACTGCCAGTGTTCATGAGGGCTAAATAATTCAGACAGGAGAAAACCTGAATGCTGGAAATTGGGCCCAAATATCTTAAAGGCCTTCTTGAGCTCCTTTAATGCACGGTAGGGTTCACTGAGAAATTTTGGAAATATCCATTTGATGGAATCAGTTCCTGGGTTGAAAACTGTTTATGAATCTTAGAATGAACCACACCAGACTTCCAGTCAAGATGGCGGCTTAGAGAAAGCTAAAGTTCAGATCTCCAGAAACCCTTCCTTATCGATCTCAAGCTATATCCTCCTAGGGCACCGAAATTCAAAACGAACAACAGCATAGATCCCGGGAACCCTCCTCCTGGACCTGGATAAAAAGGTATGCCCCCCAAAAGCCAGAACCCCCGGACCTAAGGGGTAGGCAGAAGGAAGTTCCCAGGACCCATTCCCCCCCCAACCCAGAGAGCTGAGTCCAAGGCAGCAGAGGGAACCTCAGAGCCTTAGGGCCGGCTATTCTGAAGGCCACTTCCTGAAAACAGCCTTACTCAGACGAGGGGGTACCCAACACAGACAGCAGGGAAACAGAGAGAGATGGTGGGAGCCTGTAACCCCCTGGCTGGATCCTTCCATCAGAGTCTCATGGAAGGTACCTGCCTCAGGGCATACTCAGTTCAACCCAGGGAAAGCTAATCCTATCAGGAGCCCGCTGAACTCCGGAAAGCCGTAGCCCCTCCCCCCTCAGAGTGCTGGGTCTTCTGGCCAGCAAAGGCATTAAAACACCTCGCGGAGAGTGCCGAGCCAGGCTCAGAGTGTGGAAGTAAGGCAACGGAGAAGCATTGGGAGGGAACTGAGGAGGGCAGTAACATGGAAACACCAGCAATTCCTGGCTTCCCCGGGAAGACAGAACAACAATTGCATAGAATGGACAATCTGCCTAGGGCTAAAACCTCTGAACACCAGACAGAGATAAGAAAAGCTAGTCCTCCCCACTCAGATAGAGATGGCAAACTCCACAGAAGCACAAAAGCATCAAAATTCCAAGAAAAACAAGAAGAAGGGGGCGACTTTGGACTCATTTTATGGAGCAAAAATACAAAATACAGAGGAGATAGAAGAGGAAACACAAGCAAATGCTCCGAAACCTTCCAAAGGAAATTGAAACTCTCCACAAACCCATGAAGAATCTGAACTGGAAAGGATCAAAAAGATGGAAGCCTTCTGGGAGGAAAAGTGGGAAATAATGCAAAAGAAATTCACACATCTACTAAACCAGTTTGACCAAAGTGAAAAGGAAAACCAGGCTTTAACGGTCAGAATTAGGCAACTCGAAGACAACGAGCAAGAATTAATAAAGCAAAGCCAAAAGACCAAGAGATTAAAAGAGAACATAAAATATCTCACTGACAAGGTCATAGACGTGGAAAATAGAGGGAGAAGAGACAATTTAAGAATAATTGGACTACCAGAAAAGCCAGAAATAAACAGTAAATTCGACATCGTAATACAAGATATAATCAAAGAAAATTGCCCAGAGATTTTAGAGCAAGAGGGCAATACAGCCACTGAAAGAGTTCACAGAACACCCTCTACACTAAATCCCCAAAAGACAACACCCAGGAATGTAATTGCCAAATTCCAAAGCTTTCAAGCAAAAGAGAAAATCTTACAAGAAGCCAGAAAAAGACAATTTAGATATAAAGGAATGCCAATCAGGGTCACACAAGACCTTGCAAGTTCTACTCTGAATGACCGTAAGGCATGGAACATGATTTTCAGAAAGGCAAGAGGGCTGGGCCTTCAACCAAGAATCAGCTATCCATCAAAACTGACTATATACTTCCAAGGGAAAGTATGGGCATTCAACAAAATATAAGATTTCCAAGTTTTTGCAAAGAAAAGACCAGAGCTCTGTGGAAAGTTCAATATCGAAAAAACCAAGAGCATGGAATACCTGAAAAGGTAAATATGAAGGAAAGGGAAAAGGAAAAAATGTTATCTTCTTCTTTTACTCAAACTCTCTTCTATAAGGACTACATTTATATCAATCTATGTATATTAACATGTGGGGAAAATGTAATGTGTAAATAGGGGGAAAAGAAAGACCAAATAGAATAATCTTTCTCACACAAAGATTCACATGGGAAGGGGAGGGGAAGAAAACTCCTATAAGAAGGAGAGGAAGAGAGTTTTTACTTAAACCTTACTCTCAGGAAATCAACTCTGAGAGGGAAGAACATCCAGATCCATTGGGATCTTGAATTCTATCTTACCCAACAAGGGAAGGGAGAAGGGAAAACCAAGGGGGGCAAGGGGGAGAGGGAAAACAAAAAAGGGAGGGAAGAAGAGGGGGTGGGGGAGGGAACAAAAAGGGAGGGACTAGAAAGGGAAACATATCAAGGGAGGGGACAAGGGGGACTGATTTAAAGTAAATCACTGGACTAAAAGTTAGAGCTGAAGAAGAAAGATTAGAATTAGGGAAGGATATCAAAATGCCAGGGAGTCCACAAGTGACAGTCATAAGTTTGAACGTGAATGGGATGAACTCACCCATAAAACGTAGATGAATAGCAGAATGGATTAGAATCCAAAACCCTACCATATGTTGTCTTCAAGAAACACACATGAGGCAGGAAGACACCCACAAGGTCAGAATTAAAGGATGGAGTAAGACCTTCTGGGCCTCAGCTGACAGAAAGAAGGCAGAAGTGGCAATCATGGTATCTGATAAAGCCAAAGCAAAAGTAGACCTGATCAAAAGGGATAGGGAAGATAATTATATTTTGTTAAAAGGGACTTTAGATAATGAGGAAATATCACTAATCAACATATATGCACCAAATAATATAGCACCCAAATTTCTAATGGAGAAACTAGGAGAATTGAAGGAAGAAATAGACAGTAAAACCATATTAGTGGGAGACTTGAACCAACCATTATCAAATTTAGATAAATCAAATCAAAAAAATAAATAAGAAAGAGGTAAAAGAAGTGAATAGAATCTTAGAAAAATTAGAATTAATAGACATATGGAGAAAAATAAATAAGGATAAAAAGGAATACACCTTATTCTCAGCACCACATGGCACATTCACAAAGATTGACCATACATTAGGTCACAGAAACATGGCACACAAATGCAGAAAAGCAGAAATAATAAATGCAGCCTTTTCAGATCACAAGGCAATAAAAATAATGATCAGTAATGGTACATGGAAAACCAAATAAAAAACTAATTGGAAATTAAACAATATGATACTCCAAAATCGTTTAGTTAGAGAAGAAATCATAGAAACAATTAATAATTTCATCAAGGAAAATGACAATGGCGAGACAAAGCACTGGTCAATCTAATTTAAAAAAGGAAAGAAGAAAAGCAAATTAACAGCATCAAAGATGAAAAGGGGGACAGCACCTCCGATGAAGAGGAAATTAAGGCAATCATTAGAAATTACTTTGCCCAATTATATGGCAATAAATACACCAATTAGGTGATATAGATGAATATATACAAAAATACAAACTGCCTAGACTAACAGAAGAGGAAATAGAATTCTTAAATAATCCCATATCAGAAAATGAAATCCAATAAGCCATCAAAGAACTTCCTAAGAAAAAATCCCCAGGGCCTGATGCATTCACCAGTGAATTCTATCAAACATTCAGAGAACAGTTAATCCCAATACTATACAAACTATTTGACATAATAAGCAAAGAAGGAGTTTTACCAAATTCCTTTTATGACACAAACATGGTACTGATTCCAAAACCAGGCAGGTCAAAAACAGAGAAAGAAAACTATAGACCAATCTCCCTAATGAATATAGATGCAAAAAATCTTAAATAGGATACTAGCAAAAAGACTCCAGCAAGTGATCAGAAGGGTCATCCACCATGATCAAGTAGGATTTATACCAGGGATGCAGGGCTGGTTCAATATTAGGAAAACCATCCACATAATTGACCACATCAACAAACAAACCAACAAGAACCACATGATTATCTCAATAGACGCAGAAAAAGCCTTTGATAAAATACAACACCCATTCCTATTAAAAACACTAGAAAGCATAGGAATAGAAGGGTCATTCCTAAAAATAGTAAACAGTATATATGTAAAACCATCAGCTAATATCATCTGCAATGGGGATAAACTAGATGCATTCCCAATAAGATCAGGAGTGAAACAAGGATGCCCATTATCACCTCTACTATTTGACTTTGTACTAGAAACACTAGCAGTAGCCATTAGAGAAGAAAAAGAAATTGAAGGCATCAAAATAGGCAAGGAGGAGACCAAGTTATCACTCTTTGCAGATGACATGATGGTCTACTTAAAGAATCCTAGAGATTCAACCAAAAAGCTAATTGAAATAATCAACAATTTTAGCAAAGTTGCAGGATACAAAATAAACCCACATAAGTCATCAGCATTTCTATATATCTCCAACACAGCTCAGCAGCAAAAACTAAAAAGAGAAATCCCATTCAAAATCACCTTAGACAAAATTAAATACCTAGGAATCTACCTCCCAAGACAAACACAGGAACTATATGAACACAACTACAAAACACTCGCCACAGAACTAAAACTAGACTTGAGCAAATGGAAAAACATTAACTGCTCATGGATAGGACGAGCCAATATAATAAAAATGACCATCCTACCCAAACTTATTTATCTATTTAGTGCCATACCCATTGAACTACCAAAATACTTCTTCACTGATTTAGAAAAAACCATAACAAAGTTCATTTGGAAGAACAAAAGATCAAGGATATCCAGGGAAATAATGAAAAAAAAACACATATGATGGGGGCCTTGCAGTCCCTGACCTTAAACTATATTACAAAGCAGCAGTCATCAAAACAATTTGGTACTGGCTAAGAAACAGAAAGGAAGATCAGTGGAATAGACTGGGGGAAAGCGACCTCAGCAAGACAGTATACGATAAACCCAAAGATCCCAGCTTTTGGGACAAAAATCCACTATTCGATAAAAACTGTTGGGAAAATTGGAAGACAGTGTGGGACAGACTAGGAATAGATCAACACCTCACACCCTACACCAAGATAAATTCAAAATGGGTGAGTGACTTAAACATAAAGAAGGAAACCATAAGTAAATTGGGTAAACACAGAATAGTATACATGTCAGACCTTTGGGAGGGGAAAGGCTTTAAAACCAAGCAAGACATAGAAAGAATCACAAAATGTAAAATAAATAATTTTGACTACATCAAACTAAAAAGCTTTTGTACAAACAAAACCAATGTAACTAAAATCAGAAGGGAAACAACAAATTGGGAAAAAATCTTCATAGAAACCTCTGACAAAGATTTAATTACTCAAATTTATAAAGAGCTAAATCAATTGTACAAAAAATCAAGCCATTCTCCAATTGATAAATGGGCAAGGGACATGGATAGGCAGTTCTCAGATAAAGAAATCAAAACTATTAACAAGCACATGAAGAAGTGTTCTAAATCTCTTATAATCAGAGAGATGCAAATAAAAACAACTCTGAGGTATCACCTCACACCTAGCAGATTGACTAACATGATAGCAAAGTGAAGAATGAATGCTGGAGGGGATGTGGCAAAGTAGGGACATTAATTCATTGCTGGTGGAGTTGTGAATTGATCCAACCATTCTGGAGGGCAATTTGGAACTATGCCCAAAGGGTAATAAAAGATTGTTTGCCCTTTGATGCAGCCATAGCACTACTGGGCTTGTACCCCAAAGAGATAATGGACAAAAAGACTTGTACAAGAATATTCATAGCTGCGCTCTTTGTGGTGGCCAAAAATTGGAATACGAGGGGATGCCCATCAATTGGGGAATGGCTGAACAAATTGTGGTATATGTTGGTGATGGAATACTATTGTGCTAAAAGGAATAATAAAGTGGAGAAATTCCATGGAGCCCGGAATGACCTCCAGAAAGTGATACAGAGCGAGAGGAGCAGAACCAGGAGAACATTGTACACAGAGACTAATACACTGTGGTATAATCGAACGTAATGGACTTCTCCATTAGTGGCGGTGTAATGTCCCTGAACAATCTGCAGGGATCTAGGAGAAAAAACACTATGAATAAGAAGAGGACAAACTGTGGTAGTAGAAACACCGAGGAAAAGCAACTGCCTGACTACAGCGGTTGAGGGAACATGACTGAGGAGAGACTCTAAATGAACACTCTAATGCAAATATTAACAACATGGCAATGGGTTCGAATCAAGAACACATGTGATACCCAGTGGAATCACGCGTCGGCTACCTGGGGCGGGGGGGGGGGGAGGAAAAGAAAATGATCTTTGTCTTTAATGAATAATGCTTGGAAATAATCAAATAAAATATTATAAAAAAAAAAAAAGAATGAACCACACCAGCAGAGTCAGATATTTTGGTTATGTCTCTCAGAGGTAGTATTTTTTCAGTATCAGTATCTTCCTTGACATTTCCCTCAGCCCCTTTCTTGCTCTTATCTTTGGATTTCTTATCTTTCTCCTTAACTTCTTTGTCCATAAGCCCACCCTGTAGCCTTTTGCCCACTCCCATCCTTAGCCTGTTCTTGCCCTTGCTTTTGGAAAAACTCTTCACACATCTTCTGTACCATCTGCTCAAGGTTAGTGTCCACCACCAGAATCTGAGCTGCCTTTTTTGGTGTAACAAACTTAATGAGGTTCTTGATGTATGTGAAAGTTTGGATTGCAGCCATGGTGAAAACATACACTTGAGTCATAATCTGCCATACCACTGTATCAGTGGTAAATGGTATAGATGTTATAAAAGCTGTAGAGTTTGATATTAAGCCTGTAGGGTCAATAATTACAGTAGTCACTGCACTATACAGGAGGGTATATAGCCAATAGCAGGCAATAGCAGACAACACTATTAATCCCCATATAATTTGCAGCAGCATCTTTCTTTTCTGCACTGTATTTCTCAGCCTGGGTACAGGGTAAGACCTTTCTCAGGGTGCCAATTGTAATAAATGCTCCTATTAAGGTGTTTACGGTATCAGAGAGGTGTTGGAGTGATAATACCAGGAAATAAATTAGAAGAAAGGCTAAGGGTTTGCACTCCTTCCCCCACCCCACTTCCTGTCCCTCTCTCATTTGATCTTAACAGCTCTTCTCAATATGGTAAGTTATTAGAAGTTTCCAAAGGACTGATCTCACACTGTCACTCTTTTCTGAAAGGGGTTTTATTCTTAATTTAGGGGAATTAAGGGAGGTGGGAGAGGGAAGAGGGAAATTAGGGTCTCCCTAATGTCCTATGGAGTTCAATACAGGAAAATAGTTATTTTTGTCATATTCCTTTAAAATTCCATCTCTTGCATATGCTTGCCAAATATCTCTCTGGTGTTATAATCTCTCACACTAGGTACATATCTAATTAAGTATCACTATTAGTTTATTATATAATATATATTTCCGTCCTCATCTCCCTTCAATTTATCCATATTTTCTGTAGCCTTATCTGAAACCATACCTCTGCTTTGAGTTCACCTCAAGCATAATACATTTTTCTCTAGCCCATAATTTTATTTTATTTTTTCAATGTTGAAATAAATTGAATTTATTACATACTTTTTTCCTTTTTTAAAAAGTTTATTTAATTAATTAGTTTAGAATATTTTCCAATGGTTACATGAATCATGTTCTTTCACTCTCCTCTTCCCATAGCCAACACACAATTCCACTGGGTTTTACAAGTGTCATTGATCAAGACCTATTTCCATATTACTAATATTTGCACTAGGGTGATTGTTTAGAGTCTGCATCCCCAATCATATCCCCATTAAACCATGTGATCAAGCAGTTGTTTTTCTTTGGTGTTTCTGCTCCCACAGCTCTTTCTCTGGATGTGGATAGCATTCTTTCTCATAAGTCCTTTAGAATTGTCTTGGATCATTGCATTGCTGCTAGTAGAGAAGGCTATTATATTCGATTGTGCCACAGTGTATCCATCTCTATGTATAATGTTTTCCTGGTTCTGCTCCTTTCACTCTGCATCAGTTCCAGAAGGTTGTTCCAGTTCACATGGAATTCCTCCAGTTCATTATTCATTTTAGCACAATAGTATTCCATCGCCAACATATACCACTATTTGTTCAGCCATTTCCCAATCAAAGAGCATCCCCTCATTTTCCAATTTTTTGCCACCATAAAGAACAATCTAGCCCCTCATTTTAACTTGGTATGAAAACATTATATTTCATGTGTGTTTCTTGCAAACAGCCTATTATCAGATTCTGTTTTCTAATATATTCTACCATCTTCCATATTGTGGATGATTTCATTCTATTCACATCAATAGTTATGATCATTAGTTATGTATTTCCTTCTGTTTTGTCCTTTTGTACATTTCTTCCCCCCCTTTCCTTTTTTTCCATTTCCCTCCTTACAAATAAGAAAGTGGTCAAAGAGATGGCATTTGTTGGTCATCTGTGATCTTATATATAGGGGGGAAAACTCTTTCTTCTCTATTAAAGCTCTTCTCTTCCTCTTAAATTGTCCCTGAATCAAGGGTTTTTTAATCTTTCTTTCATTTTCATCTTCATATTCCTCCTTCCAACATTTAAGCGTTTTACTTATGCCTATTCCTTTATTTACTCTGCCTTCTTCTGAGACCCCTTTTTATATCTCCTTTATTCTTGTCCTCTTATTTCCATTTTTAGCTTATTTATACTAAGATATTTTAAAGTGAATTCATTTATAATTGTGTTCAATCATCTTTTATATGTTTAGAGGAAAATGAGAGTAACTGGATGCTCATTTCTCCCCAACTCTTCCTTCTTGTCTATAGTCTATCTTCTGTATCTCTGTGCAAGTGATTTCTCTTCTCTTTTCTTCTTTTTCTCTGTGGCATAGTCCTCTGTCCTTCCAAATTCTGTTTTTTCCTAAGACTACTAAAACAGAACAAAACAACCAGATGGCTCTTTAAAATATGAAGTTTCTCTGAAAGAGCAACTAGGTGACTCAGTAGATAGAAATGCAAGCCTGGAGATGAAAGGTCCTGGTTCAAATTTAGCTCAGTTGCTTCCTAGCTGTGCAAGTCACTTAACCCTGTTTGCCTCAGTTTCCTCATCTACAAAATGAACTGGAGAAGGAAATGGAAAACCACTCCGATATCTTTGACAAGAAAACTTCAAAGGAGAACACAAAGAAGTGGACATGATTGAAAGCAGCTGAACAACAATAGAAAGTTACATTAGGGTTTTTTTTTGTTGTTTTTTAATCTGGAGAGCTGTCCTCTGAAGGATGAATTGGAGAGGAAAGATACCAGAGGCAGGAAAACAAGGTAGAAGGTTATTGCAATGTCAAAGGAAATAAGTGATGAAAGCCTGAGCTAAAGGTAATGAATGAAGAAACAGCAAGGAGGATAAGGACTTTTTCATGCCTGTGTTTATACTCGTGTACATAGTACGGTCCTTGACATGGTATGTGCTTAATAAACATTTCTCAAATGATTAGTTTTCTCATTTTCCAAGATCTGTATCAAGTTGGACTTTAGGCCAAATTTAGGAGTCCAAAGATCTGGGTCTGTGAAAAGTGATTTCTGTCCCTCTGGGTTCAAGATGAGAGGGTACTCTTTTTATGAACTCATAGCTTCTTGTCAAACAATGGATGTGGATACCAGATCAAATTTAGAAATTCAGGGTCAGCAATGAAAAATGGAACCCCTGGGGCATTTATTATATCTATATATTTCCCTACAATACAATGTAAACAATAAAGTATATGTGTCTATAGGAAATGCCAGGGTGTAATATTTAGCAAGAGATCTCTTCTACTTTTAGTAACTGCTTATAAAATAGATCTCTAAGCAAGATGGATCATCATTTTGCTTTCCTTATAGTTTCTATTTAGACTAATTTAACAGAAAACAAAATTCACTTTAATTTAGTTGAAGAATACAATGTAATTTTAGGAAGAAATAAGAAACCCTATGGAATGAAAGGAAAACAAATAGGCAAGAAGACCAAGCAAAAGAATGAAGAAATATAGAATCAGAGGTGAGAGGAAAAATCAAGAGAAGTGGTCTGAAGCATAATGGATCCAAAAATAGAATCTTATAAGTAGAAGAGAATTCAGATACCATCTGACTGAGGCACAGTAAGTGCTAATAGCTATAAAGTTGTACCTAACCCACCTAGGGTTGCTAGGTGATAGAGTGGATTAAGCTCAAGGCCTGGAGTCAGGAAGAGCTGAGTTCAAATGTGACCTCAGACACTTTCCAGCTGTGTGTCTCTAGGCAAATCACTTAACCATGTTTGCCTCAATTTCCTAATCAATAAAATGAGCTAGAGATAAAAAATGGAAAACTATTCCAGTATCTTTGCCAAGAAAACTCTAAGTGGAGTCACCAAGAATTAGATATGACTGAAATGACTGAACAACAAAAAACTCAACTGTAGGTGGCCAAGAAATACCCATTAAAAAAACACACTCAATGAGTAGTCATCTGACCATCCCTTGAAGAACACTAGTGAGGCAGTCGCTTCTGCTTTTGAATAATGTGCTCTCTTGTTCTCTCTCTCTCTCTCTCTCTTTCTTTCTCTCTCTCTCTCTCTCTCTCTCTCTCATTTAATAGATAAGGAAAATGAGACTCAGTAAAGTGACTTCACTCAACATTTAGAATATTCTTTTAAAAAAACAAAACTATATCAGTCCTGATAATCAACGCCTATTTTTCTTCAGATTTAAACATCTAATTAAACAACATAACATATATTTTAAGACATCTAGTAGTTTGTCAATATTTAATGAAAGCCATAGGGTCTTATAACTTAGTGCAAAACCTTTTTCTGGAACAGATATTTGATTTCATTAGTATACAGAATGCCAATTGGTGTAGAGAGTATCTCCCAGATTTTTGCAAATATTAAATGAGATTAAATTGGTGAAGCACTTAGCATAATACCCAGAAAATAGCAGGGTCACAGATCAATCCTATTACTTAGTCATGTTATAAGAGTATAATATAGATTATTGGTATTGGTATTGATGTTATAAGGGTATAATATAGATTATTGGTATTGATATAGGCATTTCCAATACCTGTGTCCTGAGTGGACAGGCTGTTGTTTTGACTGTTGAAAAAGATGGCTTTTATAAATAGTACCTAAAGAATTCCAGCTCAAGCCAGTTATATAAAAATATATTTATTGTAGGTATAAAAATTTTAGAGGAAGGAATAGTAAAAGGAAAACAGATAGAAAGTATTATGTAGGTCCCTATGCTAATAAATCTTAACTATCACCACCCAATCAATCTGGTTTGCAAGGACCTTCTTCTCCTCCGACAGAGTCAAAGCTATCCTCTCTTCCTATTTATTTAAAACCCCCAAATCCTTATCTAACTATCCTAATCTAAATTATAAACTTATAAACAAGAAGAATAAGTCAGGTTTCTCTTTCCTGCTGTTCAGATGTGATTTCCAGCTGGTCAGAAATTCCACTGTCTTCTCAACTTTAACAGGTCAGACTTTACTGTCACCTATTGGAGCAGATACAGGCACTTAAACCAACAATCTCTTCTCTGGCCTAAGATGGTTTATTCTCAGAATGCAAATTCACCAAGATTTTCCAAACTTGTAGAATGGCTCTTTGGATTACCTTCCTTGTTCAGGTCAGCCCAAAGAGAGAACTGTTAGCTCAACTGCCTTTCTCAAAGGTCCTTGAGAAAATTCTCTCCCATAAATCATTCCTAAGATTCCATTCAGATTTAAAGAAACCCAATGTATTAATTAGTCTCACTTATGTATCTATCTATAAATTATGCTACTCAACTGTATTTCCTAATAAACTCTTAATTAATGAATGAATATTTCTCTACAGTTGGCTCTCATTACTCAAGATTTGTGAATTCCTGCTTCTGAAATTCTGAAACACAAGGTCATCCCACACTGAGCTCTCATGGCTTATCCCTTTTAAAACTGCCTACTTCCTTGCTCCTGTACTCACATCTCTTCTTTCTTATTTTTTAGCTTTCCTGTCTCTGGTTTTCCCTGTTTTCAACCTAAAAATTATTTTTCCAAAGGTGAGAGGGGTTAGTCTTGACAGTTAAGACCGTTCATTGTCTGTGCCTTGGTCTAGTTCATCATCAAAGTCTCTTTGCCAGAGAGCCAAGTTACAGTTTCAAAGGAGGATTTGGGGTTAATCAGATTTTACATAGAATAGAAAATGGTGGGGGGGGAGGGGTTAAGTTTAAAAAAAAAAACTTCAAAAAGACATTTTAAAAAAACAACCTTGCCTTCTTTCATATATTCAATAAGTAGTAGTTCCAAGGCAGAAAAGCAGCAAATGCTAGGCAATTGGGGTTAAGTAACATGCCCAAGGTCAAAATAGAGAGGAAGTGTCTGAGAGTCAGATTCGAACTCCCTTCTCCAGGCCTAGCTCTCTATTCACTAAGCCACCTAGCTGTCCTAAATAAGGCATTTTTCAAGGACTATTTCATTTTTTTGAAGGTACTTCCATCAGAGGGAAATTTGGTGTTTTCTTTCTACCTACAATATTAATACCCTCAGGGAAAAGAAAAATCATGATGTGATATCTTATGTGGATTATTGAATCATCTATTAATGAATCTGTGGATACCATGCTAGGATAAACTTCAGAACTCATCTATTTCAAACAAATACTTAGAGCCTTTTTAGCTTGGTAGGACTTGCCAGAATTAGTCATCAATATTCATAATCCACTTACCATTGTGATACATTAGAGTGGAACTTTGATCAAGGATTGCCACAATTTCCCAAACAGAAAATTAAAAGTGAGAGAAAGAGATCCTTCTCCTTGGTCCTACATGCCATGTGCCACATGCCCTGTATGCCATTTTGAGTTTTAGGTGCCACAGAATTAAAGGAAATTTCGAAGTCAACACTCTTTTTTTCCACCCCTAAATACTATCACAACTATCACAAGATTAGCACACATATAAGATTTAAATAAACATAAGGAATTGCCCTTTAGAAACTAAGTCAGAGTCAACAGGTATAGAATAGACTATGGTTACTCTCTGGGGAGATAGGAAGAAGGATGATGACCTGGCAACTAAATTCTCTATCCTGATTACTTTGGGATAATGGGAAACAATAGCTTTGGGTCCTTTTAGAAATAATGTTCTAAGGGAATCCTGACTTCATTCTGCAGTAAAATGATAAGAAAAAACCCCATATTGATGGTGTCACTTATACTATTATTTTGCCAGGGAATCAGTAATTACAGATTGAGATTTTTTTAAAATGTCTTTTGGAGCTGCTAAAGATAGAAGTGAAGGCAATGGTAGTGATTTCTGTCCCTGTTCAATTCACAAAGACACCCCAGAAATTTATATTAGGGAAGTGCAAAGTCCACTTTCCTTGCTCCTCAACATCATGAAGTCCCAATATGGGAGCTATAAGAACAAAATTCTTCTCTTTACAAGAGTCATACTGCTCAAATAATGCTCCTTCACTTAATATATTAATATATCTTCCTAGATTGTTGTTGTTCAGTTATTTCATTTGCGTCTTGCTCTTCATAACTACTTGGGATTTTCCTGGCAAAAATATTGTAGTAGTTTGCCATTTCCTTCTCCAGGTCATTTTACAGATGAGGTAACTGAAGCAAACAGGGTTACATGACTTGCCCAGGGTCACACAGATAGTAAGTATCTGAGGCCAGATTTTTGAATCCAGGAAGATGAGTCTTCTTGACTTCAGACTTAGCATCCTATCCACTATGCCACCTAGCTGCCCCTTTTTAAGATTAGAGAAATTTATTAGGAAAATTAATTTTCCCACATTAAGGATGCTTATTCCTTATACATCCTGATTTTTAAGCTTTTAAAAGACAGGATCTCTGAACTCTGAACTGTAGATTACATGTAATACAACACTTGAAGCTGGCACTGAACAAGAACTTTAAGTAAACTGTAAGTAAAAAGTCAGATTCTGGGTTTATGTTTCCTAGGAAATCTTCCTCCTCTGTTCAGAAGATCATCAAAGACCAAAGAATTTTAGAATTCTTTATCTTCAACCTACTAGGGAGGCAAGCCAGTTTGATTGAAAGACATGTAATGTCTTCTGACACCAGGGAGCATTTCCTCCAAATACAATTTAAGTTCCTTACATTTAACTACCCTAAATTTTATATATTTGGGTCTGGATAGATAGGTGCATACATACAAACACACATACATACATAATGAGTTCTTGACTATTTGTTAGACAATGCATTTCAAGGTGGGGTACAAATCCAAGCATGGCAGCAAGCCTCTGCCTTCAAGGAGTCTAGATTTTATTGGGGGTAACTAAAAAAGGGAAACAGAGGACTATGAGTGGTGATGGCATGGTTTGGAGCTAATAGCCAGGTAGTGAGGTGGGGGTTCAGTTCTAGGCCAGAAATGATGAAACCTCACTCTTCAGAGCCAAGAGTTGTTGGACTCTGAACATAGAATCTAAGTTTCTAGTGGGAAAGAAGTGAAATTAAAGGCCAGAGTCCAGTCAAAGAATCATAGTCTGGAGGTGGTCATAGGAGAAATGGTAAGCTACAAACCCTGAACAATGTGTAAACTCTTTCATAGACAGAGATTATGAGTCAAAGGCAAAGGCATTTGATGCATAAAAAGTGGCAACAAAATCTTCATAAACCTAGGCCCTTTTGCCATTTGATTGTTTTTATTCATGTCTGAGTCTTTCTGATCCCATCTGGAGTGGCTTGCCATTTCTTTCTCCACCTCATTTTACAGATGAGGAAACTGAGGCAAACAGGGTTAAGTGACTAAATGTGCCTGAGGCTAGAGTTGAATTCAAGGACATTAGTCTTTTTCATTTTTTTAATTTGGTCATTTCCAAACATTATTCATTGGAAACAAAGATCATTTTGTTTTCTTCCCTCCCCTCCCTCCCACCACCTCTCCCATAGCCCCCGTGTAATTCCACTGGGTATCACATGTGTTCTTGATTCAAACCCATTTCCATGTTGTTGGTATCTGCATTAGAGTGTTCATTTAGAGTCTCTCCTCAGTCATATCCCCTCCACCCCTGTAGTCAAGCAGTTGCTTTTCATCGGTATTTTTACTCCCACAGTTTATCCTCTGCTTGTGGATAGTGTTTTTTAGATCCCTGCAGATTGTTCAGGGACATTGCATTGACACCAATGGAGAAGTCCATCACCTTCGATTGTACCACAGTGTGTCAGTCTCTGTGTACAATGTTTTCCTGGTTCTGCTCCTCTCGCTCTGCATCACTTCCTGGAGGTTGTTCCAGTCTCCATGGAATTCCTCCACTTTATTACTCCTTTTAGCACAATAGTATTCCATCACCAACATATACCACAATTTGTTCAGCCATTCCCCAATTAAAGGGCATCCCCTCGTTTTCCAATTTTTGGCCACCACAAAGAGCGCAGCTATGAATATTCTTGTACAAGTCTTTTTCCTTATTATCTCTTTGGGGTACAAGCCCAGCAGTGCTATGACTGGATCAAAGGGCAGACATTCTTTTATCTCCCTTTGGGCATAGTTCCAAATTGCCCTCCAGAATGGTTGGATTAATTCACAACTCCACCAGCAATGAATTAGTGTCCCTACTTTGCCACATCCTCTCCAGCATTCATTACTTTCCATAGCTGTCATGTTAGCCAATCTGCTAGGTGTGAGGTGATACCTCAGAGTTGTTTTGATTTGCATCTCTCTGATTATAAGAGATGTAGAACACTTTTTCATGTGCTTATTAATAGTTTTGATTTCTTTGGCTGAGAACTGCCTGTTTATGGCCCTTGCCCATTTATCAATTGGAGAATGGCTTGATTTTTTGTACAATTGATTTAGCTCTTTGTAAATTTGAGTAATTAAACCTTTGTCAGAGGTTTTTATGAAGATTGTTTCCCAGACATTAGTCTTTCTGATTCCAGGCCCAATGCTATATTCACTGTCCCAAACTAGGTACCCAACCTAAGACCTCCTCTCCTACAAATGCACAGACCTTCAATAGGAAAAGTAAACCCAAATGGGGAATACATATGGTCAAAGGGTGTTTAAAGAAATAGATATGTAAGGGACATGTGGTCAGGGTACACTTTGGGAGACACAGCTCCCACATTTCTGATACTACAGGGACTCAATTGACTTCTAGTTATCACTCTGATTCCACTGAAGCTGCTTATCTATTTTGGATTTTGATAGGTACTATCTTTTGAAGGCTTAGAGTTTTCTTCTTTCAGTTCTGCTTTCAGACAAAATCTTTGACTATAGTGCTAGCTATTCCTTATAAAAATCTCAAGTCAGTTTTGCTTTCTTTCTTTAGTTAAAAAGCCAGCCGTTGATTTGGTCATAGAATCAGCAACAGCCCTTAATCAGGGTAGTAATGGAGTCTTCTTGGCTTTTTATTTTCTAATGGAGTGGCCCATCTCTTTCTTTCCACAGTTTTTATAAGAAGCACTTCATTTCTAGGGAGAGATTCTTTGCTATAGGAGCGAAACTTCTTAAGTCACAAAACAAAGGTCCTCCCAACTAAATTAATCTTTTCTCAGACTTCCTCACGGGCATAATCTTTTTTTGTATTTAACTTCCTCATCCAGGGTCTTGGGTCAATCTGCCAGAAATATTTCCTTCATTAGGGTGCTCATTCCCTTTGCCTCTTGATTTTAATATTCTTAGCCAACCCTGCCACCATTTATTACCCTTATGTAATGGAGTGAGTGGCCAATGAGGGCTTAGTCCTTAAAGCATGTGCAAATACTACCTATTTGGCACTAACCCACTAATGTGATACTAATGTGGACACTTAGTGAGTCTGCTTCAAGGAATACATAATAGAGCCCTTCACCCCCATGCCCATCATCATACTTTAGGAAATGTGTAGGTATTTTTTGACTATTTCCTATGGTGTATAAAAAGCTTTTTTGTTGGCTGCTGAGGCAATCCTGACATCTGAACTGACAATCGTTTCTCTTTCCTGGTGACAAATACCATAAAAAACATTTCTATTTCTTTTTATTAATCTTTATTATTTAGAGGTCAGGGCCATTTCTCTTGACTAGGAGATTATTTGACAGAGTGAAATCTGTTATACTCCTGAGATAAGAGGCCAGTAGGGAGTTAGAGCTTTTCAAATTAATTTAACTTACTTTATTCATTTATTTGTTTGTTTGTTTATAGAAGGATTCTCCTGGCTCTAACTCTATCATTATTTCTGTGACATGTAAATCTCTTCTTTTAATTTGTAATTTCTGAACCTTGAAATTTAACTTTAATATGTAAGTCTGAGTATTCTGAGAGGATGTTTGTATGAGATTCTAATTCTGTTTTATTAGGCCTGTATAACTTTCATGTCCTAAGAGGATATACATTAGGATATACATGTCAAAAATTATTTCTCTCTCTGACATAATTTTAGTCTATAAAAGCCATGCCAGATAATTTTAAAATTATTAGACTATATGAAAGCCATGATCAAAACAAAGAGCCCAGTCATCAAATTTCAAGAAATTGTCAAGGAAAACTGCCCTGATACCTTAAATCCAGAGGGTAAAATAGAAAGTGAAAGAATCAACCAAGCACTTCCTTAAGGACATCCCAAAATGAAAAGTCCCAGGAATATTATAGTCAAATTCCAGTGTTTCCAAGTTGAAGAGAAAATTCTTCAAGCACCCAGAAAGAAACAATGTAAGTATTGTAGAGACACAATCAGGATCATACAAGGTTTAACAGCTTCCAAGTTAAAGGAATGGAAGGATTAGAATATAATATTTTGGAAGGAAAGGGTGATGGGATTACAAGTAACAATAGCCTGCCCTAACAGAAGAAAATGGGGAAAAGGGGAAATGCACAGTAAATAATTATAACCATGAATGTGAATGGGATGCACATCTATAAAATGAGATAAATTTACCTATGAAATGGAGAAGCAAAATAGATTAAAAACCAGAATTTGAAGCAGAGAGTTAAAATAAAGCACTTGAGCAGAATCTAATATGGTTTCACTAAACTAAAAGGCAAGAGTGGCAATCATAATCTCAGACAAAAAATAACTAAATAGACTTTATTTAAAGGGATAATCAGAGAGACTACATTTTACTAAAAGATACAAAAGACAATGAAGTGAAAGCAAAAAAAAAACTTTATAGATATTTCTCTGATAAAGGCCTCACTTCTCAGATCTATAAAAGTAAGAGCTATTTCCCAATTGATAATTATTCAAAGGACATAAAGAGGCAGCTTTCAGAAGAAATCAGAACTATTTATAATCATAAGAAAAATGCTCTAGATCACTAATGATTGGAGAAATGTGAATCAAAAGAACTCTGAGATATTAGTTCACATCAATTAGATTGACTAAAATGATAAAAGGGCAAAATGGCAAATGTTGGAGGAGATGTGGGAAAATGGGGACATTAATACACATGTCGGTGGACCTGTGAACTAAACCAGTCATTCTAGGTAGCAATCTGAAACTATGCCCAAAGAGCTATAAAACTACACATACATGTTGTTCCAGCAATATAACACTATTGGGTTTATTTCCTAAGGTGGTCAGGGGAAAAGGGATGAAAACATATATATTCTAAAATATTTAGAGCACCTTTCTTTGTGGGGGCAAAGAGCTGAAAATTGAGGAGATGCCCATCAATTGGGGGATGGCTAAATGTTGTTTAGTTGTATGGCATATGATTGTAATGAAATACTACTGTACCATAAAAAATGACAAGCAAGATAATTTTAGAAAAACATGGAAAGACCTCCATGAAAGTATGTAAAGTGAAATGAGCAGAATCAAGAGAGCAAAATATACAGCAACAGAAAAATAGTTTGAAGAATGATTTGCATATGCCTACCTCAAGAGTAAGAACTGATAAATAGAAATAAATAAGACATATGAGTCTATGATGAGAGAGAGTCAGAAGAGAAGTGAAGTGAGAAGTCCAAGAGTGTCCAGACCTCCTTCTGGCCAACTGTTTTCTCTTTTTGAATCCTCTTTAGAATTCCATGGAATCTTCCCCTGCTGGCCCATGATAGCTCCATCTGCTTCTCTTGGATCCATCTTCATTACCTTTCATATCTTCTTTGCTTTTTGTCATTCTTCTTTGATTACAAATCCCCCATTTTCTGTTGTCCAAACAAAATGCCAACCCACTTTTGTTTGCCTATTATGTATACTCACCTATATTATAATGCTAATTTATTCTAATTGTCTATTCTATGAGAAACTACCTTTCTAAATATGCTACCACCTTTGGGGGTAAAAAATCTTAATCTATCTTTATTATTCTAATCTATCTAACTCCTAATCTAAGATTTGGGATTGTAGGAAAATGGGAGAGGTAATGAAAAAGTAAATTCAATACAGAAAGATGTTTTTGAACACAAAATAACCAATTCAACAATTAAAACAGTTTTGCAACAAAGTAAACTTTCTTATCTCAATGAACTATAACATATTCTAAGTAAGAGCTTTTATAAACACTATCAATTCCTAAGGTAACCATGTTTCTTAACTTATCATAGATATAATATCAATCTGTCCCTGCTCTACCTTGAGTCTCAACTTCCCTAACTACACTTACTCTGTGTTAGATATTAGTAAATTTTAGTACACTAAAATATTTTATTAGTAGGCTAAGTCTGTGAATTTTAAAAGTCTCCATCTTGGTCTAGCACCCAAAAATTGTGCACACCCACACTACACGGGCATGTGCTAATCAATGACAAATCAGAAATAACTAACTGCCCATCTGGGCTGTCCTAAGCCAAGCTAGAGCCAACCATTGGCATTTGTGAGACACAGGAAGTGAGGTAGGGAACAGCCTCTGGAATTCGCTCACTTCCTGTGGAGAGAGCAAGACGGGAGTTGGTGTTAGGAGCTTGGACAGGGAGGACGCCCGCAGACAGCTTTCCTTCAGAGCGGTCACGTGAGTTAAGGACTGATTCTTTCCACCTTGGCCCTTTGGGCCTAAACTCCCTCTGCCTTGGTCAGAGGTTGAGTAGCCCCTTTCCCTTTTCTCTTCTCTCCTTCTCTCCCTCTCCTTTCCCTACTCCCAGTGTGATTAAACCTCCATAAACTTCATTCTGACTTGAGTGCTTCATTTTAGGAATTTCATAAGTAAATTCCTTGGCGGCCATTGTTCAATATTACATAAATCCTGTAGCCACAATTTTAACCATTACAGTTTTTTATAACCTCTCCCAGAAGCCTAAAATTTCTACCATTACAAGTCATTAGTATTTTTACAAATGTACATTGTTCTTTCTGTACAAACTTTACATATGTATATTATGTTACATTTGCATATTAGTTCTGTTCAGAAGTCATTCAGACAAGAATTGTTGTATAGTTTCCTGTCTGCCTAAGTCCTGCAGAAGCTCAATTAATGTCAGTATGAATTATGTGTGTGCATTATTTATGAGTTGTTACATATTTACCCCATCCATGAGTCTAACTTCATGTTATGCTTATGCATGTACCTATATGTGAAGTTGACATGTATGATGAAATCTTATGTGATCCCCTCATCATCAGTCCTAGATTTCAAAATTCTTTTGGTGTCCTCAGTGTTGATTGTATGACAGGTCTTGAGCCTTCTCTGTACTGAGTCACATGTTGCCTGTCATCTCTCCTTGATTGAAGTCCTGTGTTCTCTGCTTATTTTACCATATTGGATCATGCATGTGTGTAATATTACAATATGCATGTATGTAAGATTAACTTTTCTTCATGAGTGCATATGCATGGAAGTAAGTATGAATTCTTCATGCATGCATGTCAGTCTTCTTTGGTTTAATTCTTCATTAGTGGATGTATACTTTTCACGTTGTGAAATCTTCATATGTAGGTATATGTAATCTGTTTTACTAATTAGATTTTAAACATGTCCTATAAATTTGAAAATTACTATTGACTTTTATAATTTGATGTCTAGTTTTATAGGGTTTTGATTTCATGGAGATTTGGTTTCATGGAGATATGAATATTGGCAAATTTTTATGATCTTTGAATCTTATTGGAGATAGAAATTTTCTTTTCTCTTTGATTTATACTTGTTGGTATAGATAGAAATAATTCACAATGTAGTGTGGTCTGGCAGAGATGTGTTTTTCTTGTTAATTAATCTTGTTTCATTATTAGCAGAGATCTGTTCTTATCTGGAGTTATTTTCTTGATACCTAGGAATATTTCATTGTTATTTTTTACTTTAGTACAGATGCATTTCCCCCTGTATCACTGGGTTCTGTGTATACTGTTTTCCTCACTTTACTCCATACATACAGTTCTGGTGTTTCAGATTTCAATGAACCATTAGTCATGATGTTCATCTGCACTGAACTTTCATCATCTGCTGACTGTATGGTTGGACCAATTAAAATTTCTTGGTTTAATTCATTTCCTGACTGATCTTTAGTAACACTTAGATCTGTAATGTCTTTCTCTGTCTTAGAGCATGAATCTAACCCATAGCTAGCTGTCTGTTCATATTCTTTGACTTGTTCAGACCTCCCCACTGCATACAGAATCTTGGCTTCATGGAAGCTTTGTGAACCCTGGGTGTGAATCTTAAAATTTCTCAGACTTGTGAATCTTAAAAATTCTCAGACTCTGCCTTAAAACATTTGGTTAGGACCATTTTTCATTTTAAAACAATGAAGGGATTTTGGTCAGGAAGGTGGGAACTCTAACATTGCTCCACCCATACTTAGGCATACTTTAGGGGAAGATAAAGTTGTAAACTCCTTACTGAACAATGAAAAGTACTTAACCCATACTTAAAGTAAAGCTAAACCCCTTAAGCTATATCTTTATCATATTTAAATTCTTAATTTCATCAATTTCCTTCTGCTTTAAAGATGCCTGTGTATGATGTAACTTTTGTTTTAATTCCTCTTTTTCCCCGTTCTTGCTCCCTCTGATGATCAAATAGATATGTAGCAATGTCCCTCAACTCTGTAATTGAGATAGTATCATATTTAGGGAAAAAGTTCCTAAAAAAATCCTTAACTGCATATTGCATCCCCATAGAAACTATCTCCTTATGTGTGCTACAGATTCTTGTGAATCATGATTTATGCCCAGGATAGAACCAATGCTCTTAGATCATCTATCAGTATATGTAGCCAGGTATTCATCTTTGTCTTGAGTCATTTTATCAAATTTGCTCAATGCATTAGGCTTGGAACAAAAAGATTCAATAGCTTGCAGAAGGTCTCTGCATTTCCTCAGGTAGGTAAAGCTTGCTAGGCTAACAAAATCAAGTCCTCTCTCTCATTTGCCTTGGGCAAATCTGTCAAAGAAGCATCCTGCCTAGTCTTCTCTACAAATTGCTGGTGTTCATGGGGGCTAAATACTTCAGATAATATAAGATCTGTGTCATCAAAATCAGGCTCAAAGATTTTAAAGGCTTATTTCAGTCCTTTTAGACATTTGTAGGGCTTGTATAAAAATTTCAGAAACCAAAATTTCAAAGAGTCCAGGTCCTGGGTGGAAAAGGATTTATGGACTTTTGAATGTAGTACTCCAGCCGTGTCCATGATTTTTGTCTATGTCTCTGAGAGGTAAGATTTTATGAGCCTCTGTAACCTCATCTGCATCATATTTGTCTTTTTTTCTCTGCCTTAGTAGTAACTTTGTCTTTAGCCCTCATCTCATCATCTTTGTTTGTGTCTTTCTTTATACCTTTTCCCTTAGACACTGCATCTTCCACTATTTCTGCCTGTATTTCAGTCCCTTCCTTATTGGTCTCTTTTTCCTTGCTTGTCAAATATTCAGAGCATAGTCTTTGAATTTGTTCCAATTTGTCATACAGAACTAATATTTGAGCTGTTTTCCTGGGTGTTATCAGTCTCAAAACATTTCTCAAATAGGATAGGGTCTGATTCATGGCCATTAGGATAACATAGATTTGTGTAACCACTTGCCACATTACAGCATTGGAAAATGGTATTATGGTTACAAACGACGTTGAATTAGCTATATAGTTCATAGTGTCCCACACAACTCCAGTCACTGTATTATATACTATACAGTATAGCCAATACATTGCTATGACAGCAATTATAGATGCCCAGAATAACAATTGAAGCATCATATTGTCTCTAGATGTTTACTTCAAGCACACTTCTATTTAATCTTTTTCAATAACCTAGGGTGGATTCAGATTTTCTAGAGGTGCCAACTTCTATTGGTGGGATTGAGAAACCAGTCCTTCTCAATACTAGGAAATAGGAAACTAGCTGTTGGAGGGGCTGGTTAGAGTGCAGCACTTCCTCTTTCTCCACCAGAGCCAGGAGTCTGGACCTGACCCTGAGTGAGTCAAAACCCCTCACAACTCTGATTCTAGATGACTTTAAAATCTTCCCACCTATTAAAAATTTCAAAGACAGTCTTGGTATACTAATTAGCTAATTTATTTCTATGGCAAAGAGATAAAAGGGGGAAAGGGTAGGACAGAGAGATTGGTAGGCCCTAACCCTATATTTCCTATATCTATATTTGATGAGAGATCAAATGTCTTTTCAAGAAAGAAATGATGGTATAAGATGATCTTCAGACAAAGCAGTAACACTTTCTTCAGCACAAGCCAGGTAGGAAAAGGTCATGGAAATCCAACTCTGCTCACTAGCTCAGGACTGAGTCTTTGGTGAGAGAGAGTCAGAAGAGAAGAGAGAAGTCAAAGAGTGCCCAGACCTCCTTCTGGTCAACAGTTTTTCCTTCTGAACCCTCTTTAGAATTCCATGGAATTCTTCCCCTGCTGGCTCATGATGGTTCCATCTGCTCTCTTGGATCCATTTTCATTACCTTTCATATCTTCTTTGCCTTTTGTCATTCTTCCTTGATTACAATGTCTTTTTGTCAAATGATGCCTTCTCTAGTCTGGTGAGAAGTAGGAGGGTGGGAGATACCTGTAAGTTTTAATGTAACAAACAAATGAATAATTTTTAATGCTCTAAATCATTATTGATTAGAGAAAGGTATCTCCCTTATTATTTTGTAAATCACAATAGCCAATGATGGCTTCAGAAAAACATGGCAGTGTTGTAGTGATGATCATCCATGAAAAACTTTACTCCTCTGATCAATACCATGATCCAAAACAATTTCAAAGGACTCAATATTAAAAAAGGCTATCCATCTTCCGGGGGAGGAGGAAGGAACACTGATGAAATCTGAATGTATATTAAGGAATAATATTCTCATTTTCTTTTTCTTTCTTTTCTAAAATATGGTTAATATAGAAAAATATTTTGTCTGATTTCATATGTATAATTGATATCATATTGATTGCCTTCTCAATGGGTATAGGAGAGCATAGCAACAAGAAAGAGAATTTAGAACACAAAATTTAAAAAGAAAAGAATATCAAATAAATATATGATGCTTTTTTAAAAAGCTATCCCAGAACCCTACCCATCATTCAGAGTTATTTTTCTGGGCTTTGAACCTATGTTTAAGAAAACTAAAACCAAGGGATTAACATCTGGATTTTCTTCATTATTTCTGCATAGTTATTTGGCTGTGTTATCTATCACATAAATTCATTAGGAATATTTTCCCCATAACACAAACAATGCAAAAATCTGCCATGAGCTTCCAAATTGGGGAGATGCCTTGAATGAGGGAGTTTATTACTTCATAATAAAATTCCATATGTAAAGTATACCAATGTAAAGGATATAACCTATTTACAGGTATCATAGACAATTTGGCTGATATGGTATTTTATAAACCAAGTCTTGGTGAACTGAATTTCAAGTGTCCAGAGGTAAATAAACAGCTTTTATTCTCCAAGTCTTTTAGATGATTCTAAGTGTCATCTCATAGCACTCCGTTGCTGAAGTAGCTACTAACTAGTATTACCAGGTTCAGAATTATCTATCTGGCTTCCAAGACCCTTTTCCAAAAGGGTTCGAAAAAAGAATGATTTCCTCATCCTAGCTAAACAACCTTTTTTTTTAAGCTCACTGCTTTCTAACTCAAAAGCACCCTTAAGACAGGAATTTTTTTTTACTGTACTAACACAATAATTGTTCCCCCTTCTATGTACCCCGCTGTTCCTTTCCACTCATCTTTACTTTCAGTATTCTCAAGATATCATGGTACAAGGGAAAGAATATTGGACCGAGAGTTTAGGAAAGGCTAGGTTCTTTTGTTGGCCCACCTCAAATTGGCTGTGTAGCAAAGTGTTTTACCACTCCCTTTCAATTTCCTCATCCAGAGTAAAAGAATATGAGGGATAATCAGCTAGCTCAAAAGAAAGTCCTTTTGTAACTCTAATATTCATTGACTTTATTCCTTGGCTCAATTCCTTTGGCCCCTATAAAGCTATCCTACTGTAGCCCTTATGTATCCACATCATCTTCTGAGTTACTACAAGTACAGTATTATACAATTAAACATGGATTGTAATTTACATTTTCTTATATTTGTTCTCTGTTTCATGTGTGATAACCTAATAAGCTCCATTAGGGCAGGAACTGTCTTCTCTTTGTATAAATGCCCAACATACATTAGGTACTCAATATATACTTTGACCAAATATTTAGTTATGACCTTTTTTAGATAAATGTTTTTTTTTCAAATAATATTTCTCTTTAGATATGTATGTGTATGTATTATGCTATGGTAATTGCAAAATTTCAAAGACGGCCCAAATTGAATTCCTAATGCCTGCATGTTTATTTTTGCATTATCAATTTCAGGAGAGTGGGTAGATGACGAAAGGCATGGCTATGGAGTTTATCATTACCGAAATAATGATACATATTCAGGAGAATGGTTTGCTGGCAACAGGTTTGGTTTTTGTTTGTTTGTCACTGTTTCTTCAGTCTTATATTTTTATTCAGTCAAACAGAAGACTGATGTTCTCTTTAGATTGTTATATTCATTGAAAAAGAAAATTCATAACAATAAAATCTCCAACTCTTTCAAACTCTTACATGATTTGGAAAGAAAGCATCCTAGAAAAAATCTTAAGCACTTTGTACAGAGCTTGGCATGTATTAAGTGCTTTAAGAATGCTTTTTCATTCATTCATTGCCATGGTGATATCTCCAACCCATATATTTATACAAGCTATTTGTCCTCACCTGTGGCAGAGCCTTCTGATCTTGTAGTGCTCTTTTCAGTCTCAGTCACACGCATTGACCCTGACATAGTGATATCATTATGGTCCTCTTTAAGTGCAAAGGACAACAACCAACCAACCATGGTGAACAGGGGTGGAAGGAGAAAGAAGTTTCTACCTCTTGATGCAACTCTGAGAAGCTCAAGTGAAAGAACAAAGAAAGGAACCTTAAACATCTTCTAGATCTAGTTTATTGCATAACTGGCTTTCTTCTTTACTGACTATGCACTCCATTTGTTATCATGGTCAGGTCCTCTACTTTTAAAACTTTTAAGTCCTTCTCATCCACCCACATCAGTGAGTGGGCAAAGAAAGGATCCTGGAACAGGCACCTTCTCTCTGTCAGTCATTTTTTAATAGTATTTCCCCTTGAGCTGAGAATGAGCAATGTTGTAAAAATCACCTCTATAAGGTGGTGCCTCTTAGAACCAAGGGTGAGGAGTCTTTCAGGTATAATTCTGTTGTTGGTATTGTTATTCCATCATTTCAGATATTTGTGACTCCATTAGAAGTATTCTTGGAAAAGATACTGGAATGGTTTGCCATTTTCTTCTCCAGCTCATTTTATAGATGAGGAACACAGGCAAATAAGGTTAAGCTACTTCCCCAGGGTCACACAGTAAGTGTCTGAGGTCAGATTTGAACTCAGGAAGATGAGTCTTCCTGACTCCAGGCCTAACACTCTTTCTTCTGTGCCACCTAGTTGCTCTACTGCCTTCTAATGAATCTGAGGCTTTGAGTAATATATGAAAAAGGTAGCAGAGATAATGATGATTCTCTGTGGGCATAGACTGTCTTACTATCTTATCCCAAGTCGTTAATTTGCTTAGCCCAACAAGAGAATCTTAGCACTTAGAAAAACTGGGAAACCTTGAACCCCAGACCTGTTTGGTTATTACTGGGTAAATTATTGGGCAAAATCATAGCTGAAGATTGGGGAAATGGTTACTATAAGTTGAGGTGAGGTCTCTTAATGAAGAGTTGGTGGGTAGCAGAAAGTAATTCCATATTATCTTCAGTTTCTTTATCTTGCCCCTGCCACTATTTGTATTGCACACCCCTACCCTGTCTAAAACCTTCCTTAATGCTGAAATGCCAAGGATAGTCTAACTTTTGGGTCAGGGTTACAAGAAATAGTTAACTTGAAGAAGAGCCATTCCTGTTACCAGCCCCCAAAACATGCTTTGTCCAGTCACAGGATACCACTTCCCCTTTTCCTATCCTGAGAGTCCACCAACAACACCCCTGTCCAATCCGGAGCAATGTCATACCCAATTCACCTGCTGCCTAAATTAAATTTTGTTTCTTTGGAGAGTCTTTGCTGGTTGGAGGGGGCAAGGGGAGGTAGAATGGGGGGGGGGAGGTTTTCCTTACTGGAAACTTTCAATAGTTTCTAAATTTATTGTATGGTTTTGAATTCTGGTTTTCGATTAGGTAGGGGTTTTGGTTCTGGTTCTGCTTTCTTGTGGCACCAACAATTTTACCCATAGGACTCGGCTCTGAGCCAGGGAAAGTTATTGAAAAGAAAGGCTGAACCTCTGTGTTCCTATAGTCTTCTTGGGAGATGGCAAGACTCAGATAAAGCCAAGACCTGACTGTTGCGGTTGATCCCAAAGGTGGAGGTGGTGACAGCTACAGTTGCCCATGAGAGCCATCCAGCATAGACATCATGCCCTGTGAGAGGCAAATCTCACCTAGCAGTGGAGTAGTGAACCCAGCAGAAACAATACACCTAATGGTAGCTGCATAAAGACTTTCCAAACTATGAAATAGCAAGAGTTGGAATTAACCTTTGTCATGTATGTAATCTTACATGTCAAATAATCAACAATAAATATTAATTAAACTCCTATATAGCAAATAACAAGAAGTTTACAATCTAATGTGAGAAACAACATGTATACAAAACAAGCTATATACAACTTCAATAGGAAATAATTAACAGGGGAAAGGCACCAGAATTATTATTTGTCCGTTGTACTCAAAGAGCATCAATGACACAGAGTTGAGGAAGGCTTCCTGTAGGAGGGATATTTTAATTGGGACTTAAAGGAAGCCAGGGAGGTCAATAGTTGGAGGAGAGGAGGTTAATCATTTCAGGCAAGGGTGATAGAGAAAATGCCTAGAGTCAAAAGACAGGGTGTCTAATTCATGAAACATGAAACTAGGAGCCTAGTGTCATTAGATCAGTTATATGGTGGAAAGCAAGGTTATGAGAAGACTGAAAAGGTAGGAGAGGGCTAGGTTATGAAAGACTTTGGTTGCCCCACAGAACATTTTGCATTTGCTCCTGGAAATAATAGGGAGCCTCTGGAGTTTTAGTAGTAGGGTGTCACGATCAGATCTGCATTTTAAGAAAATCATATGTGCCTGCCTATCATTTTACACTAAGTTTGAGCCCACTCATGGATACAGTGTACATTTGTGAGAGAGAGCATGCTTCAGGATCATGGGGGAAAGTTTTGTACCAAATAAATGTTCATAATATCAAATCTATGTAAATTTCTTTTGGTAAAATCTAATTGCATACTTGCTGACTAAACATGAAACATACAGATGAGGACTCAAAAGCTATCAGAGTAAGAGTAGTCATTTACAAGTTTAGTCATAGAACTCAAAGTAGCAGCCATTTCTCTCTGGATCCAACATGTGAGTGCAAGTCCAAATGGAAGGAAACTCTAGAAAGAGATATATACTGTATATTTTGGTGTCCTTTACTTTTGAAGACCCCTAGGGAAAAATTTTCCATCTGTTCCTTAAACGCCATACTTTTTATAGGGGTCCACTAGAAAAAAATATTTTTTTCTTTTTTAGACAATAATTGGACAACATGTTTTCTGGTGTGTTTCATTTTCATGTTAGAATAGTTCCATTGATATAACTTTTGTTTGTTTGTTCTAATACTGATAAATGAATGAAGTATTTATTACTTACTGCACAATACTCACTATGTATGTGCTAGATGCTGAAAATTCAGATATAAATGCAGTCTGATCTGAAGGAACTCACATTCTAATGGAGAAAACAAAATATGGAAGATTTGAGCAACAAGCTATATTACTGCATCTATTACAAATGGCAGCTTATATGAGCAATACATATATATATGTGTATACACACACACACACACACACACACACACACACACACACACACACACATATATATATATATATATATATATATATATATATATATATATATATATATATATATATATATATATATATAAAACATACCTAGAGTATTGGTGCCTAGCAAAGCACCTAAAGTCATACAGAAAACTCTTAGCTGAATGTGTGCCACATAACATAAGAGACCAGGATATTGAGAGGGCTAGGGCTAGAAGCAGAATGGGAGTAAAAAAGAGAAAAAACAGCAACCTACTAAATAATCAAGAATTCTGCAAAGAGAAACTATTGTAATTTAATACTTTCAGCCCAGGTTGACTGAGAGAAAGAGAGAGCTAGAAACTTAGCATTAGAGAAGGGCTTTGATCAAAAATGCCTCACCTAGGAGCAGTGCACATAGAGAGGCCTTCTAAGAGGCAGAGATAGGAAAACTCAGACTTTCTGGTGGTGGACTTAGGGGCATTAAGATTAAAGTTTGGACAAGAGAAACCTGGAGGCTTCTGTATTGTGTTCAGAAGCTTTATACAAGGAGGGCAGCTACCAAATCATGCTCTAGATAAGATCCTAAGAGGGAACTGGAAGTTTTCATTCTGTTGACCTGTGCCAACTCTGAAGTCTTTGAAGAACACAATACTCTGCCCCTATAGGAAGCAGTAGCAAGAGCCCAGATAACACAGATCTGAACCAAATAAGGTACCACCATTCCTTCCAGAACATCTCAGAGACTGGCCCTGACACAAAGTCCTAATTAAGGAAGTAAGGCTAGAAAAATAAATAAATACATAAATAAACAAACAAGTAAATAAATAAGTAAATGAATAAAAAATAAACAAACAAATAAATAAACAAACAAACAAACAAACAAATAAATAAATAAAAGAAGATACCCACCATATAGAAGTCATTCCAGGAGTCTATAAAACATATCCTCAGAAGAAACTTCACAACATGTATAATCAAAGCCTTAAACAAAATGAAAGATGACATAAGCTCTAATAGAATCTCTGAAAGACTCAAGGAAGAGTTTTAAAATAATATAAATTAAATGAAAGTTCTAGAGGAAAGAATTAGAAATTAAATGAGAGTTTTAGAGGAAAGAATGGAAGGAAGATAAATAGTTTAGTGCAGATAAATCAAAACCTTACTCAAGTCAGTTTCCCTAAAAATTAAGATGGACCAAATAGAAATCATTGACTTCATGAGACCAGAAGTATTAGAATAAAACCAGAAAGAGCAGGGACACTTAGTTTAGGATTGGCATAAGCTTTTCTAATTCTGTCCCTTCTGAGCCAAAAATTTTATAATCTAGATTTGGGATTTTTAATAGCCATATTGTAGATTATCTATATTTTAGCAAAATATTTTACAAAGTCTCTCATTGCTTTTATTGATTAAATCTGAGTTAGAAATTAGTTTACTTAGGTGAATTTGAGTTGGGTTTAATAACTGGAATAAAAAATCAGTTGTTAAAAGTTTGATATCAACATGGATGAAAGTCTTTGTTGCTATGCTCTAAGAATCTTCCCTTGTCTCTATTATATGAACCATTTGTTTAGGCAATAAACATTTTCTTTTCTTTTCTTTTAAAACCCTTACCTTCTACCTTAGAATCAATATTATGTATTGTTTCTGAGGCAGAAAAGTGATATGGGTTAGGCAATGGAGTTTGCCCAGGGTATCACAGCTGGGAAGTGTGTGAGGCCAGATTTGAACTTGGGACCTCCCATCTCTAGGCATGGTTCTCAATCCACTGAGCCATCCAGCTGCCCCCCCATAATAAACATTTCTTAAGCAACTGTGTGGCAGGCACAGTGCCATGTGCTGAGAATATAAAGAAAGGCAAATGACAGTCCCTTCTCTTAAAACACTCACACTCTAATGGGGAAGACAACATACAAAAGAGTATGTACAAACAAGATATATACAGAATAAATTGGAGAAGAGGAGTCAGGGTTAGGGTTAGCTTCCTGCAGAAGGTAGGATTTAGCTGGGACTTGAAGGACATCAAGAGGCAGAATTTATTAAACGTTTTTATCAATGGATAGAGGAATAGCTAGCATCATTATCATATTTGCAGATCACACAAAACTAGGTGTGAAAGTTAACCAAGTAATAATGGAAGAATCTAAAAGAAATTCAAAAATTTAGAATATTAAGTCAAATTTAATAAGATGTAATCTATTTAAAGGACCTATGATTTATTTCGTATAGAAATAGAATGTCCTCTACTGATACAAATTGTGACCCATCTATAGCAGTTATTTAGTTTCCTAAAGCTGAAACTTTCTATAAGCATATAGCTAGTAAATGTGTCCAAATTTGCATCTGTCTTCCTGATGCCAGGTCTAGAATTCAGTCTATCAGGCATGCTATTATTATTCATGGAATTAAATTTAATACAATTGAATGTGACATCTCATATTTGACTTAAAAAAAGTTCTTAAGTACAAGATGAGAGAAACATGACTAGTCAGTATGAAATAAGAAACCTTCCTAGATGGATGTGAGATGGTGCAACCCATCTAGAAACCTCCCCAGGGCCAGTAAAGCACAAACCTTAAAAATAGTAAAACCAATTTTATTAAGGGTAAGAAAATTATAAATACAGTCCTAAATCTATCCAGTTATATCTCCTCCCACCAATCTACACCTCCCCTTACAAGGCTCATTCTTCTGATCTTCTCAAGCCCTGCTTATATCTTCCTGCTCCTATCTAAAAAACCCAAAATCTATCTGACTCTAAACTAATCTACCTAGTAAGAATTAACAAAAAGAGGAAGAGGAAAGGACTTACAGGTGAATTTGAGCCTTTCCCCAAAGCCTGGAGTTGGCTATATTAGGTAACCCGAAGTCCCAGGTAACAATCTTTGGATTACCTTGGCCAAGTAGATTTCCAGCAGATGGATCACTAACAGATGGTCTCTGTACCTCAGGAAAACAGTCCACTCCAAAGTAGATCCTCAACCAAGGAGTCACTAATCTCTCCACAAGATTATGGCCACCAAGTATAAGGATGATATTAGAAATTAAGTCTTGTTATATTAGTTTAAACATAAGAAGTAGAGAAGGTGGCTTGTGAAAGAATTGGAGTTTGAAGCAGATATGAGACAGTGTCAGTTTCAAATGCTGACAGTCTAAAGTTTTGTTTTGTTTTCCCCCACTGTGGCAGTTGGTCTCTGGCAGTTGGCAGTTAGAGATTCTCTCTGAGGGCTTAGAGGAGGTAACATCTTTGCCTTTCTTTCTTTCTTTCTCACTGTCTGAGATAGAAGGAAAGGAGGGGAAGACCTGAATGAGCTAAGTGTCTTCTTTTTTCATCTTGGGAAACACTATTGACTATCAATTACTGTTTTTATAGATTGTTTTAACTCTGAGAAGACCAAAGAAAGAACTGGTATTTGGTTTGGACTCTGAGTCTGCTAAGGCTCAGAGTACTAACTTGGTTCTTGCTGAAGCTCAGCCAGCTATCTTTTATTATTTTTTTACCTTGGAGATGAAGTTAAGAATTATAAGGATAATAGTTGTCAGTTTGTTTAGAATAGTAAAAATTTGGGTTAGTCAGATCAGGAAGGATCAGTGTAGTCTGTGGAAACAGGAAAAGTGGTTCCTTGTGGAACCAGGGAGTTTTATTTGGGTGAAGTCAGAATCCCTTAGAGTTAGAAATCCTTTTTCATCCTTATATTTTCAATAAGTATTTTATGTTTTATAACAAGAGTCTCTTTAGTGTCTTTGCACCTGGCCCTGAAGAGAAATTTACTTATGAGCTTCACTTCACTTATATAAACTAAAGATACTTTGTAAGCACAGCAAGCATAGTATCTAAATCAGTTTATAACCCATAATAAATTCATTGGCTATTATTTTTACACAAGGGAAAATCTGTCAGAGCAAAACTTCCTTCCAGCTCAGTGAAAAACAGGGCAGAGAGTAAAAGAATGATAGTTAATGCCAGTAAAACCCCCACAATCCTTTTTTTCTCAAAATCCTCAGGGCTTGTATCCAAATTCTCTTCTTTTCCTCTTAAAGCTCATCCATGAAATTTACTCTATCCCTTACCTACATTCCTACAAAAAATTCATCTCAGAAAGATCTAAGTTTTACTGGACTTTTAAGATTACTAAGGATCTATGACATTTATAAGTATCCATCAAAGGAGAATTCTATCAGACAATTCTTAAGTTTTGTTTGGATTTCAAGCTAGAAATGTCATTAGACATTATCTAGTATAACAATGAACAGTTTAAGTGTTGGGCTACTTTGAGATGTCCAACAGTAGGGAAGTAATAATCCTATTATATTCTGCCCTCATTGGACCATATTTAAACTAGAGTATTCATCCAGTTGCTGTATTTTTAGGATGGATGTGGATAAGCTGTAAAGATGGAGCATGCCCAGGATTATGCTATATATGAAGATCACTTAGAAGAATTGGAGAACCCATACTGCATAACAGAAGAGCTGACAGTAATTGTCTTCAAGTCTATGTAGTATTTTCATGTGCAAAAAAGATATGTCCTCTTGGTTCTAGAGAATGCAACTCAGAATAATGAGTGGATGTTTCAAAGACAGATTCAAATCTTGATACAAGGAAAAGCTCTCTACAAATTAGAATACTAGAGGGAATAGGGGATCCACTTTGAGATGTATTTGGTATTTTATAAAATATAATCTTGTTTAGCTATAGATTAAATTAGGTCTAGATAGGTATCTTAGAGTCCCTTCCACCTCTGAGTTTCCATAAAGTTTAATAAACATCCACCAAAGAGGAAGACTATAATATATTCCATAGGTTTGTTTTTTATTTAGAGTTAGAAAGACCTTTAGACATTATCTAGTCCAACCCATTAACTTTGCAGATGGGAAAATCAAGGCCCTTAGACTATCTTTCAAATGTACCTAAAATGCAGAATAAAAGGGTAAAGATGATCTTGGTGAACCTTTTGAGCTTTAAATCTACAGTGATTTGACCAAGGTCACACAGTAAGTAGTAGAAAGTAAACCAAAATCATCTGACTCCTAATCTCCTGCTCTTACTTCTATATCCAGTAAATTGGCTTTATCTTGATTTTTATTTTTTTCACCTATGAAACTTTATTTCCCAATCAATTTGAAAATCTTTAAATTTTTACATATGCAAATTTTAGTTTTTCCTCTTCAAACAGGCATGGGCAAGGAACTTATTTCTATGCTGAGACTGGCTCTAAGTTTTCTGGTTCTTGGAAAGATGGACACCAACTGGGACTAGGAGAATTAATTCATCAAAACCACAAATTCCTGGGCAACTTTGTACAAAATAATGTAAGTAATTTTAAGAGTGCCTCTTTCAAGTATATGTAACAAAAATATTAGTATAAATATCTGTCAATGTATAAAAGTTATAAAATAAAAATACTGAAGACAAAACTTTTAAAAATATGATGGCACTCTATGAAAGGCCAGTACAGTATGATATATGGGAGCATTATGATCCTCTGCCTCATTTCATGAATGCAACTTGCCACTTCCACCTTTACTATCAAAAGAGAAAGAAGATTTTGGTACAGTGAGATTTTGTCTATGAGTGCCCAATATTATTTTTTCTCACATCCCTTTTCCTGCTACTTCAATATACCACTTCAAAAATGTCAGTCAAACTTTTAAATTATTTTTAGAAATATGTTCTCTGGGAGAGGACCAGGCTATGTTCAGGCCAATATGATATGATATATAATACATTTTTTCAAAGTTGAAAGCTAGGGATCATCCATAAATTATGTTATTTTGGGGGACACAAGAACAGTCCACTGTGCATTGCCTCAATCTACATTAAAAAGTGAAATGATGTCCTTAAATACAGGAATCTTGGAAAGGCACCCTTGTTTTAAAGTTATTTCTGGATTCTGATTGACAGACTGCACTAATACTGCTTTGCTGATAGAGCTACAATGAATTCTGTTTGAATGAAGCAGATGTAACAGATGTGATTGCCAGGCCCTGTCTGTGTTACAGTTTATCCCAGAGAACATGTCCTCTGTATATTAACTATTTAAACTACCTACTTGTACATGTTAAGTATTGTTTTTCAACTAAGTTCATTTATTTATTTAATTAATTTAGAGTATCTTCCATGGTTACATGATTCATATCCTTTCCCTCCCCTCCTCCCATGGTCAATGAGCAATTCCACTGGGTTTTACACTGTACATGTTAAGTATTCTTAATAAAATTTTGAAATAAAAAAAAAGAAATATGTTCTCTCCCCAAAAATTGAGAGATCAAAATTTATTCTTCAGAAAAGACTCTCGTACATATATAATTGCACATAAGCTTTTTGACTTTCTTTACATTCTTGGCAAGTCAGCATCTATCAGTGATAATCCTGGTTATGTGACAGCTACATAAAAGTAAAATTCCTACCTCTTTCACTTCAGAATAAGAAATGCATATAATAAAAAAAATCAATCATAAGAAGAAGAAACACCTCTATGCAATATAAAGGCCTTTTGAAATAGCACTGGAGGACTCAGTAATAATTCCACTCCCTCTGACTGTGCCAAGTGATGCTTCCTTTTTAGATTTGGCTGTAGCAGCTATAATCTTGTCCACTCTTGACAGTGACCCAGCCTGATCTTTCCATGTTCAATTCTTAATGGAGGGAAAGCAGTGAACCTGCCCGCCCTTGAGGTGTAGAAAGAAGCCATCTACAATTAGAGAAGAGACTCAGCAGTACAAAAGAAGATATGAGCAAAGATATGGTCTCCTCCCTCCATTTGAAGGTTCAGTATATTATATGGATCAAACGAGGCCCTATATCTATTTCAGTATAAGGCAATTTAAAACATCCCAACTCTAGAGTTTTGGAGAAAGAAAAATGACTGGTACTGGATGTGGAAAGCACCAGAGGAAGGGATCAGATTCACGACTGTATGAAACAGAAATATAATAAGTCCAGCTCCATCAGCCTAAATTGCCAGTAAAATTTTCAAAGAGAGAAAAATGGACAGCCAGTCTAGAAGAGGTCATGATATAATCAATATATAAAGGAAGAAAACCTTCAGTGAAAAAAAAAAAGATCACATAATCAGTCATCAACTTTTACAAGGGCAATGTTCCTAGAAAAGAGTACAAAAGTCAAAAACACAAATGTTAATATCCTGAACCTAAGGGGAATAGGGGGTTGCATTCTTACATTCACCAAAAACTATATTTTGCTTGGGGTGACTGAAAATGACATTTTTCTACAAACATTTCTTTGTAACAAAACTAATATACACTTTTCCTAACACAGTAACCATGAAATAATTCATAAAATGCAGTACACAAAATAGAATTGGCACAATGCAAAACATTTTTCTCACTAGTAATTCCCTAGAATTCTGTGACCTTTTGTGTTAACATCTCAATTTTTAAAAACTTTGATTTCAGACAATATTAACTTTTTTATGACACACAAAATCTTTAGAACCATAAATACCATACAACAAATAAAATTCTTAAAATGAAAATTTTTTTATACAAATCTTAACTTTTACTTTTTTAGATGGTAATGTAAGGGTATTGTACTGTATTGTTTTGTCCTTCATTTTTGAAGAGGACTAATGACCTCTCCAGGTGATATCTTAACTCCTGCATGAATTGGATTTAAGTGAGACAGAATTCACAAAATCATTCTCTTTTCCAAGACCAGTGGCAAGACCAAAGTCAGGACGACTGGCAATGGCCCAAAATGCAATGGATGATCTTAGCATCTTTGGTGTCTAAGTTCTAAGTACCCCCAAAGCACCTGTTTTGATCACCTTCATGATCACTAAAACAAATTGTTTTCATCCATCCATTCCTGCAGAGTAAGACTAAACATGCTTGGGGTAGACATTCTCCTAATTCACCAATGGGTATGAGGCTTGCTGGTTACTCTCAACCTGGTTTAGCCTGCCTGCTGAAACAATTTTTACCTGAATGTGGAGTCACAGATGAAAGTTGGGCAAAAAGTAGATACCAAAGTTAGATGAGCGACCTTGAAAAGAGATCTGTAAGCCCTCACACCAGAGGTGTCAATCCTTCCTGATCTCCCCATAGATCCCTTTTTCTGTTATATTGTATATTATACTACTGTAGAGTTCTCTATGTTGGCTGCCTTCTGAAAACCAAGGGAGATATTGCTGGAACTTTAGTCATTGCTGTCAGAATATACCAAGATCAGCAAGGTCTGGACATCACCTTCAACTCTCCATCCTTCACAGCTGGTAGATGGCATTAGAGATTCTGAAGGATGCACCAGCTGGAAATATTTTCCTCCTTTTTGAGGATGTAACAAATTGTTGATTCATTAACAACAAACTTGATGGAAGCTGCTGTGGACATTCTGGCATAACGTTTATCTATCAACCTTATTTTCTCTCTATGCTGCATCCCTGATTTGTTTGCTTAGGTTTAGAGCCCAAAGGACTTGCTCTATGCTTTGGAGGCATCAATTCAACACAAAATTTGAATTTGAGAGACAATGAAAATATGAAATGAAAGCACAGAGACTGAAGTACTTAATATGATGCCAGCCACTCCACAGACTTGCACACATCACCCCTCTGACATTTTTTCTCTCCTACACTTAGCCATGAGTGTGCAGGATTGCAAAACAAAAGTAAAAATGAAGCTAATGAAATCATATAAATGCTTGGAGTTGCCAAAGTTAAATGTGAATGAAGGTTGAGGATTGACTGTATTTTGTGGTACCCCCCAAAATAATGAAACAATATCAAGAAATGCTAATTAATGCAAGAGACAAAGCTATCAAAGAAAAAAATGAGAAAGTAGAAAATTTGCAACACATTGCAGAAAATCTCTTCAAAAGTACTTATATATTACCTATCTTCTTGGGAATAAGGAGGGGTGGAAGAGAGGAAGGAAAAAGAATAAGATGTCGATTTTTAAACATAGATAATATGAGAATTTGTTTCTCTTGTATAAGCATATTATAATTTATTATATATTTATAATAAATCCTGTATTATGTTGTTATATGTGTTATATACATATAAATAAATATCTATGCTTTAAAATAAATAAAAATTGGAAATGGCATGAGAAAAAAGTATAAATAAGCTCTGAAAAAAAGAATGGCAGATTTGAAATTCAGAACTTCAGAATAGAGAAAAAAAATTTAAACAGAATAAAAAGATATAAAAGAAAAATGTGGTCTCCTTAGCTAATCAGAAAATTGACTCTGAAGGTAGGAAAGAGATATTTTGTAATTAGTGTGTAGAGATAAAGATGATAGATCTAGCAGATAGACACAATGAATATCATAACTTTCATCTTGCAGGACATCATGAAAATTCCTCAAAAGTATTAGAAACAGGGGACAAGTACAGATCTATAATCCATACATTACTGAAAGAGCAAAACAAAAGTTTGCATCTACAAAGACTGTACTAATTAAATGTTAGAATTTCAGAAAAGACTTAAAAAAAAAGTTGAGGCTCTCTAATCAGTGAGATTAGAAGTTATTGAAACTGAGTTTGCTCTGTATTTAAAAAAAATAAAAGAGGGAAGTTTGTACCGGAGGGAAGTTTGAACTTTCGGTATGGAGAGGGGGAAAGAAAGGAGAACCTCCTTCTCAAAGCGGGGTTCAGGGGAAACAGCAGGTGTAATGAGTTGGCTCAGAGAGAGGAGAGGGGGAATTGAAAATTTTCCCCCTTCTGCCTTCCCTCCTTAGCTAATAGCCACTCTCCCAGATTCACTCTTGTCCCTCTTGTCCACCCTCCACTACTTGAAACCAAAAGGTCTCCCCTTGATCCATTCACTCACACTCAGCTTGTGGAACAGATAACTTTTAATGTCAACTCAAACAGGTAATACAAAAGGAAATAACGGGCAGGGAAGAATGGGAAAAGGAATGTGGGAAAAGGGGATCCCTGTCTCTATCTAAACCCTTTCCCCTCCCTCCTCGAGTTTGGGGGGAACTCAGGCCTTGGCAGCCTGAGCCCCCTGAGAGAAAGTCAGGTGGACTCACCCCTGGGCAACAGGAGCTGAGGTAAAGTCTGCTCAGTTTTCTCTTCAGAAGTCCCTTCAATTGTGAAGTGAAGGGGGAAGGGGGATATTTCCAGTCACCAGCAGGAAAAATGGGTAACCCTCAGGAGAAAGTCTTTTCCCCAACTTCTCTCTTTGGCTTCTCAAGACCAAGAGACCCTCACTGCTCTCCCAGCCAGAGTCTTCTCCTCTGGATTCCCCTCCTGGGACCCCTCCCCCGTCGAGGTGATCAATTTCACATACTCTTCAGCCTGGCACTTTTTCTCTAGTGCCAGCTTCTGTCACAGCTCCCTTCCCTCTATTAAGTTCTTTAAAAAAAATTTTTAAACCTTATCCTCAGTCTTACAATTAATACTATGTATTGGTTCCAAGGCAGAAAAGTAGTAAGGGCTAGCCAATGGGGGTTAAGTGACTTTCCCATAGTCACATAGCTAGGAAGTGTCTGAGGCCATATTTGAACAAAAGATGTCCTGTTTCTAGGCATGGCTCTCAATCTATTGAGCCACCTAGCTACTCCCTCCCCATTAAAATCTGATCTACAATTGCATTCTATCCAACTTATGTGCAAAAAGTTCATCTCAAGTTTCTGCTCATCTAAGTGTGTAACATAATCTGGACATTCTGTATCCTTTTATCTATATAGATTATTAGGTTTAATTATTTTGAATGGCTCATGAATACTCAATTAGAAGACTTTATAATATTCTGTCTTCATTTTATCAACTCCATGTTATTCATAAATGAAATCTTAAATACCTCACTCTATAGATACTCCCTCTTTCATTGGCATCTTGCACAAGTATCCTCCATTATAGGGACTTTCTTATTGGTTGAGACCCTACTTGATACTAAGCAGATCACAGAACAAAGTTATTAGTGTGTGTGCTGAATCTATTATTCTGACATATACATGAGAAACACGGTCATGGGAAGAGTCTTTAAGTGCATATTTTGTTCCAATCAAATACTTTTAAAAATAGTTAACAGGCAATAAACACAATTTGACTTTGTGTTCCAGGTATCTTTCAATGACTTATATCACTTCAGAAATGTTATCTGCACTAGAATATCATTGTGAAAGTCTGTTTTCTCCCTGTATTGTCATCTAGAATGATATGTGTCCATATAATATGTATATATATATACATATATGTATATAAACAAATATAAGCATTTGTGTGTACACATGCAAACATATACTCTTACACAAATGATAAGACCATTACTTTGTAGAGGTAAGAAAGCAGATGAGTCAATAATTTTTTAAATTCCTCTTTTTATAAATTCAGTATCTGTGAGGTTTTCTCCACTTGTTGGCTATTACTCTCTCACATATCCTTCAACTTCCTCAAAATGTAGTTGCTTCAAGTACAGACCTCTTTTATGCACACTTGACTTGGTCCAGCTACTGTACCATCTTTATCTTATTTGGGATCATTGATATTGTCTTATCTAATATCATAGCTAACATTTCTGTAGTGCTTTAAAGTTTGTAAAGTGCTTCATATACGTAATTCCATTTGATCACATCAGGGCTGTGATGGTACAGTTCAAATATTGTATCTCCAAAGTTATTTATAAAGAAAATGTTGATGGATAGGTTGACAGATCTTTTACACTTTTTTGCCTGTTTTCCTCTGTCTGGTTGCATTTTTAAATGATCCTGAGGTGATATGAACTAATTGGATCTCACAAAAAATTCAGTTAAGATTTTTTTGCAGATAATTTTGTCAAATTCCTTCCATGTGTGATATGGAAATCACTTTAAAAGACTGATATATATTAATTTAAGGTCACCAAGGAATTCAGCTATGTAATTCCTAAATGAAAACTCAAGTCAGCAGTCAACCTTTTATGGAGGTTTTAATTACTAACAGGAGGAAGAAAGGTATTGGAGAGAGAGAAAGAGAGAGAGAGAGAGAAAGAGAGAGAGAGAGAGAGAGAGAGAGAGAGAGAGAGAGAGAGAGAGAGAGAGAGAGAGAGAGAGAGAGAGAGAGAGAGAGAAAGGGGAGAGAAGGGAATAGGGCTTAAAATACCCACTCTTCTTAGGCTGGGCCAAAGGCCCAAGGCCTTGGATAGCCGAGGCAAAGAAAAGAGATCAGTCCCTATCACTCACGTGACCAAAATGGAGAAACAGTCTGAGGGCCTCCACTCCAAGCACCAGGTTCCAACTCCCACACTCTCCCTCCACACAGGAAGTCCCAGCCTCCTCAGCTATCCTCTACCTCACTTCCTCTGTCTCCTCTGTGCCAATGGTGGCTCTAGCTTCACCCAAGACTGCCCAGAGGTCTGTCCCCTTTGCACGTCTGTTGAAGGCCATATTCTCAAATAATTAAATCTTGAGCTTTGCTGCAGCCCTTCCTAAATCCTGTTACCCTGAGTAGGGTGGATATTGTAGTTTCCAAGACCTGATTCTGTCATTCCAAGTATCTCTATTGTTATTGATCAGGAAATAGCCAAATCCCATCCTCTAAAGAATGGTTTGAACAGGTAGTTTTGAAATTCACACATGGCTTACAAAGTAAGTAGAGAAAAATTAAGCATGTTAAATGGTTATAATAATTGAATGGTAATAATGAGTCTGGAAGATCTGAATTCAAATCCACAGCCTCCAATGCTTACTAAATGTGGGATCCTGGGCGAGTCACTTAATCCTATTTGCCTCAGTTTCCTCTGGATCTGTAAAATTAGTTTGAAAAGGAAATGGAATACCACTCTAGTGTTTTTGCTAAAAACAAACAAAAAAACAAATGGGATTTGCAAAGTAATGAACAAATATTTCATATTGTTCTCACAACAACCTTGAGAGTGAGGTGCTATTACTATTCTCATAATGTATAACAGAGGACATTATACTGTATCATTTATTCTTCTGTTTTCTTCAAGTTATCTTAAAATGCAAATTCACCATTCTGTAAGCTTTTTTCCCCTTTTTTCTAAAGACATCATGTTGTACTTTAATATACAGAAAGCTTAATTAATTCTGAACCAGTTAATATGGAAATCATAGTAGTTTGAGAGATAAACTAAAACTTTATGTTCAATTAATTTTTAAAATAATTTGCTAAGAAAAATAATGGTGTCAATATTACTTAGGAAAGATTTAGCTTCCTTGGTAAAGCAATGTTTTGAAATACTTTTTTTTAACCCTTATCTTCTGTCCTAGTAAAAACTCTTAAGACAAAGGAGCAAGGGCTGAGAATTGGAGTTAAATGACTTGTCCAAGGTCACACAGGTAGGAAGTGTCTGAGGTCAGATTTGAATCCAGCTCCTCTCAACTCCAGGTCTAGTGCTCTATCCACTGTACCACCTATGTGGCATGCTTTAAAATACTCTTAAAATGAAGGTAAATTAGGCTTAGCTATTCATTTAATAAGGATTCTACATTTTTGTAATAATCACTAATTTATTTTTTAAATTTTATTATTAATTTAATTTATTGCATCCCTCCCCTAATTTTTCCATATTGTTTAGGTGGTACTACGATATGCTTTGGGAGAAGTAGTGTGATATCATCAATGGATAGAGGGGCAGTCTTGTAATTGGGATCAACTGGGCTCAAGTTCTGCCCTTATGCAAACTGGGTATAAGAATATGGGCAGGTTATTTATCCTCTTGGTGTTCCAGACACCTCTCATAGACTAAAAATTGTAGCTAAGATATTGATTTGCATTGATGGAGAAAATTTCAACACTGATGAAATCCCAGATCTGGGGTGGGCATGGGGGATGGTTATAAAACATACTCTACTTGTGAATTCAACCATCTTAGTTTGAAATAACATTTTGTTTCTTTTCTGCATAGCCAATGGGCCCTGGCAAGTTTGTTTTTGAAAATGGATGTGAGCAGCATGGTGAATATGCTATTGACAATCTGGTAAGTTGTATAGTAAAATATAATTAGCATGTTTATAGTTATATACATATATAGTTTTAGTGCAGTTTTAAAGTTAGAAGTAAAATTATTTTAAAACTTGAACAACTTTGGGAAATATTCTATTTTTGTTTTATTTGTGTTCATAAATGTAAAATTAAAATATTGACAATGTCTGCAAATTAAGTGGTTAATATTTAACAGGAAAACATTGGATACTAAAATTTTGAAGATTCAAGTGAATTTTTCATTGTTACTATTGAAATATGAAGGCACTATAAATGACTATAAATTCACTTCAAGGACTTCAAAAAAAAGATACTTCACTTCAAGTATCAACTGTCAAAATATCAAAACATCTTTTCTTTTATTGTTTACATTAAGCATTAAGCAGACAGAAGTGGTGAATAATAAATGTTATCCAGATAATGTTACATTATGTGGAATTAAATTTACCTAATGAGTGTGTTACTTGCATTCTATAATATCTAATTAGTTTGTGTCAATGATCAGAAAATTGGTAAATGTGACTCTGTTGGTACTTTTTTATAGTCTTTTGTTTTTTAATTTAAGTGATAATCATTGTATTCATTCAACAAACATTTATTACATAACTACCTGTGTAGTGCAACAAGGGAGAGCAGCATAGTGGAGATATCTGTCATTGGCATCAAGAAGACCTGAATTCAAGTCTTCTTTGATATTTACTATGTGACCATAGACACAAGTCATTTAACTTCCTACTGCTGCCATGCAACTCTCCAAGACTGAGATTCTTCACTGTTTCTTTGTCATGGATCCCTTTGGCAATCTGGTACAGTCTATAGATCACTTCTTAGAATATTTTCAAGTGCATTAAATAAAATGCATAGGATTACAAAGGAAACAAATTATGTTGAAACACTAAGTAAAATATTTTTTTAAAAAACCAAATTCACAAATAGCAGGCTAACAATCCCTACTTTTAAGAATATAAATTATAGCCAGGAGGCTGCTAATCTGCATTGTTGGAGAGAGATTGAACATTTGGAGCTCTTTCCATCAATGAAATTTTAGGCCAGACAGCATATAATACACTCTACTAAGTATTAAAATGAATAGGATATTGTTCCTGTCCTCAGGGAGTTTATAGTCTACTAGAGGGAAATAATACTCATTTACTCAACAAACACATCCAATGCCTACTATATGCAAAACACTGTGTTTTAAGTACTGGACTTACAAAGAAAAAACATGAAAATGGAATAGTATCTGCCATTAAAGAACTTATGTTCTATTGCTCCCTTATTATTCACCCTCTATTGATTATACTCTACTCCCAATTATCCTTCAGTATTCTACCCCCTCAATATTTTATCCCTACTTTTCTGCCACTGAAAAAGCATAGGAAAAAAAATCTGAAAGCTTCTTGTCCACCTCTCCTTTCACATCTTTACCAGTCATTTCCTCATTTCCTGCACCATTTTAGAGGTAGGTCTTCTTCTGTATTATTTTCCTGTCTATTAAATACTGATTCTTGAATGAGGGCATGAAATTTCTCCCTTGAAATATTAGTTTACTTCCTCTACCTACTTTCCCCCAGATTTCTTCCAATTTAACTTCCAAATTAATTTTTTAAGATTTTAATTAATTTGTTTTTATTATTTTCTTCTTAAATGTTGAATCCCAAATTATCTCCTCTATTCCCACCCCCTCCCACAACCACTGAGAAAGCAAACAATATGATATCAGTTACACATGTGAAATTGAGTAGAATGTATTTCCGTATTAGTCTTTTTTTTAAAGCAAGAATAATAAAGTGAGAAAATCTAATTTGTACTCAGATCAGAGTACATCAGAGTTGATCAGAGTAGCGAAGTCTTTCACCATTGATCATCATTATTACAACATTGTTAATACTGTATACAATGACCTCCTGGTTATCATTTCTTTTTGCATGGTTTCCCATAGGTCTTGCCATGTTCTGAAAACACTACCCTAATCATTTCTATAGGACAATAGTACTTTAACACCAACTGATAAGTAGCACCTTGATTTCAAATATAGATAGATAGATAGATAGATAGATAGATAGATAGATAGATAGATAGATAGATGTGTGTATGTAAATATGTGGGTTTTTTTTTTTCCTTTTCTTTGATCTCTTTGGGATACAGAGCTAGAAATTATATTGCTGGGCCAAAAGATATGCAGAGTTTTATGACTCTCTGAACATAGTTTCAAATTTTTCTCCAGAATGATTAGACTAATTATTTAATCCACAAGCAGTTCATTAGTGTACCTATTTTTCCTTCATCCCTTTCAGAATTTGTCATCTCAATTGACCTTTCTTTATTCAACAGTGATATAGATAATTTTTATATGGCTAGAGATAGTTTTGATTTATTCTTCTGAAAACACTTTGTTGATATCCCTTGAGGGGAATAGCTCTTATTTTTATAAAAATTGATTCATTTCTATGCTCAGTATATATTTGAGAAATGAGACCTTTATCATAGGAACTTCCTGGAAATTTTTTTGATATTTCTTCTTTGACTATTGCACCTTTTAGAAAAATGTAGTTTCCCTAATTATCTCTTCTAATTAGGTCTATTTTTACTTTTACTTTATCTAAGATCTTGATTACTACCCCTCCTTCTTTTTTAATTTAGCTGAAGCTTATTAGATACTGTTCCAGTTCAATATTTTAACTCTGTGTCTTTTGGAAACAACATGTTAGATTCTAGTTTCTAATCCATTCTATTACCCATTTCCATTTTATGGGTAAGCTTATCCAATTTATATTCACAGTTATTATTACTGTGTATTGCCCTCCATCCCGTTTTCTTGTTTCTTCTCTCTTTTTGTTCTGTCCCACTTCATAGGTTTATTTTGCTTTTAACCACTGCCTTTCTTAATCCACCCTCCCCTTGATCACCCTTCATTTCTGTTAACCTTTCTCCTGCTGTTTCTCTATTAAGTAAACTGCATGTCTGAACACAACAAAATGTGTAAATATGTTCTTCCATCTTAATTTATTTAAAAAAAAACATTTAAACCCTAACCTTTCATCTTAAGAATCAATACTGTGTGTTGGTTCTAAGGCAGAAGCGTGGTAAGGCGAGGCAAGAGGTTAAGTGATTTGCCCAGGGTCTTTTGGAAGTGTCTGAGTTCAGATTTGAACCCAGGACCCCCCATCTATAGGCCTGGCTCTCAATCCACTCAGTCACCCAGCTGTCCCTCTTCTTCCATCTTTAGACTGATTCCTATGGCAATGATATTCAAGCATTATCCACTACCTCCTCCATTTTCCTCTCCACTGTGAAAGCTCTTTCTTGCATACTTCTTTTATGTGAGAAAATTTCCCCATTATACCCAATGTATCCCTCTTTCTCACTCCATTTTTTTAAAGATCATTCCAACATAATTGGCTCACATCTGTGCACTCTGTCTATGTAAATTCATTTGAACTACCCTAATAATGGTGAAGTTTTTAGGAGTTACATGAATTATCTTTTAAATCTTTCTGGTACTGGCAGTTTTTTCTGTGATTGTTTATTTATGGTTTGTTCAAGGTCTCAGGTAAACCAAGTGGCCCAGTGAGGAAGCTAGGGAGCACAATGGATAAAGTGCCAAGCATAAAGGCAGGAAGAGTCAGCTTCCTGAATTCAAATCTGGTCTCATACACTTACTATCTGTATGAACCCTAAGCAACTCATTCAACCCTGTTTGTCTCAGTTTCCTCATATATAAAATGAGCCAGAGAAATAAATGGCAAACCACTCCAGTATCTTTGTCACGAAAATCCCAAATAGGGTCACAAAGAGTAACCCATGGCTGAAATGACTCAACAACAAGAAAATTAAAATGTTCTATTTCCTTCTAGGCAATTTGTTTTTATAAATATTCATCCATTTCATATAAATTGTCAGTTTGACATATAGTTGGATGAAAAAACTTCTGATTGTTTTTCTTTATTCTTTATAAATTGAGAATTCACCTTTTTCATTTTTGATATTATTAATTTGATTTCTTTTTTAAATAAATATGTTTAATAACATCTATTTTATTGTTTGACTTTCTTTTCAAAAAACTTGCTTTCAATTACATTTATTAGCTCAATTTTTTTAAACTTTAAATTTTGTTCTCTTTGATTTTCACAATTTCTATGTTGGTGTTTAATTGGAGGTTATTGATTAGCTTATTTTCTACTATTTTTTTAGTTGCGTGTACTATTCATTGAGATACTTTTCCTTTATTTTATTAATTAAAGTGTTCAACTATATAAATTTTCCCATAAGTTCTGTATTGCCTGCTTCCCAAAAATTCTGGTATGTTGTCATTATCTTTAATAAAATAATTGGTTTTTTCTATGATTTATCCTTTGACCCAATTATTCTTTAAAATTTAATTATATAATTTCCTATTAATGTTTTTTCTTTGCTTGAAAGGTACTTCATTGACTGTAATTTTGATTGTATTATGATTGCTAAGATATGTATCCAACAATTCTGATTTTCTGCATTTGTTTGTAAAGTTTTTATCCCTTAATATTTGCTCAATTTTTGTGCTTACCTGCATAACTGAAAAATAGGTATGCCTTTTCTGTTTCCATTTTCCTTTTCTTTTTCATTTCCATTTCCATTCCTTTTCTATTTCTTCAGAGATATATCCTATTTATCTTTTCTAAAATCTCATTCAGGTCCTTCATTTCCTTTTTGTTTATTATAGGTTTGATTTATCTAAGTCTGAGTTGGTAAATTGAAGTACCCTGCTAATTGTTTTACTAAATATTTCTTCCTCTAATTCTTTTGACATTTTCCTTTAAGAATTTGGATCCAATGTAGTTTGGTGCATGTGCACTTAGTATTGGCAGTAATTTGTGGCCTGTGGTACCTTTTAGCAAAATGTATTTTCCCTATCTCTTTTAACTAGGTCTGGTTTTGATTTTGCTTTATCTGGGATCAGGATTGCTACCTTTACTTTTTTTTTAATTAACTTCAGCTGAAGTATAATGGGTTCAGATCCAGCCCCTGATCTTTATTCTGTACCTATCCTTCTATTTGAACTATGTTTCTTGTGAACCAAATTTTGATAGGTGAATTCATCCTATTCATATTCATAGTTATGACTATTCACTGTATATTTCCCTCTATCATGTTCTTTTATACTTTTTCTTTTATTTCTTCTCTGTTACCTCTATAAAAGTTTATTTTACTTCTGACTAATGTTTCCTTTACTCTATCATCCCTCTGTCTTTTAACTCCTTCCCCTTCTATTTCCCTATTGAATAAGATGTATTTCTGTACCCAACTGTGTTCATTTATTGTATTTTTTCCCTCTTTGACCAGTTCAGATGAGAATAAAGGTCATATGTCACCTTTCCTTCCTGATGCTCCTTTCTTGTATATATGTCTCAAAAACCACAAATATGTAAGATAATCCTCCTCGTGCTTCTTCACACTTACACCCTTTCTCAGTGTTTCTTTTTCACATTTGTTTCATTCTTCTTTTGAAATCATCAAAACATGAGTCATTCCTATGTCTTCTATCTAATTAGACAGAGAAAGATCTCAATGATAATAAAGAGTTCTGAACAATATTAAATTTTTATTCTTCTCTTAATTCCTATACTTATATATCAGTTTCTACTCAGCTCTAGATGTTTCATCAAGAATCTTTGTAACTCTTCTATTTTATTAAATATCTATTATGCTTCCCTCTGTGAGATTATATTCAGTTTTTCTGGATGGGTTATTCGTGGCAGTAAGCCCATATTCTTTGCCTTTGGAATATGTTTCAAGCTCTCTACTCCTTTAAAGAGGGCATTGTTAAAGCAAATAACTAAAAGATAATGTTCTTTACTGTAGCATGTGCAACTTTACTTTCATAAAATAAATATTATTGTACCTTGCTAAGTGAAACTTTCTAGAATTAAAAATATGAGCATTTATAAAAGAGAATATCAAATTTTCCCCTTCTAACCTTCTTCCTCTTTCTTCTACCTCTTTCTTTAGAATTATATAAACTCTGTGGCCTCAAAACTCAGTAATGTCATAGATACTATGAAATAAACCACCTAAAAGTTACATTTTTGTTACCTTCCTAAGATTTGGTAACATCAATAAATTTTATAACATCAATAACTTTTTTTAGTGTTACTTTGGAGGAGGGGGAAAGAATTGTTGCCTTTTCCAAACTTGATTTTTACTTTTGTAGATAAAATTATACATATATTTTAACTTAAAACAGGGATCAGAAGAAGAGGAAGTGGAAGACATTTACAAACCTTCTGTTCCAGTATGGAAAGCTAAAAAAATTACTCCATTAACACTCTGGAAACCACCTGTTCTTGAACCGCCAGTATTATCCAAACCATCAACAGTACAAACATCTGCAGGTATTCGATTCATCCAAATTATTAAAGCTAGGGAAATAGTTTTCAAACTTCTCACAAATGCATAAATTCGTATAGCCTTCTATAAAGGGTGTATAATCTTATTTTATATCAATTCTCTAATTTTTCTATCATTATGTTTCACTGGAAAAGTTACTGCTTAACCCCTTACTGATTATTCCAAAGCAGGTGAATGTGACCCAGAAATGAAAGAGGGAAAGGAAGCTAGGTTGCTCAGTAGATAGAGAGCCAGGCCTAGAGATGGAAGAACTTGGGTTCAAATGTGACCTCAACACTTCCTACCTCTGTGACCCTGGGCAAGTTACTTAACTCTAATTGCCTGCCCCTTACCACTCTTCTGCTTGGAAGTGATACTTAGTATTGATTATAAGACAGAAGGGAAGTGGTGGGTTTTTTTTTTAAGAAATGAAAAAGGGAGAATATCTAGAAGGCCCTAAGGATAAAGACAGAGAATAAGGTAGATATGATATCTGAAATTATAATATGTACCAGTGTGAAGAAATAATTCCTCCAGACACAATAATAAAGGAGCAAAATTAATTCTCACTAGCTCTTAAATGTTACATAAATGCTATTATCACTCCAGATATTTTAATATTATGATTTTGAAGTGCAAGGAAATTCCTTTAAGAAAATACTATCACTGTGACAATTGTTACACTGCATTTTTTACATATCACAATTGACCTTCATGAAAAGAAATCGAATTTTCTATGACTTACACAAAGTTGACTCCAAAAAAATCAGTAGGAAATTAAATTACACTAAAGTTTTAGGTTGCCTTTTATCAGGGAAAAAAATAAATTTTGAGAGATTTTTTTTGAGTATGCATCACAACCAATTTCCTTCTGTTTACATAATACTAAATCATTGGCCTTTTAAAGAAATATGTGCTTGTCCATCATAATTTAGAAAACTGATCTGCAAGTCTCAATCATCTATACTAAGATTAGGAATTGGAAAAGGAAATGGCAAACCACTCCGGTATTTTTGCCAAGAAAACCCAGGAGATCCCAAAGAATTGAACGAGGTTAAAATGACTGAACAGCAAAAAATAACAAATATTAGGAAGTATTGGCATCAATATTCAACCAATGCATCTATGAGAAAACACTTATTAAGAACCTACTATGTGCTAAGCACTCTGCTGGACACTGGAAACACAATGACAAAATAAGAAATAGTCTTTGCCTTCAAAAGATCCTACATTACACTGAGGGATACATCAGTTACTTTAGGGAGAAAATAAGGAAAGACAAGTTAGAGATATCTTGGTCTCAGATATTTTGAAGTATTTTTTTTTTGGCCAGGCTTGTCAAAGTATAATATTAGTTCCTACTTTGCTCATGAATTTGGATCCAGAAATTTGACCCAAATTTCCTACCTAAGAAAAGATAACCCATTAACATCTGAGCAAGACATCCAACAAGTCCAAGGGAGCACTGACTTCTCGTAGTTTAGTCTTTTTACATACCCTCAATTATCAAGAGGCTATGTCACAGGCCCCTGGATCAGTGAAGGCTCAGGAACAGTTTCCTTGCTTCTTAGGGGGGAAATTAGCTTAGTTTATATGGTAGAAGCCCTTAAAGATTTTGCTGTTATCACAGTGATGCATACAGCATTCAGAAAAATGTATGATTTTTGTGTCATTATCTGCCTTAAATTTTTTCTTTCCTTAACTTCATGGGTTCATTTTTGTCTTTTTATCTCCAGTACTGAATAGCTGGTAGTGGATTTCTTCCTTAAATGGATTTCAAACTGTCCTTACTATGTGATCATTAAAAACATATTAATGGGGAGAGGGCAGCTGGGTAGCTCAGTGGATTGAGAGCCAGGTCTAGAGATGAGAGGTTCTAGGTTCAAATCTGGCCTCAGAGACTTCCCAGCTGTGTGACCCTGGGCAAGTCATTTAACCCCCAATGCCTAGCCCTTACCACTCTTCTGCTTTAGAGCCAATATACAGTATTGACTCTAAGATGGAATGTAAGGGCTTAAAAAAAAATATTAATGAAGGGCAGAGAGGTGTCTCAGTGGCTAGAGAGCCAGGTATGTCCTAGGTTCAAATCTGGCCTCAGACACTTCCTATCTGTATAACTATGGACAAGTCACCTTAACCCATTTGCCTAGCCCTTACCACCCACCTTGGAAGTAATACTTATTATTAATTCTAAGATGGAAGGTAAGAGATTTTTTTTAAAGGACATATTAATGCATATTCATTTTCTGCTTTTAAAAATAATATACATACTATTTCATGCTTATGTTAACTAAAGCCTTGCTAGGTAATTTAAGAATTTAAAATTGTTTAAAATTAAAATGTTATCTTCTTTACATTTGTTTCACAGAACAAGATGATTCAGACGAACGGTAAAAAAAATACTACTCCAAATTAAAATTAACGGAGCAACAGAAAAGAAAACTGTGTGCCAGGTTTCTAACATCATAATTATCTTTTTTTAATATAGTTTGTTAAATTGGTTTAGATGTGCTAATAAATACTTCAATAATCAGTAGTGTGAGAAATTCTTTGTTGTACATTCCTTAAAATAAAAGGCCCTGGATTATCTACACTGGCATAGTGAATTTAATAGCAAACTTGGAATCAAGAAGACATGAGTTCAAACACTGCCCCTTATACCCACAGTACAATACACTTTCTGGGACTCCTTGCCTAATTCTCACTTGCCCTCACAGTTCAAGTCCTTAGAGAACATCAGACTTCTACAACTCACTGTTCTATGGGTAAGTAACTCAGAGATTCTGGGTTTTTCTAATACTAACATTTATGTGTTTTCTAGCAATTATCAGTCAAACTTAATTAACTACTATAAATGGTATTTGCTAAACAGCTATTGCAAGAATAGTCATAGAAACTCTCTCCTCCCCCAACCTGGAGGAAAACTTTTTCTTTGTACACAAAGGTCTCAAAATTAGAACACAAAGATAGCAAGGCACATATCTAAGGCAAATAAAGTGTTGGGCCTGCATTCAGGAAGACCTGGGTTAAATTCATGCCACAGACCCTTACTGCATGTATGCCCCTAGGTGTAAAGGTAATTTTAGGGTTGTGACTTAATCTAAATTAAATTGGTCACCAGAGAAAATCCCAGATAAAATACCCAAGTCAGTTGGAAATTTATGGTGATTTTAATTAATATAGAGGGAAGGAATTAAGGAGAAGAGAGAGAGAGAGAGGGTATAAGATTTCTTCCACCTGGCCTTTGCCAGGGGGGAGTTCAAAGACCTCCACCACGAAGTCTTTGAAGAAGATTAGAGGCTTTCCCAAGAGGATAGTGTTTGGAAGGTAAAGGAGAAAAGAATCAGCCTAAACTCCGAAAGATCTCAGTGAAGATGCCTCACCTGAAATAGGCTACTAAGCTCCTCCCAGTATAGTATCAAGGAAAACTCACTGCCAAAACCAGACAATAGCTGCTGCCATGCCAAGATGCTGAAACACTCAGCAAGCTGCCGCCAGAGCCACCTCTCTGCGGAAAGAGGCCAGAGAGAGGAAGTGACGCAAAATATATAGATGGTTTTTACATCACTTTCCTGCATCTCATATGTACCAATGGTAGCTTAAGCTTGACTTAGGACAGCCCAGGGATCTGTCAGTTGTTTCTGATTTGTCATTTGCTAGCCCATGTCTGTCATAGGCCATCCTCCTAAATACTTAATCCTTAAGTATGGATTTAGACATTCCTGTTTTTGTTAGACTAAGTAGGGTGGAGTAATCTAAAGTTCACGATCCCCCCTGATGATGATTGGGAGAATGTCTCTCAAATTGATCACTAAACATAATCATCCTGCACCTGCAAATTTTCTAAGTGCAGGTGCATACATAATTTCACCTTCTAAGAGGAAACTACAATAATTAGATAGAAGAGGGAAATAGAAGAAAGACAGGCAGCAAAACCAATGTTTGCTGGGCGCATTGACAAAAACCAATTAGGGGGCAGTCCCCTTTTGGCATAAGAGCATACATTCAAATGAATGTTCAATCAAACTTCAGTTCAATCAACCACACCCAAAGTTCGTTCTGGATCTTCTTGATGTAGTGTAGGTTTTCTGGCATCTTTCTGCAACAGTTTATTCTCTGGATTTAGGAGTTAGCAAGCTTCTTTCATTGAAGATCTTAAACAAAAATTTAAATCTTGGATTTTTATTAAAATACAACCCCCCCCCCAAGTCACTTAACCTCTGTCTTTTCAGTTTGCACATTTGTAAAATAAAGAGCACCTATTTCTCAAGATTGTTGAGAAAGTAAATTGAGATAATATTTGTAAAGCATTTTACAAGTTTAAAGATATAAATGTGATAAAGGGTCAGAAATATGCTAGTAAATATTTCTTATTTAATTTCTTTTTTAATTTTAATTTGATTTATTTAAATTAAATTGATCAAAATAAATGTATATCTAATAATGGGGAAGAGAAATCCAGACAGTATGTACACACTTATAAGTTTAATCTACATTATTAACATTTTCTCCATCACTTTCTTAAGTATAGACAATTAGCAAAATAATAAACCAAGCCCTAATTTGTAGTGTATGACAGTTTCTGAGGCATAAATGCTCACACTGATAATTTTAACAATTGATTCTCATAAGTTCAACCACATCTCTATAAAGGAGTACATTTACCATGGTCACTGGTTCTTTTTCTCCCTTTGTAAAGACCTCACGTTTTCTGAAAGACTCCAAGGGTTGATGCCTTTGTAGATTCCATAACCTATACTTCTCTCCATCCTTTAGAGGTCATGCTTCCTCCTCAGTGTGTCTAGTTTCACCTTAATGTCTCAGCTCCTGATGTAGACTTTGCTATCAACCACTTCTATTCCTGAGATGTCATTATATTTCCATTAACTTCTATGTTCATAAGTAGGAAAGGATAGGTGAGAAAGAAAAATTCCTCTTTCCCATGGCAATTCCTCCTGTGGTGCTCCTTGTTGCTGACTACCACTACCAATGGACTATGATGTCACCATAGATGAATGAATCACTTAATTTCTGCAAAATACATTATTTCTGCAAAACAGGAATAAAATAGCTATAGTGCCTTACAGCATTGTTATAAGGCTGAAATGAGCCTTACAGTAAAGCATTGTGAAGATTTTAAAGTGCCATATCCAACATAATACACTGCTGGTAGAGTTGTGAATTGATTCAACCATTCTGGAAGGCAAATTGGAATTATGCCCAAAGGGCTTTAAACGACTGCCTGCTCTTTCCAGCCACATCACTGCTGGGTTTGGACCCCAAAGACATAATAAGGAAAAATATTTATGCAAAAATATTTACAGAAGCACTCTTTGTAGTGGCAAAAATTGGAAAATGAGGAGGTGTCCATCCATTGGGGAATGGCTGAATAAATTGTGGTATCTGATAGTGATGGAATATTATTGTACTGAAAGGAATGATGAACTGGATGAATTCCATGTGAACTGGAATGACCTCCAGGAACTGATGCAGAGTGAAAGGAACAGAACCAGGAAAACATTCTACACAGAGACTGATACATTGTGGCACAACCAAATGTGACAGACTTTTCTGCTTAGTAGGAATGCAATGATCCAGGACAATCCCAAGGGATCTATGATCCACATCCAAAGAAAGAACTGTGGGAGCAGAAACACAGAAGAAAACCATATGATTGGTCATGTGGTTCAACGGGGATATGATTGGGATTTTAACTTTTAAAAAATCACTCTGTTGCAAATATGAATCTAGAAATGGGTTTTGAACAATGATACATGTATAACCCAGTGGAATTGCTCATGAGCTCCAGGAGGGGAGAGAGTGAAGAAAGGTAGGAAAAATCATGAATCATGTAACCGTGGAAAAAATATTTGCCACATTTATCTATTACTATGATTACTGCTACTACCATGGTATGATTTTTTTGTCTTCCTCTTTTTTCTCTGATGCTCAAGGAAATTCTAAAGTTCAACTCTGGTGCTTCATTGGTTCTTGAAGTGCCAATGACACACAAAGTATAACAGGCCCCACCAAGCTAAAACGACTTCACATATGTGAGCTAATGGAAAGGATCACAACTAAATTTAGAAAGAGTCAACCAGAAAGTTGGCTCCCAGGAATTATTTTAGCTATAGCAATTAATGAAGTTCATGTTAAGAATTAAAAAACTGGACTTCCATTCAAGATGGCAGCTTAGGGAAAGCTAAAGTTCAGATCTCTGGAAACCCTTCCCGACCGATCTCAAGCTCCTAAGGCACCGAAATTCAAAACGATCAACAGCATAGACCCTGGGAATCCTCCTCCTGGACCTGGACCTGGATCAAAAGGTACGGCCCCCCTCAAAAGCCAGAACCCAAGATCACTCAGACCTAAGGGATAGGAGCGCAGAGTCCAAGGCTCCGGGAAGCCGCAGCCCCTTCCCCCGCAGAGAGCAGGGTCCTCTGAAACAACAGCAACCCTCAGGGCCGATGAAACAGCCTCACGGCCAGCTATTCTGAAGGCAACTTCCGGAAAGCAACCCAACCCAGTCCAGTCGAAGGGGCACCTTAGCAGCAGGGAAACAGAGAGAGCCGGGGGAGAGTGTGGCCCCCTGGTCCGACCCTTCCATTCCAGTTCCAGTGAAAGTCATTGCCTTAAGGCATACTCAGTTTAACCCAGGGAAAGCTCATAGAACCAACAGTCTGCCCAGGACTAAAGCCTCTGAACACCAGACAGAGATAAGAAAAGCTAATCCTCCCCATTCAGAGATGGCAAACTCCACAAAAGCACAGAAGCCCCAAAATCCCAAGAAAAATAAGAAGAAAGGGGCGACTTTGGACACATTCTACGGAGCCAAAATACAAAATACAGAGGAGATAGAAGACGATACACAAGAAAATGCTCCGAAACCTTCCAAAGGAAATGGAAACTCTCCACAAACCCATGAAGAATTTGAATCAGAAATGACCAAAAAGATGGAAGCCCTCCGGGAGGAAAAGTGGGAAATAATGCAAAAGAAATTCATGCATCTACAAAACCGGTATGACCAAACTGAAAAGGAAAACCAGACTTTAAAGGCCAGAATCAGGCAACTGGAAGACAACGATCGTGTAAAAGAGCAAGAATTAATAAAGCAAAGCCAAAATACCAAGAAATTAGAAGAGAACATAAAATATCTCACTGACAAGGTGACAGATCTGGAAAATAGAGGGAGAAGAGATAATTTAAGAATAATTGGACTTCCAGAAAAGCCAGAAATAAACACCAAACTGGACATGGTGATAGAAGATATAATCAAAGAAAATTGCCCAGAGATTCTAGAACAAGGGGGTAATACAGCCACTGACAGAGCTCACAGAGCACCTTCTACACTAAACCCCCAAAAGACAACTCCCAGGAATGTAATTGCCAAATTCCAAAGCTCTCAAACAAAAGAAAAAATCCTACAGGAAGCCAGAAAAAGACAATTTAGATATAAAGGAATGCCAATCAGGGTCACACAAAACCTTGCAAGTTCTACTCTGAATGATCATAAGGCATGGAACATGATCTTCAGAAAGGCAAGAGAGCTGGGTCTCCAACCAAGAATCAGCTACCCAGCAAAACTGACTATATACTTCCAAGGGAAAGTATGGGCATTCAACAAAATAGAAGATTTCCAACTTTTTGCAAAGAAAAGACCAGAGCTCTGTGGAAAGTTTGATACCGAAAAACAAAGAGCAAGGAATACCTGAAAAGGTAAATATTAAGGAAAAGGGAAAGGAGAAAAATGTTATCTTCTTCTTTTACTCAAACTCTCTTCTATAAGGACTACATTTATATCAATATATGTATACTAACATGTGGGAAAAATGTAATGTATAAATAGGGGGTAAAGAAAGACCAAATAGAATAATCTTTCTCACACAAAGATTCACATGGGAAGGGGAGGGGAAGAAAACTCCTATAAGAAGGAGAGGAAGAGAGGGTTTTTTACTTAAACCTTAATCTCAGGGAAATCAACTCTGAGAGGGAAGAACATCCACATCCATTGGGATCTTGAATTCTATCTTACCCAACAAGGGTAGGGAGAAGGGAAAACCAAGGGGGGAAGGGGTAGAGGGAAAACAAAAGGGGAGGGAAAGAGAGGGGGGAGGGAGAGGGAACAAAAGGGGAGGGACTAAAAAGGTAAACATATCAAGGGAGGGGATAAGGGGGACGGATTTAAAGTAAATCACTGGACTAAAAGGTAGAGCCGAAGGAAAAAAGGTTAGAATTAGGGAAGGTTATCAAAATGCCAGGGAGTCCACAAGTGACAGTCATAACTTTGAACGTGAATGGGATGAACTCACCCATAAAACGTAGACGAATAGCAGAATGGATTAGAATCCAAAACCCTACCATATGTTGTCTTCAAGAAACACACATGAGGCGGGTTGACACCCACAAGGTCAGAACTAAAGGATGGAGTAAGACCTTCTGGGCCTCAACTGACAGAAAGAAGGCAGGAGTGGTAATCATGATATCTGATAAAGCCAAAGCAAAAATAGACCTGATCAAAAGGGATAGGGAAGGTAACTATATTTTGTTAAAAGGGACTTTAGACAATGAGGAAATATTACTAATCAACATATATGCACCAAATAATATAGCACCCAAATTTCTAATGGAGAAACTAGGAGAATTGAAGGAAGAAATAGACAGTAAAATGATATTAGTGGGAGACTTAAACCAACCATTATCAAATTTAGATAAATCAAATCAAAAAATAAATAAGAAAGAGGTAAAAGAAGTGAATGAAATCTTAGAAAAATTAGAATTAATAGACATATGGAGAAAAATAAATAGGGATAAAAAGGAATACACCTTCTTCTCAGCACCACATGGCACATTCACAAAGATTGACCATACATTAGGTCACAGAAACATGGCACACAAATGCAGAAAAGCAGAAATAATAAATGCAGCCTTTTCAGATCACAAGGCAATAAAAATAATTATCAGTAATGGTACATGGAAAACCAAATCTAAAACCAATTGGAAATTAAACAATATGATACTCCAAAATCGTTTAGTTAAAGAAGAAATCATAGAAACAATTAATAATTTCATCGAGGAAAATGACAATGGCGAGACATCCTTTCAAACCTTTTGGGATGTAGCCAAAGCTGTAATCAGAGGTAAATTCATATCCCTGAATGCTTATATTAACAAACAAGGGAGAGCAGAGATCAATCAATTGGAAATGCAAATGAAAAAACTCGAAAGCGATCAAATTAAAACCCCCCAGCAGAAAACCAAACTAGAAATCCTAAAAATTAAGGGAGAAATTAATAAAATCGAAAGTGATAGAACTATTGATTTAATAGATAAGACAAGAAGCTGGTACTTTGAAAAAACAAACAAAATAGACAAAGTGCTGGTCAATCTAATTTTAAAAAGGAAGGAAGAAAAGCAAATTAACAGCATTAAAGATGAAAAGGGGGACAGCACCTCCGATGAAGAGGAATTTAAGGCAATCATTAGAAATCACTTTGCCCAATTATATGACAATAAATACACCAATTTAGGGGATATGGATGAATATATACAAAAATACAAACTGCCTAGACTAACAGAAGACGAAATAGAATTCTTAAATAATCCCATATCAGAAAATGAAATCCAACAAGCCATCAAAGAACTTCCTAAGAAAAAATCCCCAGGGCCTGATGCATTCACCAGTGAATTCTATCAAACATTCAGAGAACAGTTAATCCCAATACTATACAAACTATTTGACATAATAAGCAAAGAGGGAGTTTTACCAAACTCCTTTTACGACACAAACATGGTACTGATTCCAAAACCAGGCAGGTCAAAAACAGAGAAAGAAAACTATAGACCAATCTCCCTAATGAATATAGATGCAAAAATCTTAAATAGGATTCTAGCAAAAAGACTCCAGCAAGTGATCAGAAGGATCATTCACCATGATCAAGTAGGATTTATACCAGGGATGCAGGGCTGGTTCAATATTAAGAAAACCATCCACATAATTGACCACATCAACAAGCAAACCAGCAAGAACCACATGATTATCTCAATAGATACAGAAAAAGCATTTGATAAAATACAACACCCATTCCTATTAAAAACACTAGAACGCATAGTAATAGAAGGGTCATTCCTAAAAATAATAAACAGTATATATCTCAAACCATCAGCTAATATCATCTGCAATGGGGATAAACTAGACGCATTCCCAATAAGATCAGGAGTGAAACAAGGATGCCCATTATCACCTCTACTATTTGACATTGTACTAGAAACACTAGCAGTAGCAATTAGAGAAGAAAAAGACATTGAAGACATCAAAATAGGCAAGGAGGAGACCAAGTTATCACTTTTTGCAGATGACATGATGGTCTACTTAAAGAATCCTAGAGATTCAACCAAAAAGCTAATTGAAATAATCAACAACTTTAGCAAAGTTGCAGGATACAAAATAAACCCACATAAATTATTAGCATTTCTATATATCTCCAACACAGCTCAGCAGCAAGAACTAGAAAGAGAAATCCCATTCAAAATCACCTTAGACAAAATAAAATACTTAGGAATCTACCTCCTGAGACAAACACAGGAACTATATGAACACAACTACAAAACACTCTCCACAGAACTAAAACTAGACTTAAGCAATTGGAATATGTGACAAGGAAATCACTTTTAAAAGACTGATATATATTAATTTAAGGTCACCAAGGAATTCAGCTATGTAATTCCTAAATGAAAACTCAAGTCAGCCGTCAACCTTTTATGGAGTTTTAATTACAAACAGGAGGTAGAAAGGAATTAGAGATAGAGAGATAGAGGGAGAGAGAAAGGGGAGAGAAGGGAATAGGGCTTAAATACCCCTTCTGTTTAGGCTGGGCCAAAAGGCCCAAGCCCTTAGATAGCTGGGGCAAAGAAAGGAGATCAGTCCCTATTACTCACGTGACCAAAATGGAGAAACAGTCTCAGGGCCCCCACCTTCAGCTTCCTCCAGAGCAAGCTTCTCAGAGCACACACCAACCACTCCGACAAAACTCCTAAAAACACCACCAACCACCTGAGTCTTCAGACCCCTCTCTCTTTAAGGAAACCATCCAAGTTGCCTCCCCTCAGTTCTCCCATCTACCAATCACTGTCCATCAATTTCCCTGTGCCAATGGAGGCTCTAGCTTAACCCAGGACCGCCCAGAGGTCTCTGGCTTTGCACATGTCTGTTGAAGGTCATATTTTCAAATAATTAAATCTTTGATCCTTTGCTACAGCCCTTTCTAAATCCTGTTAACCTGAGTAGGGTAGAGATTGGAATAATTAAATTTTGATCTAGGCTGCAGTTTGAAGTCTAATATACTGAATTATTTCTATATCTGGAGTTTGAATTAGAGACTCAAATCAGTTCCTTGACCTCTCTACTTATTCCTTTGTTCCTAGGGAATTCAGAGAATGCCCCATCCTGAAGAATCTTCCACAGTAAACAGATGGCAAAGACAGATTATGAGGTTCATCTGGCCTAGTAAATAAGACTAGTAAATTTAGACTAGGAGCTTCTGCTAATAGCCAAATCAAGTCCTTGATTCTCCCACTGAGTATTAGAGAAGGACTCCTAACTAGGTAGTACTTGATTTCTCCTAGATGTTGAGGGCATAAGATCAAGTATGTGACTGTCAACCATTACTCAGGGGATTGGGGGGGGGGGGAGTTTTGAGAGTTTGAGAATCCACCACATCTCTATAAAGGTGTACACTTATGGTCACTGGTCACATGGTCTTTTTCTCTCTTCACTTAGTCCTCATGTTTTCCTTAAGTGCAGTTTTCTGAGGGGCCCCTAGAGTTTATGCCTTTGTAGATTGCATGACCTATACTTCTCTCCATCCTTTAGAGGTCATGCGTCCACCTCAATGTGTCTGGTTTGACCTTAATATGTTTCTCAGCCCCATTGGCTATTCATTGATTAGAGAAGACTTTGATGACTGAAGGGTGAGCTTCCAAGTCTGTAATTATAGAAACTCTCAGCTTGACTTAGGGATCTTTGATCACCAAGAGAGATCACTGACCAATTAACTTATTAGTCATTTCCCACCTCATCAGTGAATTGATTTTATTACTGAAAAAAGCCAGTCTCATAATTTTTAGTCATCACACCCCACTGGGAAAAATTAAAGTTGCAGTTTGAATTATGAATGTAAAATGTTTCTAAATATCTAAAACTCTAATTAAACAACAAGAAAACAAAATTAGGAGCTACAGGAAAGAGAATATAAGCATGGAATATAAATAACTATGAGGCTGTTACATTAATCTTCTTTAATGTGGACTGTCTCACAGGTTGCTTTATACTACATTTTTTTAATGTCAAGTGCACATTCTGGATTCTAAATGTCATGCATGAAGGCAACATCTCATATCTCTTATCTTGGTAATTAGCACAGTGCTCTGTATATAGAAGGTAATTCATGATTTGTTGAATTGAGTGAAATTGAATTCATGCCTTATGTGATTAGGACTTGACTAATGTTATGAAACTGAATGTAGAAGGTATATTTTTGAGACCTTTAAAGAAAAATTTAAAAGGACTGAATATAAGAGATGCTGGAGACTTTTAGGTTAAAGATGGGAGAATCAACTTGGTAGGCAAAGGAAGATGATCTTACCTCAGGAATTGAAGTGAGAGTAGGAAGAGGAAATGGAATTTTTTAAATTCCATTAACTAACAACAAATATCCAATATTATCATATTAGCTAACATTTACATACTATTTACTGTGTACCAGGTACTATGCTAAGCTCTCTACAATTATCTCATCTGATTCTCACAACAACCCTGGGCAGTGGGTTTTATTATTATCCCCATTCTACAGATGGGATTAAATAACTTGTCCAGGATCAAGCTAGAAAGTGTCTGAAGCTAGATTCAAAATCAAGTCTTCTTGACTCTTGGCCTGGGGCCCTATCCACTGTGCTCAAGTGAAAAATAATTTATGTATACTGCAAGTACTACATAGTTGGAGATCTTCTGAGAGGAGAGTAATGAAAAAATAAGATTCTCCTAAATATTTAATAGTAGTAATATCTGTTTTGATCATGTTTCATTCTGGTGTTTTGGGTATTTTTAAAATAGTAAAGACTTCTTTCCTTGTCAAGACCTACAAAATTTAACATGTCGAGCTTAACTTGTAATAGTATCTTTTGCATTAATCATTACACAGGAACTTTTAAAAATAGGAAATTAATATTGAAACAAGCATAAACGACATTTAAACATGTACTATCCTGCTTGGAGAAATCCTTGGTTAAAATTCCAATTTAAATAGATATTCATTCAATTACTCTGTATTTAGGTTTACTTGTCCAAAGTAACAGATTCAAAACAGTAGAATACTTAATTACTTTAATATTCCCTTATTTTTAAGTAGGTCACAACATTAAACTTGATCATAACTCCACCATTCCCTGCCTATATGACTTTGGGGAAGTCATTTAACCTCACTAAGCTTCAGTTTCTTCATCTACAAAATGAAGGAGTTGTATTTAATGGCATATATGTTCCCTTCCAGCTCTAAACCTAGGATCTTATAATTTTGCTACATATATAAGCTATAAATGCTCTCTTAGCAACTAAGAGGTAACTTTTAGTTACATATTTCAAAAGTGAATAAAAACACATTAAACAAATACTCATGTTCTCCTAATCTTCCATGTTGCATTTTTGCCAACTCTACTTTTGTAAATACACTTAAAAACTAGTAGAAGTTGTTAGACTAAAGGTCCTTTGGTCAGAATTCTTCATGGCAGCAACTCTATGCCGAACCCTCCTAACCCTATGACAGACCCTAATTCTGTCCAGCTAAGTGAAGAAAGTAAGATGGAAGCAGTAGAAAACCAAGGCCAGAAGACATACTATACATAACACAAAGGGCAACAGGCTAAAAAGGAAGAGAGCAATGGAAGCCGGAAACCCAGCTGGAGGCAGTCCTCTAGGTTATTCGGAACAAGGACCCAGGCTGCTTCACCACCAAAGATCCTTCTTTGTGAGGAGCCTGAACCATTTATCAACAAACCTAATGGTTCTGTATGGCAGCAGAAATGTGCTGAGATTGAAGAATGAGAAAGATGGGCAAGGGATAGGGAATGCAGTAGAAATCACCAAAAGTTTGATATCAAAATCCTATATAAAACTAAGCCTAGGGGCCAGTTAGGTGGCTCAGTGGATTGAGAGCCAGTCCTAGAAATGGGAGGTTCTGGATTCATATCTGGTCTCTGATGTGTCCTAGTGGTATAACTCTATAGACAAGGTCACTTAATCCTCATGGTCTAGCCCTTACCACTTTTATTTACCACTACACAGTATTAATTCTAAGGCAGAAGGTGCAGGCTTAAAAACAGCAACTAAGTCAGATAAACCAGTAGAAAGAAGCATAAAGACAAGGGAAGAAAGTAAATCTTACGAAGAAACCAAAGAACTTTGAACAAATAAAATATATTGGGAAATAGTATTATTCTTTAAGAGAATCCATGGAATCCCCATAGACCATGAATTAATATTAAAAAATCCAGAATTGTTCAAAAGAGAAATAAACATTTTAAAAGAAGAAATTAGTAATTATTTTGATACAGAAATTAGAGCTCTCCATATAGCATTTAAATAAACACACAATTAAGACTAAGAATGGAGTAAGAAAATTGAATATATAATGGAGACTGTTTAAGAGAGAATAACAGATTTGGCCCACAAAAATACTTAAAGAGAAGGAAATCTGGAAAAAATCAAATCAAAAGGCAATAGCATAAAACAATTTTTTTTTATTTTCTTGGGATATGTATCACCCTTAAATTATCTCTAATGCTCAAGAAAATAAGATGGGGAAAACCTCACTTCAAAATACATGGCAAGTGGCCATCAAGGCTTTTCTTGAATGCCTCCAGTGAGAGGAAACCAACCTTTTATTCTCTGAGGCAACTCATTCCACTTTTGAACAACTCAGACTGCAAAGTTTTTTTGTTTTTCATTATATTGAGGCTACTCAGTCTCTCTGCAATTCTACTCTTAGTTGGGTTCTCTGGAGGTTTCCCCAACTCTTCTCTTTTAGATATGAGCGAAGGAGGTCAAATTTAAGTTGATGCATATCACAATCTTCCATCATCATTGTCAGTCATAACATGGAGAAGTTGTAGCATTGTATTTTGCTTCATTTGAATGTATAATGTATAAATTGTAAAGTTCTTTGCATGGAAAGTTAATAGTTCTATAATATGTTATATTTCCCAGCATGTCTCATTTTTATAAACATAAAATAGTAAGATGGTTTTTAAAAAGTGAAATTTTTCAAAACTGGAAATAACAGGAATAGTCATGTATTTTTAATTTCAAATAATAAAATTTAATTTTGAAGCTCTTTTGTATTTTACCATTTCCCAGTTTTAAGAAATGAAATATCTTGTTGTGATGAATAAATGCATAACCAGTTTTGAGAGAAATCACACAACTTAAACTAGAATAAGGAAAGATTACTGAGATATATTAAATAGTAAAAATATAGAAACCCAAAGTGAAAAAGCATTATCTAGAAAATATAATTTAATAAACCATTGGGATTCAAAATGGCTATTATTGACAAAGAAGAAAAACTGTTTGCCTTGTATAAATACCTAAGATACAAACACAATATAACCTAACAAATTGAAACCCCTTAAAAGTTTACATACGCCATATGCTGGTAAGACAAAATCATTATTTTTAAAGAAATTTAATTTTTAATTAGAAAAAAAGTTTTGTGGTTTTTTTTAATCATATCTGTGTGACTGGAAGAATAGCTTTTGTCTTGTCCAAGATTGTTTATAGAATTACTAAGTATAAAAAGCCTAAATCTCTATACCAGGGCTTACTGGGCAGCAGCCTGGTAGTCAAAGAATTGCATATTTGAAACAGCTTCCTTTTTCTTAAAATGTCCTTTCTCCTACATTATTCTGATCTTGAAGGTGCCAGAAAGATTGGAAGCTTACAATTTGAGTAGCTTTGGGAGATTTACATAAATAAAGTTGCCAAAAAAAAATTATCCAAAGTCTGCTATATTGAGACATTTAAAAATAGGTTCTTGCCTTGTGGGAAACATACCCAATATGACATAATGATATGTTATTTGGTGGCAGAATGATACAATGGAAAGAACACTGACTGATTTCAAGAGAGCTCTGTTAAAAACCCACCTTTGAAATTTACTCTGTGATTTGGGACAAATGACTTTATCTCCCTAGGGTTTAGTTTTCTCATGAATAAAATGATTTTGTGGGACTGTTCGTCTCAGAACTCCATTCTCACTCTAGAGCTATGAAATCTATGACAGTTAGCTTACAGAGTAGAAGTCATTCTGCCAGTTAAGTAGAAGATGTTTTGAAGTTCAAATGAAATTGCTACTTCTATAGTAGCTCCTTTTCCCTTTTTGTGACTTTGATTTTGGGGAAATACTTACTAACCCTCTTTGGCAAAAGGGCTCTGGATGAAGCTGTTCCTTTAGAAAAAGTACAGCAGTAAAGGATTCAGATTCCTAGGTACAGCCACTAGAAGATGAGACCTTTGAAGGAGTAGCTGGGCTCAGCTGCTTAAGAATTTGGATGCTGTGTCTGTTCATTGTAATTTTCTTCAGTTAATGTACTCTAATGAGAGCATGAGTATTTAATCCTTTGTGCATCCCTAGAAGCCAGGAAGGACCTTAGAATATATTTTTTAAACCCTTACCTTCCATCTTAGAATCAATACTATGTATTGGGTCCAAGGCAAAAGAGTGGTAAAGGCTAGGCAATGGCAGTTAAATGACTTGCCCAAGGTCACACAGCTAGGAAGTTGCTGGGGGAGGATATTTAATAAAATGTTTTTAATTCTTACTTTCCATCTTAGACTCCATACAAATATTGGTTCCAAGGTAGAAGAGCAATAAGGGCTAGGCAATAGGGGTTAAGTGAACTGCCCAAGGTCCCACAGCTAGGAAGTATCTGAGGTCAAATCTGAACCCAAGACCTCCCATCTCTAGCCCTGGCTCTCAACCCACTGAGCCACCAGCTGCCTCTAGGACATTTGAATCTTAATGATGATGGTGGTTAATAAGCTAGGTAAGTTGTGACAATTGTACTAGCTGGAAATCAGGAACCAAAGTTTGAAAGGCCTAAGGGATAGAGGGGACAGATAAAAAGAAGCACTACTTCCTCTCCTAGGGAAGGTGAGAGATTGGTCAATGTCCAGAGCTGAAAGGTGAAGAGGAAATCCCCTTCAGTCTCTTCTGAGCTCAGCTTCTTCCTTTGATCCCTGATCCCCTTAGCACATTAGAATACAATGTTTAGTTTCTTCTGGATTAATAAAATCTATTTATTCTATTTGGTATTTAGGAATGGTAGGTTTAGGGAAGAGGGAAAATTAGGAAGTCCCTAATTCTATTTTAACCTAAATTCCCTTCAGGGGTTGAGGGCTCAGGTCTGGCGACCTGAGTCCCTGAGGAGACTGAGGAATCAGGTTGTTGTATTTTCCTGATATAGAAAAATGTACAGTTATTGAAGAGGTCAATTGAAAATCTTGGGTGGATAGTCTCTTATCTTCCCCAAAAGGAAAGTCTCCATCCACCACTACTGAGGAAGGATGTCTAATCTGATTTCTTCAGATAGATGAGGGATCACAGCAGGTTGAGCTCAGAAAGATGCTCCTCTCCCTTCAAGTTCAAAAGAGTGAAGAACTCTTCTCCAACTGTTCATCTGCTTTTCTTGGCTAGAGGTTCTAGCCCCATCCCAGCAGAATTCCATTTTCTTCCCGCAAACCAAGTCCTTGCAGTGCAGACTGTACCTCTCTCATCCACACAATCTTCATATTTTCCTCTTTAGAGCAATTGAGATGGAACAGAAACTGGGCTGAATTCTAAATACTAAAAATGCAGTGACCTACAAAAGTCTGGTCCCACCTGTGCAAAAGGAAAGAGTTGAACAAGTTAAAATTTGAGCACCACCTTGTGGTTGATATAAACATTGCCCTTCGAATAGCCAGAAGGCATGGGACACTCACTGCCCATCCATCTGCCTACCTTTTCTCCACTAGTGTCAGTGTAAAGAAGGAGTTCTTGTGGAAAGGAGAAAGCTCCTGACCATACTACAAATTACCAAAGGCCATGGGGGCATATGCTGTCAATCACAATCCCTCTTTTGTTATTTGTTGTTTGGCTGGATTATTTTCAGGGAATATATTATCCTTGGTTTTTGGTTTGCTCAATTGTCTTGTTTGGTTTGCCTAGGGGGGAAAAATTAACTCAGAGCCAATTAAATGTTAGGTTCTACTCTTAATAGTACAGTTGAATTCTCTGCACAATTGCCCTAGACCCATGGTGGTGAACCTACGGCATGCATACCAGAGGGGACACTCAGAGCCTTCTCTGTAGGCACAAGCTGTCACCCCAGCTCAGAGTTCACCAGTATTCCTTACTAAAAAGTCAGAGGGATGCAGAGTCAGGTTGCTCCCCTCTCCCTCTCCATAGGCATTTGAAGATATTTCTCACCCCTCTAAAAGGTTCACCATCACTGCCCTGGACTATGTCCCACCCTCCAGCACACAACCAAGGTTGCCATAATCTCCTTCCCTGAATGCTAAAACCTTATGAGAGGAACCAGGGCAAATTGAATAGCATGCTAGACTTGAACTTGGGAAAATCTAGGTTCAAATCTCATCTTAGACATTCACTAGCAATATGATTCCAGGCAAGTCACAACCTGTCTGAACTTTGTTTGTAAAATGTGGGTTGTGGACTCAATACCTAAGGTCTCTTCCAGTCATGGCATTTCAGGATGCAGTGGCATTTGCTGAATTTTGCCATCTCATTCTTAGGTTCATAAATTTAAAAGTTAGAAGGTATTATAGAGGCTATTGAATCCAAACCCCTCAGTTTACGGATGAAAAAAACAGGCACATAGAGGTTAACAATTTGTCCAAGGTCACACAGTTAGTGAGTATCAGAGAAAGGATAAACCTTAGTCATCCTGAATTCAACTCCATAGCCATTTCCATTATATCACACTGTCTCTCAGCAGAGAATTTTGTCTATCATCTTGTCTATCATCACTGTCTATCATCATTTTTTCAGATGATGGTTTGCATTTCATCTCCTTAATCAGAAACTATTCAACTAAATATAGGATTCTCTCCCTTGGAACCCCAAAATCTAAAGACCTGATTAACTAATGGAATAACTTACTAAAATAGTAGTTGTAGGCTCACTGAAGAAGCAGTCATATAGATCATTTGTTTCCCTGAATGCCCTTGGTGGCCTCTCCACCTCCTCAAGACTCTCTCTCTTAACAACTCAACATTTGCTGGTTGCTCCCTACTCCTTTGTAGTGTTTTCATGAGTACTGTATTGGAGGATGCTGTGGCATCATGCTACTTCCATCACTCTACATGGACTCCCACTCCCATTCTTCACTGTCCCTCACTCCCTATATCCAATCAAGTAATACGATGTTGTAACAGCTCTCCATACACCCCCTTCTCTACTCTTATACTGCAACTAGTCTCATCTAGACCTTCATCACTTCCCACCTGAACCATTGCAGTAGCTTGCTGATTGGTCTCCCAGCCTCAAATTTTGCCCCCTCTAGTCCATTCTCCATTCCTCTGTCAAAGAGATTTTCCTAAAATACAAATCTGATCCAAATCTGATCATGTCACACCTCCCCCTCCCTTTGCCCCGTTCCAGAAACTCCTGTGGCTTCCTACTATCTCCAATACCAAATATAAGGTTTTCTATTTGGCTTTTAAAGCCTCTCATAATGACCCCTTCTAACTTTCCAGTCTTCTTATACTTATCTTCCTTTACATACTCTGTGATCTAGTGACAGTGGCCTTCTTGCTATTTCTTGACTATGACACTTCATCTCCCAGTTTTGAACATTTTCGTTAACTGTACACCACACCTGGAACACTCTCCTTTTTAACCTTCATCTCATTTCCCTGGCTTCCTTCAAGTCCCAGATAAATTCCCACTTTCTATAGTAAGCTTTTCCCATTCCTTAACTCAGTAGTTTCTCTTTGGTTTTTTATCATCAATTTATCCTGTATATAGTGTATCTTGATTATATATAATTCTTTTCATGTTTTCTGCCCCATTAGACTGTGAGCTTCTTTAAGGGTGGTTCTTTTTGTGGTCACAAAACTGGAAATTGAGGGGATGCCCATCTCTTGGGGAACAACTTGTGCTATATGATTGTAATGGAATACTATTATGATAAAACTTACATGAACTAGGCATGATTAATTAATAGAATGACTTACTAAAAGAATAGTTACAGGTGGCTCAGCAGATAGACAGCTAAACTGGAGACAGGAGGTCCTGGGTTCAAATCCAACCTCAAACTTCTCTGAGCAGGTCACCTAACCCCAGCTGCCTAGCCCTTACCTCTCTTTTGCCTTGGAACTGATACTCAGTATCAATTCTAAGACAGAAATGAAGTATTAAAAAAAAAAAGATTTACATGAACTCTTGAAAAGTGAAGTGAGCAGATCAAGGAGAATATTGTATACAGTAACAACAAGCTTGTACAATGAACAAAAATGATTGACTTTCTATTATCATCAATTCAGGGATCCAAGACAGTTCCAAAAGATTCATGATCAAAAATGTTATCCACCTTCAGAGGAAGAGCTGATGGAGTCTGAGTACATAGCAAAGTATATTATTTTTTTACTTTGTTTTTTTCATGCATTCTTTTTTATTTTTGGTCTGCATTTTCTTTCACAACATGACTAATTTGGAAATAGGTTTTGCATGATTGCACATGAATAACTTATTTCAAAATGCTTACCATCTCAAGGAACGGGGAGGGGAGAAAGGGAGGAAACGAATTTGGGACTCAACTTTTTCTTTAATGTTAGAAATTGTTTTACATGTAATTAGGGAAATTTTTTAAAATGTTTTTTAAAAAGAGTAGAGGTGGGTTTGGTGGGAAATCTTTGGTTTTTTTAGGGGTGGGGGTTACCTTTCTTTCTATCCCCAGAGCTTAGCACAGTGCCTGGAATATAGTAGTTGCTTATTAAATTCTAGTTGACTGTCAAAAATCCAAATGTAGGAAATTTCCCCAAATGAACCATAGCATAGGAACCAGGGAAGAGATTGGGGGATTACATAAGTCAAATAAAGACCCAAAACAAACATCAACTGTGGGTCTTGAATCATCCTCATGGCTTGATACAATCAGCACAGTGATATCAATGAACAAAAACTTTTGGAAGATCTCACCATCCTTTGCCATTTGGACTTTCTGCTATACCTCCTCCATGACAGAAGCAGCTCTTTAACTGATAAGCAAAAGTAAGCTCTTCCACTACCAGTCTTAAACCAACAAAAGCAATGTACTATTTGAAAATATTTTTAAAAGAAAAATGGAGAGACATATTTGGTTAGTAATTCTATAGAAATCCTGAGATTTGGGGGGATTTATTTTGTCCAGGTCTGTGATTTATCAGTGTTGGGAACTCCCTCCACAAATCTGTTTAGACAGGCAACTCATTTTCTAATGTAATCTAGAGATTTGTGGGGGACTTTGAAGAACTGGATGATAAGCTGTCATTCATCAGGAGCCTTTTATCCACAATGCTAATCTTGTCTTGATTACTTTCTTAAAGCTAGTAATTGTTTTGGTTACTTTTCTTATTCTCTGGCATTTCTTAAGTAGTCCACTGATAAGCATTTAGTAAGGACATACTTTATGCTAGTTACTGTGCAAACTAGGGATTAATCAAATTGAAATGAAAAGCCTATTAAACTGATAAAAATGACTTTTAAAAAAAGACAATCAATCAGGAAGCATTATTTAGTACCTACTTTGGGTCAAGCACTTAGTTAGGCACATATTGGAGATTCCTTTCCTTAAAGAGCTTATATGTTCATATCATGCAAAATTCGATATAAATCTGCATGTTCTTTTATCATGCTTATTCCCTTAATTTCTTCTATATCAAATTATGGTAGAAACAATGGGCAGCCTTGTTTTACCCTTAATCTTTTAGGGAAAGTTTCCAGAGTATCTGTATTGTCACATTTTTGATAAATGTCTTTGATCATATTAGGGAAAGGTCTTAGTGAAGTCTTTAAATTTTTTATTATTGTAATTAATTATTCTTATGTTAAACTACCCTGTCACTCCATATATAAAATGAATTTGATGATAATGGGTATTTTTACATGTGGCTATAATTGGTTTAATAATAGTTTATCCAATGTTTTTGCATCTACATTAATTAGTGATATTGATCTATTGTCTCTTGCTAATCAAGGTATTTTGTGTCAAAAAAGGAGTTTAATAGGGTGACTAGGAACAATTCTGGTAGCTCAAGGATTATTCATTCTTTGAATATTTGTTACAATTCACTTCTAAATCCTGCTTTATTAGAGTTTTTTTCCTTGTTTTTTAAATTAATTTATAACAACACAATTTTTACTTGCATATTTTGTATATTTGTTTATGCTTATTCATTTCATTTAAGTTTCCAGATTTGTTGGCATGTAGTTGGATAAAGTAATTTCTGATCGTTTTCTTTCTATTCATTTTAAATTCTTCCTTTTCATTTTTTTATATTGGTATTTGGTTATCTCCTATCTCTCCCTCCCTCCCTCTCTCCCTTTCTCCCTTGCCCTCTCTCAAATTAGCTAACGGTTCATTGAATTTTACATATATAATATATATGCATATACATAGGAGAGATATGTATTGTCCCCCAACAGAACATAAGCTCCTTTAGAGCAAGGACTTTTTCATTTATATATCAGCAATACATATTTTATATTATATATGTTTATATATGATATATATGTTGTATCATTTTTATTTACATATAATATATATTAAATAAATCATATAGCCCAGTATCTTGCATATAATCGATGCTTAATAATTTATTTATTAGTTTTTTAACCTCTTTTTACCAGTTTAAAAAAAATCAGTAGTCTTTATTCAATTTTATCATCTCCTATTTGATTTTTTCAAAATCTGTGTAAATTCATATGTATAAAAATAGCACCATTATATTTATAATAATTTTAAATTGCATACTATATAGGTACCTGATTATTAGGAAATGCCTGAACAAGCTATAGCACACAAATGTGATTTAAATATTACTATAACACTAAAAAATGATGAATATGAAATATTCAAGAAATATGGGAAGGTTTACCCAAAAATGGTTAAGAGTGAAGAGACAGATCCAGAAAGTAAAGATCATGCTATAAGACAATATAATTCAAAATTGATGGAAAGTTATCAAAGTTAAAGCAGAAATACTTCCCTCCTATTTTTTTAAATAACCCATACCTTCTGTCTTAATATCAATTCTAAGACAGAATTGTGGCTAGAGCTAGACAATCAGGTTTACGTAACTTGCCCAGGGTCATACAACTTAGGAAGTGTCTGATGTCAAATTTGAACCCACATCCTCCCAACTTCAGGCCTGGTATTATATCTACTGTACAACCTATATGCTCCCTTTCCCTTTAATAATCAGCAAATAAGTAGAAAAAATAAGTAGAAAAAAAGTAGAAAATGATGTTTACTCACAGTTGAAATCACTTAATAAGGTTGTTTTTTTAATTGTTTTAGGAGAATGTAGTGGTGAATAAAAAGAATTTCCACCTTAAATAACTATAAAATACATGAAATAACTTATAGTTAACCTTTAGACTCAGTACATATATAAACTCAGTACATATATAAACATAACTACAAAGCACTCATTATATAAACAAAAGAATGAAATAACTAAGAGACAGCTTTATTGTCCGTGGTTAGGCCACGCAAATGTAATTTTTAAAAAGTGTGCTCTTAATTTAATTCTCCTATCACAATTTCTTAACTGCAAAATGGGGGGTTGAACTAGATGGCTTCTAAAATCTTTTCCAACTCTGGATCTTCAATCATATGGTCCTAATTTGCAAATTGAATGTTATAGCAAACTACCAAAGGTCTACTTCAGAGAGCAAGACAAAATAACACGAAAATTCACCTGGAGTAATCAAAATCAAGAATTTCAAGAAAAAAATTTTAAATTCAAAAATAAAGAGGACCTAGCATTACTAGGTCCAAATTATCCTCCAAAGTAAGTTATTAACATGATTTGGGTTTGATTTTTTTAAAAAGAAAAATAGAAATGGAGCAAAATAGACAAATAATACTTAGAAGTAAAGAATTCCTTTTCAACAGGAACTACTGCAAAAACTGAAAAAAGTGTGGCAGAAAATGGGTTTGGACCAGATCTTATTCCATATACCACATAAAGCTCCACAAATATGCATGACATTGCACCATATCATTAATAAACAGGATAATAGAAAGGGGTACAATTATAAAAATGTGGAAGAATCTGACTGAAACAAGAAATAGAAGTTTCATAAAGGGTAAAATTGATTATTTCAATTATATGCAATTATATACAATTAAGAGCTTTACTATGGTAAAAGGAAATTCTTAATCCCTTTCTCTAATTTAACTGGGGACCTGGAGGTTCTTTATAGAGATATTAAAGATATACCAGCCCACAGTGAAAAGAAGTAGAAACCAGAAAGACAGGAAGTAAGGTAAGAAGGGGACATAAAAGGCCAGTCGAGAACTGGGAGGAGCTTTTGGATCTTTTTTGGGTTGGGAAGTGGTTGGGTCATTCGTAGTTGGTCTTTGGGGGGTTGATTGCTGGTGGTGTGGGTTGGTGGTTGGGATATATATATATATATGTCTATATATATATATATTGATTCTGCCTGCTGAGCTGAGCTGAAGGGCGATCAGCTAAACTTTCGCTAACTGCAGTTTTAGACAGTTATAGGGAGTTATAGAGTACTTAGACAATTTTTCTTGCTCCTATATTCCCCTCCTTTTACTATATTCTCATTAAAACTAAAATAACTAACATTGTTAAGAACTGCTCTCTTACTTTGTCAAATTCCTAATTACACTATGAAGGAAATAAATATGGAATAAGAGAAGTTAGAAAGTAAAAAAAAATCTTGAAGTTCTAAAAAGTCATTTTTCTAAGTTACATAAAAAATAAACAAAAATAAGACCAAGAGTTATTACCCAGGAGATAAGAAAGCAAAGGATATGAACAATTTCCAAGAGAAGAAACAGAAATTATCAATAATCATGTTAAAAACACTTCAAGTTGCTAATAATGAGAAAAGTGAAAACTAAAGCAATTCTTTCTTAATAACATCTTATTTTTCCCCAATTACATGTGAAAATAATTGTTAACATTTTTTTAAAATTCCAAATTCTCTCTCTTCCTCTTTCCTTTCTATCCCCCCTCCCTGAAATGGTAAGCAATCTGATATAAAATTTACATGTGCAATCATGTAAAACTTTTTTTTCCCTTATTAGTCATTTTGTGGAAAGTGAAATATGAAATGTTTTGTTCTGCATTTGGAATCCATCAGTTCTGGCACTTTTCATCATGAGTCCTTTGGAATTTTCTTGGATCACTGTATTGCTGAAAATTTCTAAGTCATCATTCAGTTGTTCATCACACAATATTGCTGTTACTATGTACAATGTTCTCCTGGTTCTGCCCACTTCACTTTGCGTTAGTTAATGTAAGTCTTTCCAGGTTTTTCAGAAATCATCTAATACTCTTCAAATTGATAGATATCGTAAAAGTGGAGGAAGATAAGGGAATAATAGGGTACTTTTTTAGTGCCTTCTATGTATGAGACACTGTGCTAAGCATTTTAAAAATAAATAGTATCTCATTTGATTTTTTTTTAACCCTTACCTTCTGTCTTAGAATTAATATTTGGTATTGGTTCCAAGGCAGAAGAGTGGTAAGCGCTAGGAAATAGGAGTTAAGTGACTTGTCCAGTGTCACACAGCCAGGAAGTATCTGAGGTCAGATTTGAACCTAGGACCTCCCATCTCCAGGCCTGACTCTGAATCCACTGAACCACCCAGCTGCCCCCTTGTTTGATTTCTAAAACAACCCTCTGAGGCTGGAGATATTATTCCCATTTTGCAGTTAAGGAAACTAAGGCAAATTGAGGTTAAATGACTTTCTAAGAGTCATACAACTAGAAAATGTCTGAAATTGGATTTGATCTCAAGTATTCTTGATTCCACAAGATGCCTCTAAAAGGTAGTTTCTCCTAAAAGATAGAAATTGTCAATGCTGTAGGAGGTAAGAAATATCAGGCACTAATATATTGTTGTTTGAGCTGAAGACTGTCAAAATGTTGTGAAAAATAACTTTGAACTGCTCAAGAAAAGTTCTTAAATATTTCATGACCTGTGAATTAGAAATCTCGCTACTGGTAATATACCCTAAGAAAGTTAAAGACCAAAAGAAAAGTTCCAAAACATATGTTCAAATATTAACCACTGTATTTTTTGTAGTAGTGAAAAACTGGAAACAAAGTGAATAGCCACAGAACAAGGACAAGAAGGACAAATTTTACTATATGAATGTGTAATACCGTCAAAGGGTATGCTCCAATGCTCCTACAATGAAGCATAGTATTTGTCTTACAATGGGATCTAGAGACAAAATAGGTCTTTAGCTTCACACCAAGATTCTCTGACAAAGTAACATTTCATCCTCACTGCTATTTTTAATTCTTATCAGATTGTTATTTCTCTCCTACTATTCTTTTGCTATGGAGAATCTTGACTTTCTTTGGTTTAATAAAAACCACCTAACTCTCACTGACTTGCCTTTCTCTCTTCTTGTTGTTGTTTTTTTAATCCTTTTTTTATCCTCTTAGAATAAATACTAAGTATAATTTCTAAGGCAGAAGATTGGTACGGGTTAGGTACTTGGGTTTAAGTGAGTTGCCCAAGGTCACACAAATAGGAAATAACTGGGGTTTCATTTGAACCCAGGTCCTCCTGACTCAAAGACTGATTCTCCTGCCTTTCTTTTTTAAAAGTCACAACTTTGTTTAAAAAGTTTTTTTTTTTTTAATCCAAACAGTCTCTATTGTGAATCTTAAAAATTCTCAGACCCTACTTCAGAAGATTTGGTTAAGACCATTCCCCATTTTAAACAATGAAGGGACTTAGGAATGTGAGAACTCTACTCCACCCATACTTAAGCATACTTTAGGGGAAGATAAAGTTGTAAACTCTTTACTGAACAATGAAAAAGTACTTAACTCATACTTATAGTGAAGCAAAAGCCTTAAGCTAAGTCTATTTTTAGGAAGGTGCTAAGTACTTATAAAGGTCAGGCAACTTGCAAACTTGCAAGGGGCAAAGAGGTGTGAACTTACTCAGAAGTTTTAGTCTACCCAGAGAAGCTGAGAACTAAAGAAGGTGTGAATTAAGAATGGTCTGTCCTTTGAAAAACATCTGCTATGATTGGTAGATGTGAGAACTTAGGGGAGGTGACATAGGAGAAAATTCTCTTTAAAAGGAGAATCAGAAGACCTCAAAAGGATTCAGCCTTGGAAGCTGAAGTTGAGCTGAGGAGCTGAACTGGTGGGTCTCTCTGAACACTAGAATCTTGCTTGGGACAAATCTTGTGGTGAGTGGATTAAAGACTGACTGATCTCTCTCTTAAGGCTTGGTCCTAGGCTGGCTTAGGCTGGCCTGGGCTGGCCTAGCCCTTTTCTCATTGTTTCCTCTTAATCTCTCTCTTTCATTAATTCCTTAATTTGTATTAATTAAAGTTTCCATAAAACCCAGCTGACTTGGATATTTCATATTTGGGAATTTTTCCCTGGCGACCACTTCATTTTTGATTTGAAATCCTATTTCTGCGGTCACAGTTTATGCAAACCACTCTTTTATCTGTCACACTATCAAATCTATCATCCTTTTCAAATCATATCTCAAAGTGTTTCTATTTTTCATTGTATTACCTCTTAAGTAATAACACATGTAATGAATACAATTCTCTGGAAGCTGTATTTTTAGTTTTAAAATATTAATTTATTTATCAGTTAATCGAAAAACTCTAGCCAATCACAGATGAAACATCCACCTCAGAATGGCTTGGGGCAGAAGGGGAGGGCCCAAAAGAACAAGACTAGTTGGCACAAGTAGCCAGGAAGGGCCAGAAAGAGCAGAGGCTTAAGCCCAAGCAACTAAATGGCTAGGCAGGAGAGCTAGGCTAGAGAGAAGGGTCAAAGAGATCAAGTATCTAGAAAGCTAGGCAGGAGAGCAAGATGAAAGAAAAAGGCAGTCTTCTTATCTAGCAAACCAATATGTGTCCCTTCTGGCACCATGTCCTAGACCAGTGATGGTGAACCTTTTAGAGATGGAGTGTTGGTCCCTGCCCCCACCCCACCCAACCCAGACCAAATGCTGTGCCCTTCCTCTTCCCCTACACAAGGGAGGGAGGAAGTGCTCCTTTTGGGCTACTGGGCAAAGGGGCAGATGAAGTAAGGAATATCTTCAGAGAGTATAGAGAGGGGGGAAGGAGTGGCCTGAGCACTTGCTCCCCTCCAGCTCTGCTGCCTGTGAGCCACCTACCTTACCCATTGTGAGCTCCCATTGGGCTGCTGGGTAGAGGGATGGGGGAATGTGAAAAAATGTTGTCAAGCATAGTGGAGAGGGGGAGGGGAGCAGCTCTGCCAGAGTCCCTCTGCCTTTCTAGTAATGAACTGGGGGTGGGGGTGGACACAAGTGCCCACAGAGAGTGCTCTGCATGCCATCTTTGGCACCTGTGTCATAGGTTCCCCATCACTGCCCTGGTCCTTCCCCAGAACATCTCTGACTGGAGTGTGGTCACATAAGAAATGAGCTCAGATCTCAATCTCCAGAAAAGGCAAATCTTCTGGACACCAAGAGGCCCCTTTCCTCTGCACCATGTGGCACCCAAAATGGCAACTTCCAAGTACACTGATTTCATTACCTAATCAAGTTCTTGTCTACAAGTAAACAAGGAGCAGGTCTTCAATCCTTCTGCAACAAAAGCCAGCCCAGTAATAAGTCTTTATCCTTGGTTGGTGGACCCAACAGGTTTCATAGCCTGAGGGAGAGACGGTTTTGTAGTTTTAAAATCAAACTGTTCTTGCCAGCCAAAAAAAGTGGAACCATTTCTCAAAAAATATCCCAATGAAATATTAATTTTCCTGATGTATATGCAAATTAAGGGAGGTATCCATCATACTGAAGTCTCCAAAAAGATATTATGTCTTTCTGGTGCCCTTGAAACTTCAATTCTTGTAACCACATTTCTCTAGTCTTTAATGAATAAAAGATCTTTCTCTGCTTCTTTATAATAAGCTATTCCTACATAAGTGAGTTATCATTTCACATTGTTTAAAAAAAACAACTGCCCAAATCCCATCTGAATACTATTTCTTCATTCAGATATTTTGGTTTTCTTTTTTAGTCTTGTCTGACTCTTCATAAGCCCATTTAGGTCTTTCTTGGCGAAGGTACTGAAATAATTTGTTATTTACTTCTCTAACTCATTTTAGAGATGAGAAACTGAGGCAAACAGGATTAAATGAGGGTCACAATGCTAATAAATGTCTGAGGCTAGATCTGAACTCGTGAAGATGAATTTTCCAGATTCCAAGTCCAGTGCTACCTAACTGCCCAGATATTTTAAGGAATGTTTACTAAAACAAAATCCTTTTCTAATCATAAGACACATCAAAATGTGCATCCATAAAACAGCAATATCCCTCATCATTTAGCAATCAATTTCCATTTTTCCTCTTCACAAAAAACCCTTTTTTGCCCTTTTCATCATTAACTATTCCTTATGAAAAAGGTCTTGATGAGACTGTGCTTTATAAATGTAATGGGAAATTGTTTCCTCATAAGAAAAACCAATATGAAAAATTCAGAATTGTATGAGCTCATATAAAACCAAGTAAGCAGAAATAGTAGAATATACACAATGACTGCAATAACACGATTAAAAAGGCAACAATAAATTCAGTGACCAATATTAAATGTTGAGATCAGATGACTAGTACAGATTGCCAAATGTGGCAGATGTGAATAGTCATGGTTGGTTTTGCCTGCCCTCTTTTCTTTGTTACAAGAGAGACTTGGAAGGTGGGGGAGGGTAAGAGAAGAATATAAAGGGAAATGTGTTTTTCTTAAAAAGATCATTAATTAAAGTTACAAATTTTTAAGTGCTGTTCTTAACTTTCAAAAATGTGAGATCACAAGTTTCCCGTCAGTCATTATTTTTATGTCTTCAAGAAGAAACAGCGTATTACTTAGTTAATAGATGGTTGTCCTTTATTTAGAAGTACAAACAGGGACTTAATTAACCAGCAAATGGTTCCCTATTAACGCTTTAATCCTAACATATAATGATGGGCATATTAGATATTACCTTGCAACAGGGAATTACAAATTCCTTATTTAAAAATAATGAGCTTTGAAATAGTCTCCAAATTAATTTATGTTCAGTGTGATGAAAAATTTTATGGCACTAAAATATATTAAGGATAATTATAAGAATTACAATTTGTGTCCCAGCATCCCAAGGTCAATTGTGTATATTAGTAGTATCAAACTGAAATAGAAATGGAGGCCACTGAGTCATACATAAAGATCCCTGCAGGCCACATACTGACTTAGAAAACCACACACAAACATTATTTATATTTTATTCTAATTTTATTTGTTTCACTAAATATTTCCCAATTGCATTTTAATCTGGTTCTAACTGAATTTTGGAGTGCCCTGGGCCACCTACAGCCTGTAAACTGTGTTTGACAACTCTGGTGTATATAGATCAATTTCAATCTTGGGAAAAAAACCCAAAATTTCTTTTGCTTATTCACCACCACCCAGTTTTCTCTGAAAGTACTGATATCTATGTTTCTATCAAAATGGATTAAAAGGGTTCCCAGTTCCCATGAAACCACTCAAGGTAATATTTCATTTCAAGTTTAGGTTGACCTTTATTTTTTTCCCATAGAAAAAGGAAAAAAAAATTCACAAAAGCTTAATAAAGAGTCCACCCTCACCTTTCTGACAAGTTCCACCTTCACTAAAGGGACTAATATATTATTCCAGTCTTACACTACTACCCTATGGGCTTGGAAGGAAAATGAAACTGAATTTTTTGTTGTTGTTTTAAGAAAGATTATCTCTTTCCCAACATTCTGGTGACTCCTTTCTAGACCACAGTGATCCATACAGCCTTTCAACCTTATGGCAAAAGCCCAAGAGTCTAGAATCCCTAAAGGAGGGAAAAAATTTGAGGTTGATTGAGCAGCCTCTCCCTTTCCCAAGGGACTACACTGTCCAAATAACTCGTGGTAGTTGTGTAAGTCAATGTCCAGATTTTTTTTGTTCCTCCATATTTTGGCCCAGTTCCTTATAATTCTTGAAGCTCCACTGCCAAGTGATAGACCCTCAGTCTTGCAACTCTCAACACTCCTGCCAAAAAGCTTGGGTTTAGGAATTTCACTGCTTGGTCACCTAATTTTCCTTGCCTTGATTGCCTGAGAGCTGAGAAGCTTCACTACTATCTCTCTATAGCTGGGACCAGGACTTCTCCCATCTTTTCTTGGACAAGACCATATTCAAGGTATGGCTCATTAGTACCTGAAAGAGAGAGACTATTTAGGTGCACGTACTTCATCTCTCTCAGATCTGAATTTAGGTCTTTAGTATGTGGCTTGTGGTCAGTTCTCTCTTTGGAGCTCTCTAAAAAACTGTCAGCTCTTTTCTATAAGCCCAGGATAAAAGGGAGGCTTTAACACACCTGAATAAAGCAACTCATTTCTCATCAGACACAATCATTCTTCCTCACTGAGGAGTGAATGAATTGACAAGTGTCAATGCTTTCTGGGCTCCTAGAATCATAGATCATAGATTCTGAGTTAAAAGGGATCCTCAGGGGTTCCATTAATCCAATCTAATTTAAAATTTTTTTCAATAATATTTCCCCAAAATACATACAAAAATAATTTTTTACATTTTTTTTAAATTTTGAATTCTGAATACTCTGTCCCCCCTTCTTCACCAGTCCCTGATATAACAATTTTATATAGGTGGCATATATGCCATCATACAAGACATGTCATTAAAATATTACTGCATAGTGGATATAACTCGAGTACTCTATGATTTCTCAGGAGTATCTGTATTTCTGCAAATTCTAGGCTACCTTTTCAGAGGAAAGGTTCATTAATGAATTTTTAGTTTGCTAGGCATTAAGGAAATAAGATTTACCCCTTTGTGTGCTTGGATGCATATACAGATAACCACAAAACACAACATAAACCAATGAAAATACTAGTCAAAGTTTGACTAGTTGTGAGTGCTGGTTGTTTTTGTTTTGTTTTAAAACATTTAAAACCTTCTGTCTTAGAATTGAAATCAGTTCCAAGTCAGAAAAGTGGTAAAGATTAGGCAATGGGAATTAAATTACTTGCCCAGGGTCACACAGCTAGGAAGTGTCTAGGATCAGATATGGACCCAGGACCTCCCATCTCTAGACCTGGGTCTTTATCCAATGAGCCACCTGGCTGGTTATTCTGCCTCATTATTTTAAAGAGGAAAATGAGAAGATTAAATAATTTGCCCAGGATCAAAGAGCTATAAAATATCTGTGGTGAGATCCAAATCCAGGCTGTCCTTACTTTATCAATTCTTTTAATACATCAGAAAGAACAGGTCCAAAACCTCCACCAAAAGATGCAATCAAAGACAAATGATGGCTCACTTCAACTGCAAATACATGAAATTAATCAGAAGCTTACTAAAAACAATAAACAAAATTCTCCTAAAGTGAATGTTTGATTTGGCCATTTTGCAATATCATCAGACACACACACAAAAAAAATTCTTTTCTCAAATCATGGGCTAAAATAAAGAGAACACAGCAAGAAAACCCTGGTTAAAGAAACCCAAAGGGGTTTGTGATTAAGTAGAATGATCACTTAGAGTGAGCACCCTTTAGAAAGGAGAAAATAGATTTTCTTAAATTTCAAAGTTACTTCTTCTCAGGCATGACTAATTCTGAGTTTTCTAGGTCAAGACTATGGAGACACAAAGTTACTATTCTATCTGTTATCCCAATCTAAAAACTTTCTCATTTCAGTTGTAATATACAATTGATCACATTCAACACTGCTGGAGTTTCAACCAGAAAATTCCAGTTCTCCAGGTTTTAACAATAGCTGAAAAGAAAAGTGTGGTTTGTAGGAACTTTGTATTCAGGACGAGGCCTGACACCAGAAGGGGCAGGTAGGGTAACCTAGGAAGAGAAGGAAGGTAGCTAACATACTTGGAAAAAACAACATTGACAAAAGGTAGCAGAGAGATTCCGTGGAAATGAGAGATCCTGGATTCAAATGTGGCCTCAGGTGCTTCCTAGCTGTGTCAAGACACTAATCTCAATTGCCTATTTTGCCTTGGAATGGATACCTAATACCAATTCTAAGATAGAAGATAAAGGTTAAAAAAAAAAGCATTGACAATTGTCAAACTTTGGCTACTGTTTCCATTGGTTCCAGCTGTATTTTATGGTTATCTCTATACACATCCCAGCACACAAACCTGTATATCTTAGTTCTTGAATGCTTGGCAAACTAAAAATTCATTAGCAAACCTCTCCCCCAAAGAGGTAGCCTATAATTTGCAAGAATACAGATAGACAGTCCAGAGAAATAATGGAGTATTTTTGTTATAACCACCCTCAAAGTAATATTTTTAAAACCACACACAAAAAGAGTCTATTGACCCAGTGTGATTACAGTCTGGTAGTGACTAAGAATGTCTCTGCTCTTGCTTTTGGGCTTATTACCTCTTATATATCACAGAAAGTGGGATTTACCCACTTTCTCTCCTCCCTGCCCCCTACTACTTACATAACTATAAGGAACCTATCTTTTGTTACTTAAGATTATGAAACCAAAGAAAATTAGTAGATTCGCCTTTACATCCCAAAAGACTGGAAAATATACATATATGTATACCTACATATGTATGAATAAGTAAATAAATACAAAACATTTTTTATTAAGCTCTGTCCAAAGCACTGTGCTAAATAATGGAGATACAAATAGAAAAGTAGAGAAGGAATAACATATATACATATATATATATATATATATATATGGAAGTTTCTGGTGCAAGTCAAATGGAAAAGTCCAGTAGCTCTTGGTGTGGCCGGTGAAAGATAAAATGACTAAGGAAGCAAAGATGCAAGCTTTTGAACATATTGATTTATCAAGCAATGCGTGCCAATTGTCCAACAAATTGGGACCAGTAGCCTTCCTCAGCTTTGGCACTGGATCCCAAATACAAGGAGAGACATACATTAAAAAAACAATTACTCAAATAAGGCCAATTAATTAAAAGGGAACCACTAACCAGGATACAACTTTAGATGATTTGATTTCTAATTGGAGGGAAGACTAGGGACTTTCTAAGTTAGGAGGAGGAAATAAAAGGGCGCAATTCCCTAAAATCAAAAAAAGGTATCTCAAATATCTATGAACAATCAAAGGAATATGGAAACTCTAACTTAAAAAAATGCGGAAACTGTAACTGATTGATCAGTGTGGGGGCCAGTTTTCAGATAAGATATAAGGGTTGCTTTATTTTTTTAATTGAAATTTTTTATTTAATTAATTAATTTAGAATATTTATCCATGATTACATGATTCATGTTCTTTCCCTCCCCTCCTCCTCCCCACCCCAGTAGCTGATGCTTAATTCCACTGGGTTTTTCATGTGTTATTGATCAAGACCTATTTCCATATTATTGATATTTGCTAGGCTTATTGTTTAGAGTCTATATCCCCAATCATATCCCCATCAACCCATGGAGCAGTTATTTTTCTTCTGTGTTTCTATTCCCACAGTTCTTTCTCTGGATGTGGATAGCATTCTTTCTCATAAGTCATAAGGGTTGCTTTAAATGTGTACCTTTGTGAGAAAACTACTTTGCATTAGTCTAGGTGGTCAGCACAATGTTGATCTTTTGATAAAGATCTCTAAACAAGGGGCAGCTAAGTGGCTCCATGCTTTGAGAGGTAGATGTAGAGAGGAGGGGGTCCTGCACTAGAATCTGGCCTCAAACTCTTCCTAGCTGTGTGGCCCTGGGCAAGTCACTTAACCCTCATTGCCTAGCTCTTACAGCTATTCTAACTTAGACTAATAAGCGGTATTGACAGCAGGGAGGGGTGGTCCAACTTCCTACTCACATGGGCTAGGTTCAAAGTATACAATAAGATTTTCTCCCAGTTCCCATATTGAATAACATTTTCTCACAAGACAAAATGGTACTAGATCCATAACTGAAAGAATGGGATTTGAGTCACAAGATGGAATCAGTTTGGTTTCCTCAAATCCCACAATTAACCACTAATTCTCCTAATCCCCTCAATTCCCTCTTTGGAGTGCAATGGCAAAGCATATGGTAATGTGTTTTCTTTTGACAGTGCAAAGGACCTTTAAAGGAATCAAAAGCTTTTTTTTTCTCCCAGTTGTAAGGGCTAGGCAATGGGGGTTAAGTGACTTGCCCAGGATCACACAGCTAAGAAGTGTCTGAGGCCAGATTTGAACCTAGCATATCCTGTCTCTAGGTCTGGTTCTTAATCCACTGAGCTACCCGGCTACCCAACTGCCCCCTTCCAAGAGCTTTCTTATCTGATTCTTTAGTAGCTGCAGTTGCTGAAGCAGTAGGGATGAGATCTCCTAGAGCAGTTGCCTGATTTCCATAATAGGCTGAAAGCAGGGCCAGGGATCTGAGGGGAATTCAGTTTTTGGATTCAGAATCTTTGGCCATCTCTGTCGGAATCTAAGGGGAACTGGTGGTCAAGATATTGGTTGGGATATGCTCACCAAGGACATGCTATTTCCTGTCTCCCTGTATGTATGTTTATACATATCTTGACTACCAGCTTCCCTCAGGTCTTGAAAGAGATAGCCAAGGATGCAAAATCCTAAAGCCTTGGAAATAGTATGCTCTGGACAACTATTCCAGAGCCTAATTCTAGTGGTGTCTTGAGGGGTTCTAGAGTACCTCTCTTCTAGTACTATTGGCTCACCCCCTCCCTGGGGCTGTGTTCCTCTACTCTTAGGTCCAATGACTAGTATTCAGTTTCATTTAGCCACTTAAATTTTGTAAAGAGATACTTACTTCAAAGACATAGTAATGATAACAGTACAAATTCCACACACACCCCAACAACAACTTAGGGGGCACACCTCTGTCTCTGGAGGAGAATGCTCAAACTTGCTTAGTTTCTATTTAACAATGGATCTACTAACTTCCTATCCAAAGAGAGAATTGTTGCCAAGAACACTCCTTGTCTGAACCAACACTAAACTGGATCATTCCTCCATGGGGCATCAATGTAGAATTGCTTGCAACAGATGGATATTGGGATGCTGGGACATCAGAGTCTCATTCTCATCTTACATCTTCACATAGAATGGAAAGAAACAAATGTGGAGGCCAAGGAACAAAACCCATTTCATGGGGTCAATTTTTGGTTTCAATTGACAGGGTCTCAAGTCAGTCCCCTTACAACACTGTCTCTCACCAAATGCCATCAACAAAGAAGTCCAAAATATTCACCAAAAGAACATGATTAAAGTCTCGATCTTTTTTTGAATGCCCCTGTAGACAACTAGAATCTCTTATTTATCACATAGTTAGCCAGCTGAAATCAGATACAGACTGTCTACACATATGCTAACATTTCTATCACACATCACCCCAATTTCCTGGAAGTTAGCTCACAACCTCTCCCCTGTGAGGATATATCTTCTGGTAATGAATCAGTCCTCATCACACACACATGTGCGCACACACGTGCTAGTATATATATATATATACATATATGTATACATATATATATGTATATATATATATACACACATATGCACATATATATGTGTGCATGTATCAACCTTATCAAAGTTATTCTCCCAAGTAAAATTATAACATTGGGTTCCTGTTAAAGCAATTATTCCCATATCTGAATACTCTACAGATCTGAACTCTTAAAAACAATAGCTCATGAGCCCCCATTGGTATGCTTCCCCATAAACCTGGGCTATATTCTAGCTCTTCTATACACAGTATTAGTGGGAAGAATGGTCATTCACATACAATGCTTTAATAGAGAGGTACATACATAGGGAAACTATGGCCCATGCAACTCATAGTTCTGGCACTGTAGAGCCTCAATGTCTTTCCCTTCTAGAGAGGTGCTCATTCTGTTCCCTCTGGGCACAGCATCTCTTCTGGGCATGTGGCTCTGTTCTCTGAATTTCAGCTCCTGGGCCAGGGATGGCTCACATGTCCACAACTAAAGCTCAAATTTCTGAGGATTGTCTCCTGCTTAGATTATTCAGAGATCTTAACTTGGGATCTATGATTTTTAAAAATTTCCATGATTATATTTCAATATTATTGGTTTCCTTTGTAATACTATGTATTTTATTTGCTGCACTTAAAAACATTTTGAGAAGGGGAAACTTAGATGTTTCAGTGGATTGTGTCAGGCCTAGAGATGGGAGGTCCTGGGTTCAAATCTGACCTCAGACACTTCCTGGTTGTGACCCTGGGCAAGCCACTTAACCATCATTACCTAGCCCTTGCCGCAATTCTGCCTTAGAACCAATGCATCCTGTTGATTCTAAGACTAAAGGTTTTTAATAACTACAAAAATAAAATCTATATAGCACAATAATAGCAGAAGGTATTAGTATGTTATGGAATATGGAACAGTACTGATTCTAAGACAGAAGGTAAGGGTTGTTTTGTTTTTTTTTTAATATTCTGAGAAGAGGGTCATAGAATTTACAAGACTGCCATGGGGGTACATGACACATACAAAAAAAGTTGGGAATCTTTGCATGAGAGTGCATATTGCTTTTTTCCCCCTTTATTTTATTCCACTAACATCTACACCTAAGTTTTCCAAGGTTAACACATTGATGTTTTAAAGAGCTACCAGAACCGTGGTCAATGGTTAATCACCCTCTAATTCCATCAATCTACCAAAGAACTTTCTATCTTACAAAGGGTAGACACTTCTTTGCAGTTCTTTAAAGACATTAATACCTTATTTTTTCAGCTACGTGCTCCTTACCATCTGTAACTTTGTCAACTGGGGCAAGGAGATACTCTTTTGATCAAGGGTGTCCTGATCATCCCTCCTCACATTATACATGTGTGTGTATATATATATATCTATATATATATATACACACACACACACACACACATACTCAAACTAGTAGAAACACATCTTGTTGATGGGTAAGTACATACAAATGCAGTTTAAAGAAAAATAGGACTCTTGCCCACATGAAGTTGGAAGGATATCTAGCATTGTAAGGCGAGTAGTCTTGTGTTTGGGCCAGTAGTCTCTGTTTCAGATCGTCCTCCACTAAGACTACTTATCAAGACTCGAGGAATTCACCTGTCCCTGGAGACATGGCCATCTTCAGATTGGGTGAATTGTAAGGTCAAGCAAGTACTGTGACAATACTCTAATCAGGATTCCCTGGAATGTTGAATGAATGCTTATAGTTTTCCTGCATGCCAAGAGAAAACCAGTTGACCCTTTCAAACGTTATAATTTTCTTTTCCCCCTTGTTGACACAGTTTAGGCATTGCTTGGAAAATATCTTTATTTGGGCAATGCTGGTTCATCAGATAAGTGAGTTTGCTGGCCAGTGACATCACCTATTGGAAGGAGGGAAATGTTTGAATGGGATTTCACCACTGGCCAAACTGAACTCATAGGATGACTGGAAAAACTGTTCTTATAACATTTATATATAGCAATTAACCATGATAGGAAGAAGGGTAGATGGGTTGTTATCTGCTCTGTGGGAAGAAGACTCTACATTTATAAAATTAAAAATCCATAAAATCTATAAAGCAGGGGCAGCTAGGTGGTTCAGTGTATAGAGAACCAGACCTAGAGATGGGAGGTCCTGCATTCAAATCTGACCTCAAATACTTCCTAGCTGTATGACCCTGGGTAAGTCACTTTATCCCAGTTGGCTAGCCTTTACTGCTCTTCAGTCTTGGATCTAATAGTTGGTATTGATTCTAAGATGGAAGTTAAAAGTTTTTAATAAATACAAAAATAAAATCTACATAGCACGATAGTAGCAGAAGGTATAGATTACAATCCAATATATTTTCAATTTGAGTAATATCTATAAAACCTCTAGCCCTTGAGGACAGGAAAATAGGGGGCAAAAGAAAAATAAAGAAGTAGAAACAAAGAAATATCTTAAAGCCCTGTTCCATAAATAACTGTTTTTGTCTTTGATCAGTTATTTCACTTAGGTATTTAACTCCCGTAGGTATAAACTCTTTCCACCATTGCAAACCGGCAGTTTAACTATAATCCAGAGTCTCTGAGAGGTACCTAGGACACTAAAATGTTAAGTGAGTTACCCAGAGTTATCAATTGATCAATTAATAAGCACATTAATTGCCTCCTATATACCCCCACACTGGGGATGCAAAAAGAGGCAGAAGACAAAAGTCCCTGTCCTCATGGAGGTTAGAATTTGATAGCAACTGAGACTGTTTCAGAGACAGAGAAGTCATTTCTTTTCCATTCTGACACTGGCTTGGCCTTCTATGTATTAGTATTCCATTGTCTTTTATTAGTAACAACTTATATTTCTATTGTATATAGTGGTAGTCTCTCAGTGACTGAGAATGACTATTGTCTTTGTGCAGTTTCATCTACGATGTACCCTCATGTGGCTTTGAAGTCCAAAGACTGAGGCGCACAGTCTGTGGCACATGGGGCATGGGACGCCAGTTGTTATGGGAGGTGTGGTTGTGGCCTGGTGTCGGCGTTCACGCGCAGCGGCAAGACGTCGACGTCGCTCATCTTCAAAGGTGGTGGCGGCATGGTGAATGTGGGTTCGCCAGCTGCTTCTGACAGAGGCAGCGAGTTCTAGTTGCTTTGGTGTCATGCCAGCCCACTTCAAGTTGGACTTTAGCTGATCCTTGTATCTCTTCTTTGGTCAGCCTTGTTTCCTGAGTCCAGCTGACAGTTCACCATAGAATACCTGTCTTGGTATTCACTGTGGGTCCATGCGGATGACGTGTCCAGACCATCGTAGCTGGGTTTTGAGGACCAGGACTTCGATGCTGGTGGAGTTGGCTCTGTCGAGGACTTCCTGGTTGGTGATTCGGTCCTGCCATCGGATCCTCAAGATTGACAGGAGAGAGCATTAGTGGAATTGCTCCAGCTGTTTCATGTGCTTCCGGTACAGTGTCCATGTTTCACAACCTTATGGGAGCGAGCTGAGGACCACTGCATTGTACACTTTGAGCTTCGTTGCAGTGCTTACACCGCTGTGTTGGATGACTTTGCAGCGCAGCCTCCCGAGTGCCTGGGATCCTTTTGGATCCTGGCATTGATCTCATGGTCTAGGGACCCGTCGTTGGAGATGGTGCTGCCCAGGTACTTGAAAGTGTTGACGTTAGAAAGCAATTTCTATTGTGCTGTAAGGTTTACAGAGCACCTTTCTCCCAATAATCTTGCAAGATCCCCAGTTCAGGCATTGTGGTCCCTGTCTTACAAATAAGGAATCTAAATCCAAAAGTGGGGGAGTAATTTGACTAAGGTCAAAAATTTGTAGCCCAGTCCTGTCTGATTCTTCATGACCATAGGGATCATAGCACACCAGACTCTTCTAGCCTCCACTCAAAGTCTGTCCAAGCTCACGTTCATACTTTTCATGATACCATCTATTCATCCCAAACTCTGTCATCCATTTCTCCTTTCACCTCCAATATTTCCCAACATTGGGAGTCTTTTCCAATGAATCCTGTCTTCTCATTATGTGGCCAAAGTATTTAAGCTTTGCCTTCAGTATTTGATCTTCCAGTAAATGGTCTGAATTAATTTCTTTAAGTATTGATAGATTTGTTCCTAAATAGCAGTCTCCAGCCCTGTAATTCGAAGGTGCCAATTCTGTGAAGCTCAGCTTTCTTTATAGTCCAAATCTTGAAGCCATACATTGCTACTGGAAAAACCGGAGCCTTGACTGTACAGATTTTTGTCAACAAGGTGATGTCTCTGCTTTTTAGTATACTGTCCAGACTTGCCAAAGTCATCCTTCCAAGAAGCAAGGGTCTTGTTGCCATCTACAGTGACCTTTGAGCCCAAGAATATAAAATAAGACAGAGCTTCCATTAAAGTCTGGATATCTAAAGCTGGATTTCCTGATTCCACTGCTCAAATGTCTTCCTTTTGAAGTCATACTTCCTTTTAGTCTTCCAACAAAGTAGAAGTATGGTACTGCTTAACTCTCAGACTTCTGAGTCACAAAATGACTACAAAGAAAGTAACCCTGACTCTTGAGGCTGGTAGGTAGTATAGTGGATAGAGTGCCAAGTCTGGAATCAGGAAGACTTTTTTTTTCTAAGTTCTAATCCAGTCTCAGATACTTCCTGACTATGTGACCCTGGACAAATCACTTAAGCCTGTTTGCCTCCATTTCCTCATCTGTAAAAATGAGCTAGAGAAGGAAATGGCAAACTACTCCAGTATCTTTGCCAAGAAAACCCCAAAAGGACTCATGAAGAGTTACACGTGATTGAAAAATAACTAAATATAAAATATAATCCAATCTCTTACTCATCATTCTTCTATCCCAGGGAACAAACAATTTAAAATCAGTATCCTTCTTGTAGGGCTCCTCAACTAATAGCAAATAAAACTCCCAAGAAGGTAAGGTTCCCATTATTTATTAACTATCAGGCAAAATTAAGCCCTTTTATTTACATATGCCAAGTCTAGGTTTTCAGTGGTTCAACTTCAATCTGACTATGCCATTCTTCATTCAAAGAACTCTAAGGGCTACTTGCTGAATTTTGGGATCAAATATAAAATCTTCTGTTTAGCTTTTATTGTCCTTTCATATCTTGGCCTCTTCCTACCTCTTTTGGCTTCTTATACCGTATTCCCTTTAACATGTGATCCAGTGACACTGACCTCTTTGTTATTCACTCCAGCTCTCAACTCCAGGTATTTTCACTCTACCCTTCAAACATTCTCCCTTCTTGTCTCTGCCTCTGGGTTTCCTTTAAGTTTCAGCTAAAATCCCATTTCTGCAAAAAACCTTAGCTGTTGCCCATTAATAGTGGTACCTCCCATGTGGTACTAGCTCCAATGTATCCTGCATATATCTCATTTGGATATAGTTGCTTTTATGCATCTTTTCCCCATTAGACTGTAAGCTCCTTGAGGGCAGGGACTGCCTTTTACATTATATACAGCATTTAGTAAAGGGCCTGGCACATAAGGGATTGTCTTGGACCTCACTATTATTATTTACTTTCTGATGTGTCAATCATTTCATTTGTGATACTTAAAAATGGAAACAGAAAGACTTTAATTAGGCATAGCATAGATTTGTCCTTATTGGTCATTCTTCTTCCTGACCTCCTACTCAGTCCAAAACATCACTGACAAAAGTTTCTTTCTTTGGGAATTAAGTCTTTACTTTTTATAATTACCCAAAGACTTCTCTACCATCGTTTGCATCCCACTTAAGCGCTTCATTCTAGGCTTCACAAACTTTCTCCATCTTTTCTACTTAATCTCTTGCCTTTTCTTCCAATAAGGCAAATCTTAGTGCTTCTGCAGCCACCTTTTCTTATTATTCATAATGATCCAGATTCTGGTATGTTGGTGCAAGGGCTCTGAATTTAAAGTTAGACTAAGTGACTCAATGAATAGAGAGCCAGACCTGGAGATGGGAGATCCTGGGTTCAAATCTAGTTTCAGGTACTTCCTAGCTGTGTGACCCTGGGTAAGTCACATAACCCTAACTGCCTAGCCCTTAGGAGCCAATATAGATTCTAAGAGAAAAGTTAAGGGTTAAAAAAATTTTTTTGCTAGACTACTGGATTCTGATTCTGACTCCACATTTCCTGGCTGCATGACCATGGGAATAGCATTGAATGTCAATTTCTTCATCTATAAAATGGGAATAATAACAATTTCACTACCTCTCTCACAATGCTTTTGATAGCAAAGCATTAAAGCACTATACAACTGTGAGTTACCTCTTACTCAAACCCTAGAAAAATTCCATTATCTGGGTAAGCCAAATTATAACTTCCTCAAAAACACAACTTAATTTCCACATTTTCTCTGAACATATACCTGAAGTTTGGCTTGCAACCTAAGCTCTATTAAAGGAAATAAAACCACAACCCCTCTCCATCAAAAATCTGCTAATTTATGACTGGCCAAGTTTATCTATCTTCTTTTCTTTCTAAAGGTAAAGCAGAGGTTTCAGAGCGCTGGACTTGGGGTAAGGAAGATCTAAATTCTGCCTCTCTGTATCACTTAACCTATCTCAGCCATCTTTTCCTCAACAGTAAAATGGGGATACTTCTAAAGGTTATTGTGAGGATCAAAAGTGATATTCTACGTAAAACATTTTGCTTGTCTTTAAGCGCTACATAATTTTTTTTTTTTGCTATTTAGTCATATCTGATACTTTGTGAGTCTATTTGGGGTTTTCTTGGCAAAAATACTGGTGTTTTATTACCAGTGCCTTCCAACTCATTTGCAAATGAGGAACTGAAACAGTCTTGCCCAGGGTCACACAGCAGTCTGAGGCCAGATTAAAATTTAGGAAGGTGAGTCTTCCAGACTCCAGGTCCCGTGCTCCATTCATTGCACCACTTGGCTGCCTTCATACAAATGTGAGCTATTATTATTATTATTATTATTATTGTTACACTCCATAAATATTAATTTGTGGTAATTACTTACATCCTGAAAAACTACAAGACAGGTGCTAGAACTACTTTTTCTAGGTCTCCGATGCCCACCTCTTCTACCAGTTCTACCTTTGCGTTGAACCCAAAGTTTTGCTTTTCTTCCTGCTTTACTCCCTCCCCTCTCAGTCGCTGCTAAAACCCGGAGTAGCAGAAAAATTTAGCCAGCCAGGCTCTTACGTGATCCCAGCGGTGTGCGCAGGCGCGGGAACCCGGGCCGCTTTCGGTAGCAAGTAGGGAGGAAGCTTCGGCTCTGCTAGGGAGGAAGATGATGACTGCTACTGCAGCAGCCGGGGAAGGGGCGCACAGCCCCAGCCCCGCCGCCGTGTCTCTCGGCTTGAGCGTGGCTGTGGTTTCCAGCCTGGTGAACGGATCCACTTTCGTACTTCAGAAGAAAGGCATCGTGAGGGCAAAGAGGAGAGGTACAGATCATGGAACGCGGTGCTTTCCCCGGCACTCCTTCCCCGGGGAGGCTTTAACGCGGGTGGGGTGGGATTGTCGGCGATTAAAGCTTCAGGGGGGAGCGTTGAAAACATCTGGGTTTGTATTGGCCCAGGGCCACCTAGGGATGCTTCCCTCTATCTGTCCTCTTCTCTGCACCTCCCTCCCCCAGTATCTTCTGTAGCTGATGCTTCTCTGGGTGATGCTGTCACCCTTTCCCCAGTAGCCTGAGTGGTCCATAGCGCCCACCCCTGCAGAAGATGGGCCAAGTGCAGTGTGTGCAACGGCAGGGATGGAGCTGCAGCGCCCATCCGCACTTAGGAGCGCAGCCGACCCACCCCTGCTGCAGAGCAGTGGGGCTCAGCTCACTCCGCTCCCTAGGTGTGTGCCCTGCTCTAGTGAGATAATCTCTTCTGTGCAACCTCTGTTTCCTCCTTTGGCCGTAGCATCTCCCCAGTCTCTGCCACTCTTATTCTACTATGGGGGTAAGAGCTCTATTTTGGTTGCGTTTTTAATTTTTAATTTTTTTTCTTTTAGTTTTGTAGGCAGTTAATAGGTTGGGGATTTGGAGAAGCTTCGGACATAGATCAAAAAGCATTTTTTTTTTCACTTAAAGCACTAATTAAAGAGAGTTTAGATTCCTCTGGGTATGTGATATCCTCCGGGGTAATTCATAAATTATACTGGCAACAAAAGAATGGATAGTCAAACTAGTAAAGAGACGTCCAAAGGTCATGTACATTCTAGAGAAGCCCCTATTCTTTTTACTGAACAAACTTAAAGAAGTTATTCTTTGGTCTGTCAAGATACCTACTTTCCTCTCCTCTCTTCCCACCCCCACTGATGTAAAAGGAAAGGAAAGTACATTTTAAAAATGTTTCTATTCCTTTTCTGTTGGAAAATCTAGCCTCAACTGGGAGGTATTTAACCTTTATCTGAGAATGAAATTCTCTTAAGTGTTTCAGCCACAGTTTATCCTGTATCAGCTTTCAAAGCATCAAAGAGTGGAATATAATAGTTTCCCATTCAATAGCTGGAAGATCAGTAGCATTAGAGAGAATTATATACAGTAGTCTCCATTTAAGGAAGTGATTTTGGGTATCCAAACATACTTTCTACTGTGCTCTCTCTGCCCTGCTTAAAAGTTTGGGCTCCTCCAAAGTAAGTAACTATTTTCATTCTCAGAATTTTCATTATTTTCACATTTAAGAAATAAATTATTTATGTTGAAACTTTTACTTAAAGCCTGATTGTGCAAAATTACTCAGGACTGTTAGCAGACTTTTACATTTAACAGCAGTTTTTGTCTTTAAATCAATCTCTTACTTCTATAAAATGATTTATCAACATCTTGGTATTACTTGGACAGTAGGGAAGAGAAGCACTATAGACAACAAACTGATTAGATCCTGAGTAGATTCTTTGTAAAAATATTAAAGAATATAGCCATTCAACTCTCAAGGCTGGTAGAAAATTCTAGGTAAATCTGTCAATTCAGTACCTCACTTTTCTAGTAATCAACTCTTTTGCTGATGGTAACCCTGCCATCCCGATTCCATACTACATCTCAATAAATGGGACTAGACCCAAAAGGACTAACATGGCCAGTCCTTTCCATCCTAGAGTTGAAATTATGGTTTAGCGCAATAAGTTAGTCTGGGGAGTCACAACTCAAGCACTTCTTTTCCCTATTCCTTGTCCCCATTAATTTTGTAGAACTGCATCTTGAACCTCTTGAGTCAGAGTTTAGGTCTTGATTAGCCTCATATTCATTGCCAATCCCATTCCACCATTACCAATGGAAAAACTACTTTTTATTTATACCTCACCTAGGCAGGTAGGTGGAATAGTAGACAGTGTTGGATTTGGATTTAGGAAGATTCAAATTTGAATCTTGCTTCAGATGGTTACTCCCCCTTAAAATATGGGCAAATTACCTAGTGTTTCTTAGCCTCACTTTCTTCATCTGCAAAATGGGAATAATAATAGCACCTTATTTACAGAGTTGCCGTAAGGATGAAAGAAAATAATATATTAAAAAAAACTTACTTTTCCAGACTTTGAAAGTTATAAAGCTTGTAGCTTTATAAAGGTTAGCTATTATAAAACCATAGTCTTTTGTTCACTTTAATGGGAAGCCTGGACCAATCCTAAGTTAATGAAATTCACTTATTTTTTAGTCACTTTGATAATATAATACTTTGAGGATCAGCCATTTCATTGGTGAGTTTATTTCTTTCAGGGATAGACCCAAGTCTATCCACTGCATCACCTTGCTGCCTCACATCACTGTTATAAGAATTTTGGCAATAGGCAGAAAGGAGAACAGATTGTGTTTGGATAAGGTTTTTCTACCTATCTTTGCTTCAATAAGCACCATCCTAGGACTTGAAAGGTCTGCTCCAGGATGGGTGCCCCATCCCTTATAACTGTATCATAGTCATCCTTTTTCCTAACTCACCAGAACATACTTCCGTAACACATTGTTCAGCAGACAAGTTTTTATCAATTACTTGGGTCAAGGAGTAGAGGGTATGCTTATTAAATTTACTGATGACATATGACTGGAAGAGATGGTTATTTTATTGAATGAGTACTTTATAGATTAAAGCTTTGTGCTAAACTGAATGTCTTTATGATATATTACATTCAGTAGGGATAAAATGTAAAGGCTTTCCCTTGGGTCCAAAAACCAACTGCTTAACTACATTATTTGGAAAGCTTAGCCAGTTATTTGAAAAAGATCTGAAGGTTTTAGTGATCTGGAAGGTCAATATGAGTCAGCATCATGATGTGGCAGCCAAAAAAAAAGCTAATATGACAACAGGATGCATTAAGGAGTATGTTTCCAAGAATGAGGAGATGCAGGTCTATAGTACATTGGTCAGATCACACATATGGAGTACTACGTTTGGTTCTCAGCATCATAGTTTTTCCATAAGCAAGAGAGTAACTGAAAGACCTTGAGCACATATCACATGAAGATCATTCGAAGGAATTAAAAATATTTAACCTAGAGAATAAAAGACATGATAGCTGTCCTCTGGTATTTGAAGCACTGCACTGTGGCAGAAGGATTAAATTTGACCCTAGAAAGTAGAACCAGGAGAGATAAGTAGAAGTTGAAAAGACAGAAATTTAAACTTGATTTCAAGAAAAACTTCCTAACAATTAAGAGGGGCCAAAGGTAGAGGGGCTAAAAAAGTAGGCATTTCCCTTGGATTTGAGGTCTTCCAGGAAACACTTGACAAGCATTGAGTAATTATTCCCTCTGTTAATGATGTCCTAGTTTACCTGTGTGTAGCTTGATTTCTATATACTTTGCATGTTATGTTCTCCATTAGACTGTAAGCCCCTCAAGGGCAAGGTTGGGTTTTTTGCCTTTTTGTATCTCTTCTGCTTAGCACTGTGCCTGGCCAGTAGTAAGTATTTAACAAATGTTTATTGATTGATTATTATTATTATTGTGGGGAATCTTTTCAGGAATACATTTAACTAGATGGTCTTTAATGGCCTTTTTACAGCTTAAAAACTCTGTGATTCTTATTGACTTATTTATAATTTAAAAACAAACAAGCAAATACAAATCCATTCCCTTTTCCTCTGGGCTAAAACCAAAATAAAAACATAAAACCAAGATCAAATCCAAAAAGAAAAGACTCGAAGTTCTTTGCCAGGATCACTCAGAGTGCTAAAGAAAAAGCCATTACTTTCAAATATAAAAGAAATTTTTTTCAGAAAGTGAACAAGAATTATGGGTTTGGTTTTTTTCTCCTATGTCTTTGACAGTTCATGGAATTAGTAACAGTTTTCTAGCAGATTTCACAAAATGTCTAGGAAAGACACCTCTAGGCCATGAGTTGCAAAAGTAATTAAATGAGTTTGATAGGTGGCTCAGATTCTAGAATGTAAGCATACTATTCTTGGTTTCTAGAATTATGGTCCATGAGTGCCTTTTTTGAAATTTTTAAAGTTTCATAAATATATTTGACAATAGCACTCTAGGCAGGAGATTGAAGCATCCCTACTTAAAGAGAAAAGTTCTAAATCTGAGTGAAAGGATTTCATCCTGTATTCAGAACAGGAAGGGAAAAAGCAGAATGTAGAACCTAATAAGGTAACTGTAGCTCACAGTCATATATCAGCAGTTTGATGCTTTAGAAGTAATGTGGTTCAGCAGTTTGTGAACCAAGCCTGGAGGTGGGAGGTCCTGGATTCAAATGTGGCCTCAAATATGTCCTAGCAGTGTGACTGTGGGCAAGTCACTTAACCCCAATTGCCTAGCTCCTACCATTCTTCTGCCTTGGAACCCAATACACAATATTGATTCTAAGACAGAAGATAAGAGTTAAAAAAAAAAAGGAAGTGATGCTGAAGATGAGAGATCCTGAAATCATGAGGTAGCCAATTACAGAATCATAGATTAGGAGCTAGAAGGAATCTTTGTTGTTCAAATTAATTTTAGTCATGTCTACTTCCTTGTGACCCTGTTAAGGGTTTTCTTGACAAATATACCATAGTGGTTTGCCATTTTCTTCTCCAGTTCATTTTAAAGATGAGGAAATTGAGGCAAACAAAGTTAAGTGATTTGTCCAGGGTCACACAGCTTTAAGTGTCTGAGGCCAGGCACTCAGACTGGTCATCCTGACTTCAGGTCTGGTGCTTATCTACTGTGCCACCTAGCTGCCCTCAATATTTATATATCTAAGGCAAACAAGGTTAAGTGACTTGCCCAGGGTCACACAGCTAGTAAATGTTTGAGACCACATTAGAATTTAGGATGATGTCTTCCTGTTAAGCCTTCCTGACTCCAGAGCTGGCAGTCTATCCAATGCGGCAACGACCTTGATTTTAGTGACAAGAAAAATGAAATTGAGGGATTAAATAATTTGTGTAGATCCACAATGGCATCTGTCTATTAATTTTGCTTATGTTAGTGATGGCAAGAGTTTTTGATATGGCTTGAAACCGACCAGCTTCATTGTTTTTGGTTTTTGTACATTTTTCAGAACTTAAACATGCACAATTATTATTTCAAGGCACCATATATTAGACAATTATACCAAGAATTTACTACCCCATTCATGGATACATAAACCAGTATTAACAGTAATTAGCTTAAAACTTTGTTATTTGAACTAACAGAGAAGAAATAACATGTTTTTTAAATGGGCAGATGATTCAAACAATACCTCTTAACAAATTTCAGAATCTGCTCTTTCAAAAAACTTTTTTGCCATCTTCTTCTAAGAATATGTAAAGTTGACAGGTAGTTTTATTTGTTTATTTTCCATTTACTACCTATAACCTCATGTTTACACTAAAAGAGTAATGAAACAACTAAAAAGAAAGAGATGGAGTGAGAGGGAAATGGATAATCCACAAATTGAGTAATCAGATTCTGAATAATCAAACACTGACATTATTCATATTTCTGAAGAAAATATTTCCACTCTGCAACATATTTAGAGTAAGAGATGCTTAGCTTTATGGAAAACAAATTCTAGAATTGAGGCCTCTCTATTGTAAATGTTGTCAATTACTTAGAAATACAGTAGAGGTCTTTTGTTCATGGTGAACCTTTTAGAGACCAAGTGCCCAAACTGCAGCCCTCAAGCCACCCCCTTACCCCAGAAAGAGGAGGGAGGAAATCCTCCCATTGTGCTGCTGAGCCGAGGGACAGGTAATGGGAGAAGTGTCCTCAGGCCTGGTGTGTCTTTGTTTAGGAGTTATAAAATAAGTAAGAGGCGGCATAGTCTAATGGTTAGACAGCTAACTTTGGAATTGGGAAGGTTCAAACCCCGCCTTTGAGTTTACTGGCTATATATGACTTAAATCAAAGCGTTAAACTTCCAAGTATTTCCAAGCAACTGTCTAAGACCACAAAATACTAATGAGTTACCTAGTTGCATTGGTAGAAGATACTTCCTATACTAGTGAAATCACCTGTACTGTCTTTAAAAACAATCATGGAGTAAGAAAGATAATATAAGAGAACACTACTGTATATTATATGATAAGACCTCAGTGCCATTAATGTTTTTTACTGAGGTGCCCTCTTGAAGCTTCAGAGGAAAGTCACTTCACTTCCATTGCCCAGTCTTTACTGCTCTTCTGCCTCGGAACCAATACACAGTATTGATTTTAAGACTGAAGTCTTAAAAAAAAGTTTAAAAAAAATGAAAGTTTAAAAGTTTAAAAAAAGTTTAAAAAACTTTTAAAAGTTTAAAAAAAAAGTAAAAGTTTAAAAAAAATGAAAGACTGGAATTTCTGAAATGGAACTCAGTTACCTTCAGTAGGAATTTCCAACCTGTCGGTAACCAATGGAATAGTAACAGTATCCAAGGCTGCTGGTGGATCTAATACCACCTGATCTTTATCCAATTCTAAGGGAAGATCTCTGTATCAGCTTTTCTTTGTCAAGGGGTTGGAGGATGTCACAGGATTCCAGATACCTCACCCTGCCGTGCTGGATCATCTTTCCATAAAGGGACACTAGTATATGGAAAATAAGAGCTCTGAGAAAACAGTTAAAACATTTAAATAAAACAATGTCTCATAGAATATATTCGGTAGATGAATAGTAATTTATATTCAGTTCTATATATAATGTTACACTAACCCTTTTCCAATTGTGTATCTGTGAAGTACAGTTTTCTTCATATACTTCAACTGAAATGTTGCAATAGATTGATTATAGAAGCAGATACTGAGAATCAAACTGTCTCCTATTAAGCCCAGTGTTAATAAGTTGAGCAAAAATATGTAAAATAATGTCTCATCTCACCAATTTTTAGGTTTGGAAAATATACATCTTTTTCATGAAATAAGATTTATGTAGATTTTTATGTTAAATAAATATGTATTTTAAAGGTTTTTTTAGTTTTCATTTCTAAAATGGTAAATACTAATAGATATAATGTCACCCTTATAAACAAAAGTTCTTTGGGGGACTCAATTTTTTAAATTTACCTTCTGTCTTAGAATCAAAACCATGTATTGGTTCTAAGGCAGAAAAGAGGTAACGGCTAGGTCAATGATGGTAAACCTTTTAGAGGGGTAGGTGATGTGAGAAATGTCCTCAGTCACCTGTGGAGAGGAAGGGAGGAACAGCCTGACCCTGCATCCCTCTAGCTTTCTAGTAACAAACTCTAGTGAACTCTGTGCTAGGGTGAAGGTACATGCCCCCCGCCCCCATGTGCCAGATTTGAGCCCAGAACCTCCCATCTCTTTGGCCTGGCTCTCAATCCACTAAACCACCTAAATGTCCTCCAACTTATAAAAAATAATTTTTTTAGAGTATAAAGGGGACTTGAGACCAAAAAGTTTTGAGAACTATTACTCTAGACCACATAAATTCATTCTTTTTTTTCCCCACTGTATCATGGCTAGAAAAGGATTTTGGATATTTTCTAATCCAATCATGTCATTTTATAGATAAAGCAACTGAGGCCCAGGAAAGTTAAATAACCTACATAAAATCACACAAGTAGTAAGCCTCAGGTAGAATTTGAACCCAGTTCTTGAACCACTATACAACTGTTATTTCCATGTAATCAGTTTATTACCCAAAGTAAATCTTGCTTTAAAATAAAGACATTAAACTTTGAAAGTGTTAGGAACTTTGATCAACAAAATGACAACCATAATTCTAGTTTCTTCATCTACTTCTTGACAGAGAGGGAAGAGGCTCAGAATGGGAATTGAGACATATATTTTTGGACATGACAAATTTGGGGATTTGTTTTATTTAACTATATGTGTTTTTAACAGAGGGTTTTGTTTTTCTTGCTTTCTCAAATTGTTTGGGAAGGGTGCCAAGGTAGAAGGGAGAGGTGGACCTTTGTTTAAAAAAATTTAATACATATACATATATTTAAAGTAAACCTTGCCTTTGAATACTTTGTATTTCCCAGCACTTTAAGTAAGACTTAGAAATTGCATTCATTCTGAGAGACTAGAAATTCTTCCTTTTAAGTCAGAAAATACTTAATTCTTTACACCTTTAACATAGGCTTTGTGATTCTGGGTAAGAAAGTGCCAATAAAAAGATGATTGAGGAAGTTTTCCCCAGGAGCTCTTCTATACCAAGCAATCATGTCGGGTTAATAATTTTTTTTTAATTTTCATTTGTTCATTCACATTATGAATAAAATAGGATTTTTGAGTTGGCCTGAGTGCCTAATCACCATATATTTTTTAGAGGGGAAATGAATTCTGAGTTCCATATGACCAACTAGTAAACAGACTTTTGAAATCCAGTCATTAATTCATGAATACTTGCATCTACAAATTGGCTTTAGTCTTTACAGTATATATTTAGGTATATTAACATCAGAAAGAACATTTTTGCTGCTTAAATTTTTATTAAGAGCTCCGGGAAGGGAGGGAAGGAGACAATTTGGATCACATAACTTCAGAAAATGTATGGAGAAATTTATTACATGTAATTGGCAAATAAATAAATAAATAAATAAATGAAAATACATTTTTAGATACATTTTCCTTAAGGCCTCAGCTCAGACTCAGTAATTTGTTTGTAAACCTTTTTGAAGGAAAGGGATTAATTCATAAAGAGTGTTATTCTCTAGTCATTGTTATAAGCAGCCACTTCCTTTGTTACTGGCTACACCCTGCATGAATTGAGGATCTTTTTTTTTATGCCATGATCATTAGGATTAATATAAGTCCCAGATATATTTGCATATATACAGAATAGAAAATGCATTTTACAAAGATAATTTTCACATAGCTTAATTCCTAAATATTTGGCATTTAGGCACAAAATTAATGTGTGTCAACATTACTAGCAATTGGTATCATGATTTCTACAAATCCCTTTTGTGTTTTCTACAAACACGTCTTTGTCTGACAGTTCAGACTGTTATGCTCAAATTTAGCTTAGTTTCCCAAGATTCCTCCACAAAGGAGAAAAACAACCATGACAGAGCTAGTGTTCCAGTTGGGGATTTGGGGTGAGTTGAGAGATAATAATGGCTAAATCACATTTTAGCATCACAGATTTGAAGCTGCCAATGTTTGTAGATGACTTCAGTATCAAAAATTAAAAACCAAACAACCCATCCCAAATATTAAATAATGGGCAGATTTAAGAGTATACTCAGCTTGGAGAAAACCTCAATGATTTTGATAGGGAACAGAGTGAGCAGAGCTGGAAGAACATTTTATACAATAATAACATCACAGAGGAAAAACAACTTTGAAAAACATTAGAACTCTGATCTATGCAATAATAAACCACAAGACCATAAGACTAAAGATCAAACATGGCATTCATCCTCTGCCAGAGAATTGAGGAATTTAAAATGCAGAGACACATACATTTTCAAACATGGCCAATGTGGGCATTTGTTTTACTGGACTGTGAGTGTTTAAGAGGGTTTTATTTGTTTGTTTGTTTGTTTTAATTCAGTGTAGGTTGAGACTGTGGGAGAAATGGACCATCAATGCATTTTTTTCCAGATGGCAAAAAAAAAAATACACACATAAACACACACATATACATGTACACATACAAACACAAACACAGAAATACTTAAAATTGCATCTGATAAAGCAGAAAGCTCACTGTCTCTGGAATCAGAAGACCTGGGATCATATCTTGCCTCTGATGCTTATCATTTATGTGGCACTGGATAAGTCACTTAACCTCAGTTTCCTTGTCTATAAAATGAGGGGGTTGGATTAGATGACATTCGAAGACCCAACTATAAATCAGTAAATATTTATTAAACACCTACTATATGCCAAGCATTATTATAAAAACTCCAGATACAAAAGAAGGCAATAAATTGACCCTGCCCTCAAGAAGCTTACAGTCTAATGCAGTGATGACAAACCTTTTAGAGAACTAATGCCAAAACTGCAGTCCTCGTGTTGCATGTGAGCTATCCTTTTACCCCAGAAAGGGGAGGGAGGAAGTGCCCCCATTTGACTGCTGGGCAGAGGGATGGGTGATGTGAAAAATGTCTTCAGGCATGGTGAAGAGGGGAAGGAGAGAAGCCTCCTCTGGCATATGTGCCATAGGTTGGTTAACATGGGTCTAATGGGTGAGACAAATACAAGCAAGTTTATACAAAGTAAGATATATATATGCATACACACACACACACACACACACACACACACACACACACACACACACACATATATATATATATATATATATATATATATATATATATATGGCAGCTAAGTGGCTTAAGGAATAGAATGCTGGGCCTAAAGTCAGGAGTCAGGAAGATCATAGCTCAAATCTGGCCCAGACACTTACTAGCTGGGTGACCCTGGACAAGTCACTTAACCTTTATTTTATTTAATTCTCTGGAGAAGGACATGGTAAACCACACAAGTATCTTTGCCAAGGAAACTCCATGGTTCAGAGAGTTGTGAAAAGTTGGACACAACTTAACAACAATAATAATAAAAGTTACGTATAGTATATACAGAAAATAATTAACAAAAAGAAGGCACTAAAATTAAGAGGAGTTGGGGAAGGCTTTCTGTAGAAGGTAGGATTTTAATTGGAACTTAAAGGGAACCAAGGAGGCCAGTAGTCAGAGTGTAGAAGGGAGAGTGTTCCCACATGGGAAATAATCAGAGAGACTGGCCAAAAAGGAGAGTTCTTTGACCATGTGATCCAGTATCCTGATGATTCTTTGCTGCTATCTGAGAGAGAGTGTGGCTTAGAGATGAGGAATTTGAATTGTGATTTCAGAAGGGGGTGGGAGGTAGAGGGAGTTTTTAAAAGAGCCATGAAATAGAAGAACACCAGGAAGAGCCAGTTTAGACAAGGAAAACTAGTCAACAAGTTGAGAAGAAAATAGGGACCATGATACACTGAGATTGGGGAAATTTAGCAAGGAAATTCACTTGTAAAAAGTAGCAATATGTGGTTAGAGGTATGCCATTAAGGCAAGATTTAAAGGGGCTTCAATGAGAGCAGTTTTAAACTAACATCCTTTAGCAGGTAAATCTGGGGCCCAGATTAAAAAAAAGAATGTTGACTCTTTAGCCACTAAGAAAGCATGAAAAATAATTTAGCCTTCATCTGGGAAGAGAAAATAATATGGGTCATCTAGCAAGGAAAATAGTGACCCAAAGAATTAGGCTTGAGCAGGAGCTAGCTTTCCTGTAAAATAGAGGTAGTAGAAAATCCTGCCTGCAGGTTGTTTAATTGAATTAATGTAAAACTGGTACCTGTAACTTATGAATTCTTTGTACCCTTTGTAAAGATTGAAATTTAGGGGAGACTGAGGCAGGTAGAAATTAGTTTCTCTCTGCAAGGAGTGTTATATTTTTATGAGGTTTATTAAAGGTTAAGGATTAAAGAAAATACGGAATAAGAAAGCACATACCAGAGAGGCCTAGACAGGATAACCTCACATCATGGAAGAGATGTGTCTGCTCCAAAACGGAAGTCCAAAAAAGCTCCAGTAGGAGGAGAAATCCTTTAAATAAAGTTTTGTGATCTTGCCCAGGTGAGAATTCAGTGCGATTAGGGGGCATTCTGGGGAAGTGGAGCAAAGATTTCTGGGGATTGAAGTCCAGAGTTCAAATCCATTTTTTTACATTTTTCCATGTGATCATTTTTGGAAAAAAATTATTTTTTCCCCCAAAGGATCATAAAAACACAATTAACTTAAAGATTACAATAATGTGAGGATAAGAGAAAAAAAGAACAAAACCAATAATTGCTGGACACATTGACAGAAAGCCAGTTAGGGGGCAGTCCCCTTTGGCATGAAAGTATACATACAAATAAATGTTCAATCAGCTACACCCAAAGTTCATTTTTGTGCATCTTGTGGTCTGGAGGCTTCTTCATGGTGGCTTCTCCAACAGTTCAGTTTCTGGATTCAGAGAGGTAGCATCTTTCTTTACCTAAAATTCTTCTTAAAAGAAATTTAAACTTTGTAATTTAAATAATAACATTTTTTACACCTTTAATTCCTTTACATTATAACATAAAACTAGTATACCTTACACATGCATGTGTGGTTTGAGACCTATCAGTTACCCTTAACCTGGTTTAGCCCATGTGCTGAGATGGTTTTGCCAGAGTGAAGTTGCTCTGAATGCTTTAACTTTTGGGGGTTATAGTTGAGAGTTGGGTAAAAAGTGGATGAGCAGCTCTGAAAGGGCCATCATACCAAAGGTCCTAGTCCTCCTAGAATACCCCAGATGAGGACAACTTGCTCCAGTGGCCACAAAGGTGACTGAAGAAGATATTGTGGAAAGCTTAGATGTTTAGATGATGAGGAAGCCAAGTTCATCCATGGCATTCTGGGCTATCACCAGTCCTGCCATTTATCCTGCCATTGGTCTTGGATGACTCTAGAAGAGAGAATGAGGCTGATGACTTTGTGCAATGCTGCCTCACCTAAATCCAGTTCTCAAACAAGTTAGGATATCATATCATTGGCCCTTGACAACACGTGTATCAACACCACTAACAGTGTGCTTCTATACTTGTAATTAGTTGAATAATTAAAGGCAGCGAATTACAGTGAGTGACTTTTCCCTTAAAGTCCCATTGATTCCCATTGGTGATAAACAGTAGAATGTTACCCCAGTCACAGAATTAAAGAGACTCAGAATCAGAATGGACCTCAATACTACAATGCAGTGACCTTCAAAACAATATGGTACTGGCTAAGAGAAAGAAGAGTGAATCAATGCAATAGACTTGGGGTAAATGACCTCAGCAAGCTAGTGTTTGATAAACCCAAAGATCCCACTTTTGAGACAAGAACTCACTATTTGACAAAAACTGATAGGAAAATTAGAAAACAATATTGAAAAAATTAGTTTTAGATCAGCATCTTTTACCCTAAACCATGATAAATTCAAAAATGGGTAAATGACCTAAATATAAAGAGTGAAATCATAAATTAGATAAACATAGAATAGTATACCTGTCAGATCTATGGAAAAGGAAAGAATTTAAGACCAGACGAGAGACAGAGAACATTACAAAATGTAAAATGAATAATTTTGATTATATCAAATTTAAAAGGTTTTGTACAAACAAAACCAATGCAACTAAAATAGAAGGGAAGCAATAAACTGGGGGAAAAATGTATAACACAACTCTCTGACAAAGGTCTAATTTCCAAATATATAAGAAACTAAGTCAAATGTACAAGAAATTAAGCCATTCTCCAATTGACAAATGATCAAATGATATATGAATAGGCAGTTTTCAGATGAAGAAATCAAAACTATCAATAATCACACAAAAAAGTGTTCTAAATCTCTTATAATTAGAGAAATACAAATCAAAACAACTCTGAGGTATCACCTCACACCTAGCAGATTGGCCAAGATAAAAGTAATGAAAAATAATAAATATAGGAGGCAATTGGGACACTAAAACACTGCTGGTGAAGTTGTAAAGTGATCCAACCATTCTGGAAGGCAATTTGGAATTATGAACAAAGGACTTTTTAAAAATGCATACCCCTTGATCCAGCAATATCACTACTAAGTTTGTATTGCAAAGAGATAATAAGGAAAAACACTTGTATAAAAATATTCATAGCCGTGCTCTTTGTAGTAGCAAAAAAATTGGAAAATGAGGGGGTGTCCTTCAATTGGAGAATGACTGAACAAATTGTGGTATCTGATGGTGATGGAATACTACTGTGCTTTAAGGAATGATAAACTGTTTGATTTCCATACAAGCTGAAAAGACCTCCTCAAACTGATTCGGAGTGAAATAAACAGAACTGGGAGAACATTATACACAGAGACTGAAACATTGTGGGACAATCATATGTGATCGACTTTGCTACTGATAGCAATGCAGTGATCCAGGATAATCCCAGAATGCTATCCACATTGAGAGAAAGAACTGTGGGAATAGAAACATAGAAGGAAAACATTTGATTTTTCACTTGTTTATATGGGTTTTGGATGTGGGACTTTGTTTTTTTTTTTAAGAGTATTACAAAAATGCTTAATATGGAAATAGATATTGAGTGATAATACATGTATAAACCAGTGGAACTGCTTGTTGGCCCTGGAAGGGAGGAGGGGAAAAGGGAAGGGAAAGTACATGAATCATGTAACCATGGAAAAATATTTAAATTAAAAAAATGTTTTTAAAAGAATGGACCTAAAGATGTCCTGCTGTCTGTATCTGGACAAGAATCTCCTTTCATACATAGAGTTGAAATTAATCTTTTCGTGCCATTCTTCTCCTCTCCCTCCTCTCCCAATCCCACAATATTCTTTTTTTCACTTGTCAGCTCTTCATGGTCTCCTGGCAGGTTATGGTTCTCAAGATCAAACCAATGTTTATGATTTCTAGTCACAGGATTTAGAATAGTGCTTCTCAAAGGGTATGCCACTGCAGAGTTTTGCTAGTTATCCCTGGAATTATACAAAACTTAAGCCTGCCATTGTGTGCACTCGGGAGAGTCACATGATTATCTCTCAAAGTGCCAGGATTTCTCATTGCAAAGAACAATACTGTGTGATGGGCAAAAATAGTTTGATAATCACTGATCCAGAACAGTGCCATAGGTGGTCTAGAAATAAAACTCTCAGATGGTTATGTTCCCACTGGGAGTCACCTCTAAAATGTCTCTTGAGAAGAGACAATCTGGTGTTTTGGAAGAGTGAAGGACTATAGTTAGGGGAGATCATGAATTTGAATTCTACTTATAATATCTCCTAGTACAGGCAAATTATTTAAATTATCTTTTAATTAAATTATTTAACCTAAGTCTCAAATTTATCATTTGTAAAATGGAATAATAATGCCTGTAGCACCCATTCCATAGGGTTATTTTAGGGATCAAATGAGATAATGATGCCTGTAAAGCATTTTAAGGCTATATAAATATCCAGCATACTGATGATTCTCTATTCATGTGGCTTGGAGAGGAGAACTTTGAGTTGTGATCTCAGAAGGAAGTTTTTTTTGGGGGGTGGGGGTACATGGAGGAAGTTTTTCAAAGAGCCATAGAATAGAAGAATACTAGGAAAAGATAGTTTAGACAATGAAAATTGGTTATCTGGTTGAGAAAGAAATAGATTGAGATTAGGGAAAACTTAGCAGATAAGTGCACTTGTAAAAGTAGCAATATGTGGACATAGGCATGCTATCAAGTCTTAAAGATGATAGGAAACTACTGGAATTTACTGTGTACGGGAATGGTATAATTTGACCCATCCTTTAGGAAAATCATATTGGTGACCAAAAGGAGTGGGAGAGGCTTGTGGTGAAAATATCTACCAACAGGCTATTGAAATAGTACAGGCATATGATGATGAAGGCCTACACCAGAATGGTGGCAATATTAGAAGAGAGAAGGGGGCATGTTTGAGAAATGTTGCAAATAGACAGGCTTTGGGAACAGATTAGATATGGGGGTGAGAAGTACTGAGGGGCTGAAGATGACACATAGGTTGTGAATCTGAGGGACTCAAAAGATAGTGTTACTCTCAACAGTTATAGGGAAATTAGGATAAAGAGAGGGTTTGTTGGGGGCGGGGGGGGGGGGAGTGATGAATTTAGTTTTGGCCATGTTGAGCTTAAGATGTCTATTGGACATCCAGTTCAAGACAGCTGAAAGGCAATTGGAGATGTGACATTGGAGATCAACAGAGAGGTTGAGTTAAGATAAAAAGATTTGAGAATTGTTAGCATAAATATGGTAATGGTAATTAAATCCATTGTTGCTGATGAGATAACCTGATTGAGATTTGCTGATGAGTAAAGTAGTGTAGAGGGAGAACAGAAGAGGGTCCTTGGATAGAGCCTTGTGGGACCCCTGTGATTAGAGGCTTTGATCTGGATAAGAATCCACCACGAAGAATGAGGAGCAATTAGACACATAGGGGATAACCAGAAGAAAGTAATATCCTTAAAGCACAGAGAAGAGAGTATCAAAGAGGAGAGAGTGGTTAATTGTGTCAAAGAGGTCATGGAGAAATAAAGATTGAGAAAAGGCAATTCAGCAACTAAGAGATCATTGGTAACTTTAGAGAGAGGAATTTTAGTGGAATTATAAGGCAGAAACTGGATTGTAAAAAGTTAAGAAGAGAATGATGGATAAGAAAGTTAAAACACTTATTGTAAACGGCCTTTTCAAGGAGTTCAGCCACAAAGGGCAGAGAAGATATAAGAGGATAGTTAGCAAAAATGAAAGGATCAAATGAGGATTTTTTTTCAAAATAGGGGATAAATGGACATGTTTGTAGGTGCCAGTGAATGATCCAGTACATAGGGAGAGATTGAAAGTAAGTGAAAGAGTGGAAATTATAGGGAGGCCAATCCAGGAAACTGGATGGAATGGTATCTCTTGAGCAAGTAGAGGAGTCAACATTGATGAGGAGTAAAACCATTGATCTTGTGAGACAAGGGGGAAGAAGGAAATCATGAGTGATGGGAGATAAGGAAGAGGGGAGAAACATTAGGCAAGTTTGTCAGCTTAGAGGGTAGAGGAGAGGGAATCATGGATGGTATGAGGAGAGATAAAAAAGTTTGAGAGAGCTTCAGTGGAGAGTGGGATAGTGAATTGATAAGATGGGTATAGTAAGATTGTCTAGCAGCAGTGGGCCAAGACAAGATTAGGTAACATATATTTGTGTTGGACTCAGAACATGGCATGATTTTCTCCACCTTCATTCAGCAGCATAGGTATAGGAGCAAAGGCAGTAAATGGTGGGAGTGGTCCAGAGGACAGTATAGAGTTGAATTGGTTCACAAAGGAGTCAAGATGAGGGAAAGAGGAAAAGGGGTTTGTATAATAGTTTAGAATCAGTGTGATGTATAAAATATGACTATGTATCTGAAAAATGTTCATTGTTGAAAGGAAGACATCTCTCCTATTACCAAAAGGGACGGAGTCTGGATTCTGGGGCTAAAGACAACTCCCCACCAACTTTCATCTTTCTCTTTCCTCAAGGGACAAACATAGTAGGAGATAAAAGGTCTAAGTCAAAGGGCAAGTTGCTCCTCTCCATACCAGAAATTCCCTCATTGCATTTGGGTGATCAGGCTGGCAGCAGGTTTATATTGCCCTAACACAGCACTAAACTTTTCAGGATACATCCCCCTCATCTCCATATGGGAATTGGGCTATCCTTATGGTAAAGGACCAAGGCAGCTAGGTAATTCAGTAGATAGAGCGTTAGGACTGGAGTTAGGAAAACTTGAATTCAGATTTGGCCTCAGATACTTATTAGTATCTTTTCCAAGAAAACTCCATGGACAGTATGGTCAATGGGGTCATGAAGGGCAGGACATGCCTGAATGACTCAAAAACAACAACAACATGGTAAAAAACATGATGCCTCCCTTGTCATCTTGAGAAATTCAGAGGGGGCCCCCCACTGTATGTCTGGTGAAACTTTTTGTATCAGTAGAGTCAAGAACCCAATCAAATCCCAGATAGAGGGTTTTTTATTTTTAGGGGGGGTTGGCCTTTTAGGGAAAACTAATCCCTATTCTGGGAAATGGGAGAATCCCATTCCTATCACAGGTAAGGTATGAAGCTTAGAAAAGAGGTTTGGAACATCAGTTGGGGAAAAAATGATAAAGAATCATTTAGGTATAGTAAAAGTAATACCTTTTTATAGCAAGTAAACTGTTGAGATATGAGAATATAAATTTGTATTGTATTAGAGGGTTGGTTTGGGTATAATGGAGAAAGAATTGATGTTAAATGCCCAGAAGGTAGGAGAGTGAGATGGATTCCCCCCTTCAATCTTCCTCAAATATGTCTCCTCACTAATCCTGCCTTTACTCCTCTCTAATAACTGATTTTAATGGGTGAACCTCTTGGAGAAAGAGAGAAATCAGCTGTCTCCCTCTTCCACTATGGCAAAGAAGCCAATTTAGGATAACTAACAACTTTATTCTAACAAATTGTGGTTAAGGGGTAAGATGAGAAAAATGTCTACAGGTTAGGGCCTATAGGAAAGAGGGTAAAGGAAGTCCCTGTCTGTCTAAAATATCTTTTTCCCTCCCTCCAAAGTTGAGACACTCAGGCTTTGCCAGCCTGGTCTCTGAGAGGCTCAGGTTTGTGAGCCCTGGTCTCTCTCACAGCAGAGCCAATGTCCAGACCCAGGGTGTCACAGGAGCTGTGCGAGATCTTGTTATGCTGTTCGTATTCTTCTCAGGTTCTGCCACACTTCTTGGTATCTTTGGGAGGAAATGGTGGTTAAATTCAATGAGGGATTTTGTATGGCTCAGGATACAGTCTCTGATCAGACCTGCACCTTTGCTGTCTCAAGATAGAGAGAGCGATCAACTGCCTCTCCTTGGAATCTCCTCTTCCCTCAAGATTCAAGCCTTCTCAACCAACCCCCTATGGATGGAAACCTTTGCATGTCTTCCAGGCTCTGTCATTCAAAGTCTCTGGATTATTCCTCCATCACAGTATTGGACACATTGATACATATTGGACAGGTGACTTCCTACAGTTCTCTCGAAGCATATGATTAGAAGAAAAAGCAGTTGAGTAAACCAGGGTTTGATTTGACATGATCAGCAATAAAAAGTGGTTTCAAAATTCTTAGTTATGGAAGTTGAACCCTTGTGGGTGATGACAAAATAAAACTTATGACCCGTTGTGAGCCTCATATAGATTGAAAGCATAGCTCATGGGAATAGAGGACTTTGAAAAAGTAGGAGGTTAAGATGTTTGAAGGAAAATCAACATGTAGCTGGAAATCCCCTGTTATTAGAGCAGAGGTTAGGGTAGAAGAGAAGCCTGAGAGCCAAGGACTAAACTCCTTAAGAAAGGAAATGTAATTTAGGACTTTTGTTGTTTCATTATTTCAGTTGTGTGATTCTTGGTGAACCGTTTTCTTGGCAAAGATACTGGAGTGATTTGCCATTTTCTTTTCCAGTACGTTTTACAGATGAGGAAACTGAAATAACAAGGTTAAGTGACTTGCCCAGGATTACACAGCTAGCAAGTGTCTGAGGGTAGACTGGAACTCAGAAAGATGAATATTCCTGACTCCATGCTCAGCACATTACCGATGGTGCCAACTAACTGACCATCAGGGATCATTAAATAATTGCCACCAGCAAAAATCTGGAAATTGAGGGGATGTCCCTCAATTGGGGAATGACTGAACAAATTGTAGTATATGGTGGTGATGGAATACTATTGTGCTATAAGGAATGGTGAATCCCTTGATTTTTATAAGAACTTGAAGGACCTACATGAACTGATGCAGAGTGAAATGTGCAGAACCAGAAGGGCATTATACACAGTAACTGAAACACTGTGAGACAATCAAATGTAATAAACTAAGCTACTAATAGCAATGCAGTGATACAGGACAATCCCAAGGGACTTAGGAGAAAGAATGCTATCCACATTGAGAGAAAGAACTGTGGGAGTAGAAATGCAAAAGAAAAATGTATGATTTATCACTTGTTTATATATGGACATATGAATTGGGATGTTGGTGTTAAAAGATTACTCTAAGGGGCAGCTGGGTAGCTCAGTGGATTGAGAGTCAGGCCTAGAGATGGGAGGTCCTAGGTTTGAATGTGACCTCAGACCCTTCCTAGCTGTATGACCCTGGGCAAGTCACTTTAACCCCCATTGCCTAGCCTTTGCCACTCTTCTGCCTTGGGACCAATACACAGTATTGATTCCAAGATGGCAGGTAAGGGTTTAAAAAAAGAAAAGATTACTCTATTACAAAAATGAATAATATGGTAGCAGGTATCGAATGATAATACATGTATAACTCAGTGGAATTGCTTGCTAGCTCTGGGAGTGGGGAGGGACCAGGGAAGAGAGAGAATATGAATCATGTTACCATGAAAAAAATTAAAAAATAAAATAAATAATTGCCACCAAAAAGAGAAGTTGTCAAGTGGAGTCAGAGAAAAGTTCAAATAGTAGCTGAGAGGAACAAGGAGAATGCTGACACTCCATTCTAGGAACAATGTGTTGAAGAATAGTGGGGAGAGTAAAGAAGTTATAAAGCATATGAGAGAGAATGGCCAGGAAATGCAGTCTTCTGCCCAAAACCAGATCTCCTTCCCCACCAGAAAATGAAAGTAGTATGAGATAATTGGCTTAAGATAAAGGGAAGTTTGTTAAGAATAGAAGGGAATCCAGGTGGCATAGTGGAATGAATGGGTAGAGTTAAATGGAAACAGGGGAGGGAAGGGCTAAGGCTAATGGGGAGAAAGGATAAGAAGTTTTGACAAGGGAGAAGGGATATTTTTTCATAAGTAGCTTGGGGATTCTGAATCACCGCCGATTAAAGGAGTAAGATGTAGGAGTTTGCCATCCATGGTTGATGGAGTCTAACCTTTTGCCTGGATTTCACAACTTGTAGAGTCTAGAAACATTCCTGTGGGCCCTGGGATTCCCCACCTCTTCCACCCCACAATCCTTTAGCAGCCTATCGCCCTCTTCTTTATTTCTTCTTTATAGGTGCCTTTACCCCAACCTCTGTAGGAAAATGTGTGTGTGTGTGTGTGTGTGTGTGTGTGTGTGTGTGTGTACACACACATAAAATTGGTGCATATGTTAGACCTTCCAAAGAAAGTAGGATGAGCAGCTCTCTGTAGGACATTAAGGAGGAGGGGTCAAAGATCTGGCCAAGTTGTTAACCTTGAGTCTCCTAATTGGCAAGTTTTTAGAGGGCAAGGACTCTGCAGGTTTTCATCTTTGTACCCCCAGTACCTAACATAGAGTAGGTGGTGGTTGTTTGGTTGTTTTTCTTTGTGATCCTATTTAGAGTTTTCTTGGCAAAGATACTGGAATGGTTTGTCATTTCCTTCTCCAGATCATTGTACTTATGAGGAATGAGAAAACTGAGGCAAACAAGGTTAAATGACTTGCCTAGGATCACACAGCCAGTAAGTGTCTGAGGACAGATTTGAACTCATAAAGAGGAGTCTTCCTGACTCCAGACCCACTGAACTCTATCTAACCACTGAGCTATCTAGCTGTCCCAATATACAGTAGGTCCTATTGAAAATTTGTTGAGTTAAATTATATGCTTTGCAAGAATGGTAGTATTTATTGGGGCAACTCAGTGGCTCTATGAGTACAGACAGGAGATCCTGGATCAAATCTGGCTTCAGACACTTCCTAGCTGTGTGTCCCTGGACAAGCCACTTACCCCCACCCCCACCCCCCGGTTCTAAGGCAGAAGGTAAAGGTTTAAAAAAGAGAGAGAGAATGGTGGTATCCTTGGCAGAAGCAGAACAATGGCAAAAAGGAGCTGATTTTGTAGGAAATTTGATTAATTTGCTCGTTGAGTAGCCTCTGAGGTACAGGATCACATCTAGGGCACTTGTTTTTGGAGGGAGACCCCAGTACAGCATTCCCCACTTCGTCTGTGCTTGTGGTTTTTGGTGAGCGGTATTTCTACTTGGTTCTAGATCTAGGTTTCTGTGTCAGTAAGTTAGAAATTAGATGTACAATGGCACTTTAAGCTTCAGTGCCTAAACCTAAAAAAGCCCTGTTTAAATGAAGAATCTTCCACTGGTCTTCCATTAATAAGTGTTTTTTTGTAGCATTGTTTCAGATAACAAATTGTTATATCCCATTTCATTCATGAAATTCCTGAGAGTTGGTAATATAAAACTTTCCTTTTGGGAGCACAAGGAAGTTGGATAAGTACTGGTGATATTAAATTTTCCACTTATTTTTCTATTTCATATTCTAAACCTCTTACCAATGATCTCTGCTTATAGACTGTGAACTGGGCTCAAAATTGAACAGGAAGAAGAGAGTGGGTGGAAATTGTGCAGCTCTTTTAATGATCCTCAACAGGGAAACAATATGAGAGTTCTGAAATGATTAAAATTCTTTGGAGGCTGTATGTTAATTTTATAATTATTATATATTAAATAGTAGAAAGCAGGCCAGAGAAAAAGAGAAGCCCAAGCTTCTTGGCTGGCTTGCCAGGAATATGAGAGCCTGGGGCTGCCCAGCCAGCCAGAGCTTCTAGCCACTTGCTACACCAGCAACTGAGCAAGCCCACAGACTGCCAGCCTTGTAAGTCCACGGTTCTAGGGGGGAAAAAAAAGGCCGACTTCTGTCCCCTCTGTTAACTTATGCTCCTTGTGATGTCTTTTTCCTCCCACGCCTCTCTAGAAAGACAAAAGAACTTAGACCTCAATCAGTACAAGAGGCAGGTCTTCCAGATGCCAAGAACAACAGGTGGCGATCCAAAATGTCTACACATTACATTTGCCCTTTTCCCTACATGGGTCTGCCTAGCTCATTTAATTAATTCACTACCCAAGAGACTTTTTTTAAATTCAAGGTTAATTTATTTTCCAATTACATGTAATAACAATTTTCAACATGTGTTTTCTAAAATAATGAGATCCAAATTGCTTCCCTCAATCCCTTCCCTCCCCACTCTCAGAGATAGAAAGCAATTTGACATGGGTTATACATGTATTATCCTACAAAGCATACTTCCATATTGGTCATTATTGTGAGAAAATACTAATATAAAATCAAAACAAAATAAACCATAAATAAACTAATGTGAAAGATAGTATGCTTTGATCTGCGTCGGACTCCATCAGTTCTTTCTCTAAAGGTGGATACCTTCTTTGTCCTAAGTTCTTCAGAATTGCCCCAGATCATTGTGTTGCTGAGAACAGCTAAGTCTTCCACAGTTGATCATTATACAATATTGCTGTTATTAGCATACAACATTCTCCAGGTTCTGCTTATTTTGCTCTGCATCAATTTATGTAGATCTTTCTAGCTTTTTCTAAAAACATCTTGCTTATCATTTCTTATAGCACAATAGTATTCCATCACCAATATATGCCCAAATGGTTAGTCATTCCCCAATTAATGGGCATCCCCTCAATTGCCAATTTTTTGACACCACAAAAAGAACTACTATAAATATTTTTGTACAAATAGGTCCTTTCCCTTTTTTTTAATCTCTTCGGGGTACAGACACAATAGTGGTATTACCAGATCAAAGGGTATGCATGTTTTTATAGCCCTTACGGCATAGTTCCAGATTACCCTCCAGAATGGTTGGATCAGTTCACAACTGCACCAACAATGCAGTAGGTTTCTTAATACAATGTTGACTTCATTATATATGTGTGTGTATTGTTGTTCAGTTGTGTCTGACTCTGCATGACACCATGGATTTTATCTGTGGTTCTCTTGGCAAAAATTATGGAATAGTTTGACATTTCCTTCTCCATTATGTCCCCATTTTACATAAGAGAAACTGAGGCAAATAGGTTTTAAGTGACTTGCCCAAGATCATACAACTATAAGCATCTGAGACCAGATCCAAACTCATCTTTCTGAATTTGGTCCCAGTGCTCTATCTACTATAACACCACCTAGCTGCTCCATGTATATACAGATATACAGACAGACAGACAGACAGACAGACAGGTAGACAGACAATCAGATAGATAGATAGATAGATAGATAGATAGATAGATAGATAGATAGATAGATAGATAGATAGATAGATAGGTAGCTAGGTAGGTAGGTACACTCTGATATGAGATACAAAACATTTTTAATTGTGTTACTGATTAGATCAGTTTTTCAGATACATATCAATAGTTTCTTATGTGTATAGAGAGGAGGGGGAAAGAGAATCTATATTTAGGATATCTAGTACATATAATATGTGATATATTCTATATACATTTGGTATATAGAATATGTAGTATATGTGATATGTAGTTTACGTGTGTATGTAGTATATGTATATGCAGGGGGAGAGAGATTTGGAATACAAAACATTGTTAATCATTTTAATGGTTCGATCAGTTTTTTCAGATACACATCAGCATTTTTTTATGTGTACAGAGCAGGGGAAGAGACAGTCTATTAAATATATCTAGTTTATAGCGTGTATTATAAACTCTAGTATATGTATACATTCTATTCTATATACTACAGGTAGTATATAGAACAAACAGCACATGATAGTTTACATACATACACAATAGATAGTTTTCTATGTGTGTGTGTGTGTGTGTGTATAGTAGGTATGTATGTATGTAGATCGAGAGATAGATAGACAGTTTCTGTAAAGTCAAGCAATGCCTGTTCAGGTGCAGAGTTGGACTAAATAACCTCTGAGGTCCCTTCCCAAAGGGATTTTGTGATTTAAGAACCGTCTTGCTTTTTTCTCGTTACATAAAAATGCATTTTCCTTTCTTCTTTATCCTTCACAGGTACTTCTTATTTAACGGACATAGTTTGGTGGTCTGGAACAATTGCAAGTAAGTATGTCCTAAAGATGACTTATTTTTCTCTTTAAATCAATCACTCATTCCAGACATAGTGAGGCATCTGGGGGGGATGATATCCTGGTTCTTTCTGGATGACTTTAACTTCACTCTGCTTCTTCTGGGTACTTGAAGTACCTTCTGGAGCTCTTCATTTACTCCTTTTCTTGCTTCCTTTTTTTTTTTAAATAGGATAAGTAAGGGTAGAAATGAGGAGGAAGCAGAGAGGGAGAGTAGGGAGAAAGAACTAGTGGGGGGAACGGAAAGAAAGGAATAGGGAAAAAATTATCCCATTATCTTTTCCCTCCATTACAATGCTCAAGATATGTCTCTAATTTCAAGCCATTACATCCTAAAGACCATTCTAAAATCGAAGGTAAATACTGTTTTTTCAAATTACCAAATAGACACAGGTTCCATGTGAAGTAAGTGAAATTTCATAAGTTGAAATATTCACCTTAAAAAACAAACAAACAAACAAAAAACCCTTAACCTTCTGTCTTGGAATCAGTGCTAAGCTAAGGGCTAGCCAATGAAGGTTAAGTGACTTGCCCAGGATCACACAACTATGAAGTATCTGAGGTCACATTTGAACCCAGGATCTCCTGTATCTAGGCCTGGCTCTCAATCCACTGAACCACCCAGCTGCCCCCAGAATATATACTTTTGTTCATCAATATAAATACTATACCAGTAATTTAAATGACAGAGTATTTAAGTAAATGAGAATTTTAATTCTGTGCCTTGACTTCCTCAGAGGAAAGACATGTTAGAAACTGAACAGATACAGAGGGTTATTTTTAAAGTTGTTTTTTTAATATTAAGAAATGTGAAGTGCCTTATTTTTTATAGAAATGTTCCCCTTTAAGGATTATTAGAAATTTTCAGTTGGTATTGAAATATGTACAGTATCCACACCACCTTGGGCACCAATCCTGAGAATCTTTATGCATATTTTAAAGATATTTCAAAAGTATGGGTTGTAAGGTCTTTCTCATGTACCTGAAGAATATATAATATAACGTATTATAATATAATAATATAATAACTATTATCTACTCTACAAGGGAAGAGACTCCATAAAATGAATTTCTCATGTTCTAATGTAACTCATATTTTGTGTTCATTTGGTTGTCAATGCTATTCAATGACTAAAAACCAGTGTTTTCAATACTGTCTCTAATATTGGCTCCAAAGCTAAAATATTCTAAATCATTTTAATGGTTTAACAACAGTGCTCCAGAGTTTCAGGGTAGGCTATTTTGTAGAATATAAATATATGTAAGTAATTTTTTCAAATTAATTGTCAAAAATTTTAGATTCTATCCTGTGCCTTTCTCCTGGGCCAATTGTTAATTCTTTTATGCCAAAGGACATCTTAATGTAATAATTACAAGATATATTTTTGTGATTCTCTTAACAGTGGCTCTTGGTCAGATTGGAAATTTCTTGGCTTATACAGCAGTTCCTACTGTACTGGTCACTCCCCTTGGTGCTCTTGGTGTTCCATTTGGGTGAGCATTGAAATTTTGCATTGTAATATTTCATAGATGGGTAGGAAATGAAGGGGAGTTTCCATTAAACATAAGAGTTTTTCCATTAAAAGGATAAAAATAGTAAGTTACATATCATTGGTGGGTCTACCCTAAGGCAGAATTTCTCACATCTAATTTAATCCTGGTTATTAGATAATTTTTCTTGCAGAAATTTGCTTTAGCATATTTCAGAATGTGTTAATGTGACTTAATTATGGACATCTATAACTTCCAGTTATGATATGAATAATAGTTTTTATTTTACTCTTCTTTAAATCTGGTACTTTTCCAAAAGAACTAGCAACTATTCTCGGAATTCTTGGCAAGGATTCTAAAGCTAGTTATAAATTCCATTAAATTAAACTTTAATTTTAAAAACTACAGTAATTATTTGTATGGAACATTCATTACATAACTTAATTTTAAAAAATCCTTTGTTAAATGCTAGTGTCCTATTTGTCTTTGGAAGAAGTGAGATTCCTGAGAAAAATAGGGGAAATGGAGATAAAATCTAAGTTTTTAAAAATCCATTTTAAACTTTTAAAGCTTTTAAACTATAGAATTCCAGAGTCCCTTTGAAAGTATAGGTATGAAGGGCATATTTAATTTTTATGTCTTCCCTGTCACCTCACATGAAGATTAAAGAAGTTCCATAACTTCAAAATGTTTTAAAGTTGAATTATATATTAGTGTTTTTTTATAGCTATAGCTTGTCTATGTAGGGAATAGATGTAAAAGACATATATATGTATGTATGCCTATTTTATATTCAATTTAATATAACTTTTTGGAATTAATTTTTAATTTAATAAACACTTATTTCCTCTCTGATTTCTACCAATCACATGGGGGGGGGGGGGGCGGGAAAGGGAAAGGGAAAACAAAGCCCTCCTAACAAGTATGCATGTTTGAACAAAATAAATTCCCATATTGGATATATCCAAAAATGTGTCTCATTCTGCATATTTTTAGTCTATAACATCTCTGATATGTTTAATCATATTTTCTCTCTGATCTAATTTGTAATGAAAGATAGATTCTCTTGGAAAAAATACTTAGACCCCAATAAATAAATATACATATAATAAACAGCACTTTCTGATTTCTCTAGGCCCTTCCTTCATCAATTATTCCCACTCTCCTTTGGTATCTTCCATTTGTCCCTTCCATTAGCTCTTTGATTTCTCTCCCTTGTACACTTGAAGTTTAGTCCTTCACTGGGTCTGTGATCTCATTGATGTGAGTATTCTCTCTTCCAGCATAGATTGCCACCCATTCACAACTTTCACATACCATGTGATCCTTGTGTTCTTCAAAAATCCTTTAAAAACATCTGCCCAATGGAGGCCTTCATGTAGGTTGGGGATTATTAACAGGGGGTTGATGAATTTGATTTATTATTTTGATAACTGGATTTTAATATAATTGATGTACTTTGTAATCCTATGTATTTTGTTTAGGCATTTAAAAATATTATTTAGGACAGCAAGGATCTGGGTTCAAATTTGGCATCAGACACTTCTTAGCTGTGTGACCCTGGGCAAGTCACTTAACCCCAATTGCCTAGCCCTTGCAGTTCTTCTGACTTGGAACTGATACATAATATCTATTCTAAAACAGAAGGTAAGAGTTTAAAAAACAAAATATCTTTTAGTCATCCCTCAAAGGTTTCTGTGACACACAAATTAGCAATCTCAGATCTGGACATTTTATATTTCTTGGATATGAAGGAAGTATTTTTTATCGAGTTATGTATTGACCCACCTATTTTTAGTCATTTTCTAGATTATATTCCTTATATTTCATTTTTACCATGTAAGCTATCATTGATTAACATAATGTATCATATTTATACTTACTATGTCTCTCAAAAATTTTTTTAAGGCTGTAGGGGCTTCTTTGACCAAAATAAACTTTTCCAGATCATGTTACCTTTTTAGGTTTCATTTATTTTTTTTTGTTTCAGGTCAAACCTATAGTAGAACACACCTGCTAACTCATTTTATTCAATATCCTTTAACCCTCTTGTAATCTTTTATTCCTACCAACTTGACAAAATTATTCTTAGATCTCTCTATTGATCTCCTAATCTTCAAATCTCCTGGCCTCTCTTTAGTTCCTCTTCTCTCTGTATTTCTGATTTAATGATGAGAATCACTCTCTTCCTTCTCGGCACTCTTCTTCCTTGTCTTCTGCGACATTGCCCTCTCCTGGTTCTTCCCCCGACTCTCTATTTTTGTATTTGTTATTTGTTATCATTGTTATTTGGTTCCTCTTTCTGTCATGTCTTCCTTTCTCCACCCTGCTCTCTCTCCAAAAGTTGGTATTTCTCAGTCTTACTTTTTGCATTCTTTTTTTTCTTAATGTTGTTTCCTTTGGCTATTTCTCTATCTTTTCTGATTATTTTTTAATCTATAACTTTAACCCTCTTGAGCTCCTGACTAATATTTCTCTTTCTTGGATAGCTCTACCTGAATGTACTTCCAGGATTTCAAAATTTCAATTCTCCAATGGATCAGTGATCTCCATGGGTAGGTACCCCCTGTAGTAATGCAACTTGCAACTCATCAATCCTGTGTGATCCTTGCCCTTGTGTTCCTGTACAACCATCATAGGGGGTCCATTGTATTGGAAGCCTTCCTGGAATTCTCTTGACATTGAGTGAATACCATTGAAGCACGTCATCTCTTCTTCAGTTATCCCTTGCTCTTGCCATTTGGTTGGCTTGTTTATAGTTAAAATCATTTGTCACCAAGATGACATCCTTTATTTGGCTACTTTGGGGTATTTTTTCATTAGTAATATATTGTATCTTACTTCTATACACCATGTGCCTTTCCACAGCCCTTTGTACAACACTGGACTTTAATTCTTTGAAGATAGTAGTGTTCTATTACTCACAGCTTTATAGCATGAACAGATGACATCCCAAAAAAGAAGTGATTACTAGATCCCTTTTCTACCTTTTAGTCCCTGCCACTGCAGAAGAAGGGGACTGAGCAAGAATGAGTCATTTTTTTTCTCTCTTATAGATTGCCATGGCCAAGTAATCACCAGTCTTCTATTGTTGAGCTTCTCTGTATCTGGCAAGGATGATCCTTGAGAGCAGACATAGTTTGTTGCCAGAACTATATTGAAAGCCTTTCCCGTAGGGTAAAACTTACCTAAGATTTGCTCCATTGGCACAGCTTTTGAGAATCCAGGGTTACTTCCACATGAGGAATGACTTTGTGGAGGAGGATTTCAATTCAAAACCACACACTCCATCCTTCCTATAAATCCCATGCTTCTTTCTGATTTCCCCGTCTCTGTCAGCAAAACAATCACCAATCAATCAATAAATAATGTGTCTACTGTGTGCCAATAAAACTGTCAAGAAACTGGGTATACCTGGGCAAAAAAAAAAGCCCCCAAAAGACAGTTTCTGCCCTCAAGGCAATTAGATTATATTAAGGGAGAAATGAACATAAATATGCATATGTGAAATAAATTTAAGATGACTTTTCTGGGGAAATGTGAGCAGCTTGGAGGGGTCATAAAAGGGCTAATCAGAAGGTGGTTCTTGAGCTGAATTTAGAAGGAAACTAGGAATTTTAAGAGTAGAGGTGAGAACAGAATATGCTCCAAGGATGGGGAACAGCTTGTACAAAGATAAGGAGAAAAGAAGGTGGAATAGCAAGAAGGCCAGTTCAATTAGACTAAAGTGGGTGAAAGAGAGTACTGAATAAAAGTAGATTGGAGTCAGATTGTGAAAAGCTTTCCCTGCCAGACAGAAGAGGTCATTTGTGATCTTAGAATTAATAGGAAGACACTAAAGTTTATGGAGCAAGAGAAGGGATTTATACTTTAAGAATATTGTTCTTCAGTCACGTAGCAAAAAACCCTAAACCCCAGTGAATAAAATGGTAGGTCTGGAGTCTTACTAGCAGTGTGACCCCAGGCAAGTTACTTAACACTGTTTGCCTCAGTTTCCTCATCTGTAAATAAGTTGGAGAAGGAAATGGCAAACCACTCCAGTATCTTTGCCAAGAAAACCCCAAATGAGGTCACAAAGAGTAAAAGACATGACTGAACAACAACAAACCATCCAAGTCAATAAATCCTGTTACTGTTTGTGTGATATTGTTCTAATCCAAGGGTGGGCAGTTTGGGTTATCTTGTGATCTAAGAATTGCATTTGCATTTTAAAATAAAATAAAATGTTATTGATAAATGTAAAAGCATTTCTTAGTATATGAAAACAGATGATGGAAGAATTTGGCCCCTGGACTTGGTTTGTGGACCACTCTTGTAATCTTTCCTTTTCTCTCTCAGATAGCACTTCTACCACTTTAGTTTAAGCCCCTATTGTCATTGCCACTCAACTAATCCCTCTGCTGCCTTTTTTTTTAATCCTCATCTTCTGTCTTAGCATCAATAATAGGTATTGGTTGCAAGGCAGAAGGGTGGCAAGGGCTAGGCATTTGGGGTTAAGTGACTTGTTCAAGATCACACAGCTAGGAAGAATCTGAGGCCAGATGGCTGTCTGTCCACTGAACTATCCAACAACACTGATCCCTTTGCTTTCTAATTCATCCTACGAATACTGCTAGCTTAATTTTCCTAAAGTGAAGCTTGAATCTTCATCATTTCCACCATCATCAACAACTAACAATTTTGTAGAAACTATCATTTAATTTTACTCTCACAACAAACCTGAGAGGTATGTGTTATTATTGTCTATTTTATAGATGAGGAAACTAAGGCAAACAAAAACTTATGTGACTTTGCCCAGGGTCACACAACTAAATAAGAATCCAGGGTCAGATTTGAACTCGGGTCTTCCTGATTTGAGGTTCAGTGCTCTATCTATTGCACTATTAATCTAATCTTCTCAAAAACTATCACTACTTCCCCATTGCTTACTGAATATTCAGAATTCTTAGGCTGTTATTAAAAGCTTTTTCTCTACTTGGCAACCTGGTGCAACTAGGTGGCACAGTAGATAGAGTTCCAGACCTGAAATCAAGAAGACTCATATTCCGGAATTAAAATCTGTCTTTGAACATTTACTAGCCATTTGAACCTAGATAAGTCACTTAACCCTGTTTGCCTAAGTTTCCCCATCTGTCAAATGAGTTGGAGAAGGAAATGACAAATACTCCCAATATCTTTGCCAAGAACATCCCAAATAGAGCCATGAAGAATCAGACATGATTGAAATAACTGAACAACAAAAACTTGGCAATCTGCCTGTCCAGGCTTATCTTCTACTACACCCCTTTTTTTAAAAAAGTCTAATGTGCCAGCCAGATTATACTATTTGTTCTAGCAGACATTTAACTTTCCTACCTTTGATCATGTGAAAGAGAATTTAGACTCTCTTTGCGTATTTTAACTTAATCAAGAACTTGGAGTCCCCCACCTTTCACACTTAGTCATTAACACTTAGTAAGAACCTTTTACTAGAAAAGGAACTTCATGCCCTAAAAGACCACAAGCACTGCTCCCCCCTCCCCCAGCAGTGCTAGGAAAATTGGGAGATTGTGATTGATTCCTGAGATGTGATGAGGAGAGCTGATGGGTAGAGAAAACTGGGTACAAGTGGGAGCCTCTGGGACCCTGGGGGTCTTTTGTGGGCTCAGTCTTGTGGTGGCTCAGCTTGATTAGGTGTTCAATTCTGCCTTGGATTTGGCATTGGTGCCTTGGAGAGTTTGGCTTTGGTGACTCCCTTGGGGTGGGGAGACCCTGGCCAGAGATGGCCAAGTCTTCAGTTCTTCTCCTGTCTCGGTGGGACACTCAGGATCTGGACTTAGGATATTTAGCTAGGCAATATTTTCTACCTCCTTCCTACATTTCCCCCTTTATTATATCTACCTTGCTGTAATAAAGCTACGAAAGCTACTAAAATAGCCTTGTGACTTAAAAGTTAATTTTTATAGGCAGTGACCGCAACAATTTTTAAAATTCTTATATTTGTCAAACTTATTTTAATTATTATGATCAGATTGTTCTTTTGATCACAAGAACCTTGGATTTTCAAAATCTATGCTAAAGGAGCACAAATTTTGCCGGTTCCTACCAAGGTTTAAAGGTTTTGGCTGTAGGCCTGATGAAGAACTGAGTGTCCTTTGTCAGAAGGTCAGCCTAGCCAAGTTTGGAAAGGCTCATCACTGGAATGGCTACAGTGTGATGAAATTTTGGCTCTACAATTACAATAATCTTCCTAAAACACCCCACTATTCAATAAACTCCAGTGGATCTCTAATGACTCCATGATATGGATGAGATGTATCATCTCCCCACAATTGAATTGAAACAGCTTACCTTTGTTTAGTTCTTTATCATTATTCTTTCATTTTTGCCTTTTTATGCTGTTTGAATTACAAAACGTCTTCACAATTCTGGTCTTTTTATCAGGAATGTTTGGAAGACCTCTGTTTCTTTAAAGGTCAATTTTTCCTATATCATTTTCTCAGATTTGCTGGGTAAGTTATTCCTGGTTGTAAGATCATATTGTTTGTCTTATGGAATACCATATTACAAATTCTCTGCTCCTTTATGGTGGCGGATGCCAGATCATATGTGATCATAAATCATATGTGTCTCTTCAGTTATTTGAATTCTTTCTGGATGCTTGCTGTATTTTTTCTTTGACCTGGAATTTCTAAATTTTGACTATCATGTTCCTGGGAGTTTTCATTTTGGGATTTCTTTCTGGAGATGGATTCTTTCTATTTCCAGTTGTCCCTCTGATTCTAAGAGATCTTGGCAGTTTCCTTTAAAATTTCTTGAAATAGGATGGTAAGACTTTTTTTAGTCATAGCAATGATTCTTAAATTTTATCTCCTATTGTTTTTTAGGTCAGTTGTTTTTGCTTTGGGATACCTCACATTTTCTTCTTTTTTCAGTCTTTTGACTTTATTTTTAATATATCTTCTTGCCCCATGGAGGCATCCGCATTTAGTTAGTACATTTTAATTTCAATAAATTTTTTGCTTAGGCAAGGCTTTGTACTCTTATACCAAGATATTAATTTTCTTTCCAGTTCTTTTCTAATTTTCTCCTTAAGCACTCTTATTTAATTTATAAACATATTTAACACTCTGTTTTTAACTTTTGCCTCATCTCTCCCTGAAACTGAAGTTGATTTTTTGCCCGGGTTATGCTTTTCTCTGAGGCTTTGTCTGTGGATGTTTTTGAATCATTCCCTTCTAGATTTATGTCCTGAGCTTCCATACCACCAATTATATTCTGCTGGGCTTGTTTTTTTGTTTTTTCATTATTCCAGCCCCCTGCCTGCCTTTGAACTTAATATGAGGGTTGGGGTCTGTGGTCCTTCTAGAAGGAAGATTGGAGGTGGCCCTGTTGTTACTTTCTTGGAATATTGAGTGTTATATTATTCTAGAATCTCAGGGATGAGTTTCTTGTGATCTCAGAATGACCTGATCCAGGATAAAATCTAAAATCCTCCTCAGTCTGAGTTCTGCAAGTTCCTAACCTGGGTTTGGGTATTAGCAAGAGTAGATTGCTGGGGGCAGCTGGGTGGCTCAGTGGATTGAGAATCAGACCTAGAGAAGGGAGGTCCTGGGTTCAAATATAACCTCACACACTTCATAGCTGTGTGATCCTGGGCAAGTTATTTAACCCCCATTGCCTGCCCCTTACCACTTTTCTGCCTTGGAACAGTATTGATTCTAAGACAAAAGGTATGCCTTTAAAAAAAAAAAAAGAGTAGATTGCTGCTGGACTCATCCTCTACTAGCCAGCTGGTTAGCTCTGTTGATTGCAAGTAGTGAAATTGTAGTCTTCTCTTTGGTCTGGCCCAACCACATTCTCCAGAGTCTGTAGATCTCCCCGTCTCTCCTCATGCCAAGCTATTCTGGACAAATGACTCACTGGGACTCTTTCTGGATTTCCCCACGAGAATTAAATCTGGCACATTTTCTAGACTTGTTTAGAGGAATTTTGTGGAAGTGGGGTAGGCCACACAGGTTCCTACTACTCTTCTATCTTGGCTCTAAGCACTTTCAATAAATACCAAACCTTTTGCCAAAAAATCTTAAGATACTTGATTTAAAAAAAAAAACACACCTCATTTACTTATATACAGCATCATTTGACATGTAATCAAATATCTTGTTTTTAAAAATTCCTGAGATTCTACAAAATCTGAAGTTGCAACGTTGTAGGATAGTCTTGGATAACTTTCAAGTACCTATTATATTTTCTACATCTTTAAATCTTCTTTCCATATCAGGTTTTTGAACCTTTTTTTTTTTTGGTGTCATGGACCCCTTTGGCAGTCTGGTGAAGCCTATGGATCACTCCTCAGAAAATTTTTTAAAACATTTAAATGTTAAGTTTCAGTTAGAGATTAATGAAAATATAGATGTAATTTTTATCCATCCATTATCAAGATCCCCTGAAATTGATGGGAATTCATAAATCACAGGTTAAGAACCCTTTTACTATATAATCTATTTCTGTAATCTAATCTGTATTTACCATATAATCTTGCTTCTGTAATGTCATTATTTGGTATCTGATTGCCTCGTTTTTTGCTTTGCTTCAAGCAAAGGTATATATGATCTCCAAATTATAGAATCATAAGATTGAAAGGAATCCTAAAGAACTTGTAGGCTGCCAACTCATTTTTATAGATGAGGAAATAGAGACCCAGAGAGTTAGGAAGATTCCTCAAGATGGCAGAGCCCCAGGCCCATTCCATTTCCTCTCAATTTCACTGATTTTCAGATTGAGGCTTCAGGTGACTTTGGCATTTGTTATGCATTAAAAACAATTCCTGCTAGACTTTTTCACTGTGGCTATTATTTTTCCTAGATTTTATCCTCACAATAACTCTGGGAAGTAGATTCTGTTATTGTTCTCATTCTTCAGATTAGGAAACTAAGAGGTTAAATGATTTGCCCAGGGTCATACTTCTAGTGTCTAAGACTGGATTTTAAGTCAGATCATTCTCATTCCAAGTCCAGCACTCTGCCCACTGCAACACCTAGTTTTATAGAAAATAACAGAATCTCCTTGACTGTTCTATGTTGTTTCCCATCTCTATTTCTTTGGGGGGTTTTTAAATTGTAGAGTTTACTTCACTTAGATGGTAATTACGAGTTTGATAGCTGAATTAGTATTCAGATGTTTATGTTACAAATCTAAGGTGATCTAAGGATTTTAACATCTTTGTTTTGTGCTTGTTGATGAGAAATAGTCAGAAGGTTGAGCTCTATGAACCTTTCTTGCCCTATGAACCTATGAATCTATAGTAAACACCATGTAGTAAAACAAAGCAATTTGTGCTTCTCAGAATTTTTCTGAAATGTCTAGCAGATATAGAAAGCACTCTTTTTAGAAAAGTTGCTGAGGGGAAGGGGAGAAAACCCAGAGGGGGGGAAAGACTCATAGCTACTTGAATACAACTTTTGCCACATAGGATTTATTCTAATAAATCTGGTTTTGAACCATCATTATCAGCAATTTCTTCTTCATTAAACACATACACACATTCACACATGACTTTTTAATGTATTTATGCTTTTTAAAAATGCCTGTGCTGCTTTCCAATAAAACTCTTCACAGGATGCTTCCTTATAACAAATATAATAGTCAGAATGACTACAGGGTCCAGAGCAGCTAGGTTTCTGAACTTTCTCCTTCTCTACTAAGGAGCCCCTCTGCTCTGAACCCACATACTCCATCAAGATTAGAGTTATTCCTAGAGAAAAGCCTAACCATCTAAAAGAAGGGTTAGATTCCTTTTCTCCCCGTTTTTGTCTCTTTACCTTGTTACCCTTGAGAAAAGTTGTTTAAAGCTTAGGTTTGGTTTATATCCAGGGTCTTCCCAAAAGAGGAAAGGGAAAAGCTACTCAATCTATTATATTTATAGGCATATATATATATATCAGGCATGAGACAACTATTTATTTCCTGGACACAGAAGAAACACTGAACACAAAGACTCACAAATTTTCATTGGCAAGACTTAAACAATCAGTAATTTATAACTTTTAACTACTATTACACTTTCTTAGGAGGCTGGAAATTAAAAGTCATTACAACAAAATATTTGGTGGAGTAGATTTTCTGAATATCACCTTTATATTTCATGTTGGCTCTGCGTTGTCCAAATAATTTTCTTCCCATGGCTTGGGTTAACTTTTTTGCTGGTCATATTTTTGGATTCAGAAATTCTCATTGCTTCCAGTCAGCTCTGACCAAGGGACCAAAGTCACATGACTGCCTCCAAAACTGGATATCTCCATTATAGGATTACTATCTGGTTGCCTATACTCTGGAGAAAAAAAATACAAAGTGGAAAGTAATTGGAAAAAATTCAGCTCAAACTTAAAATACCTAGTTGAGTGCTCTTGCTCTAGGTATCACATGAAAATAGTGGCCATATTACAGGGCTGGGGGTGGAGAAAACCCTTTTTTTATCCATCATGAGAAATACTTGAATAATCTTTACATGATCCACAGAAAAAGAGAGTATGACTGGAGGGCAGGTCATTCCCTTCTTTTTTTAAGTTTTATTTGTATTATCATTAAAAATGTACTTCCATATTGGTCATTGTAGTAAGAGCACACTCATATAAAACCAAAACCCCAAAATAAAATTATAAATACATTGATATAAAAGACAGTATGCCTTGATTTGCATCTGTCCAACTCCAACAGTTCTTTCTCTGGAGGTGGAGAGCATCCCTGTCATAAGTCTTTCAGGATTATCCCAGATCATTGTGTTGCTGAGAGTAATCAAGTTTTCACAGTTCATCATACACATCACAAATCATCATACAATATTAGTTACTGTGAACAATGTTCTCCCAGTTCTGCTTATTTAATTCTGCATCAGTTCATGCAGATTGTTCCAGCTTTTTCTGAAATCATCTTGCTTATCATTTCATAAAGCATAATAGTATTCCATCACCATCATATACCACAATTTATTTAGATATTCCCCAATTGATGCACATTCCATCAGTTTCCAATTCTTTTTCACTGCAAAAAGAGCTGATATAAATATTTTTAAGTAGGTCCTTTCCCTTTTTTTATGATCTCTTTGGGATACAGACACAGTAGTGGTATTACAGGATCAAAGGGTATGCATAATTTTATAGCCCTTTGGGTATAGTTTTAAATTGCTGTCCAGAATAGTTAGATCAATTTATAATTCTATCAACAATGCCTTAGTGTCCCAATTTTGCCACAGTCCATTCAACATTTATCACTTTCCTTTACTGTCATATTTGCCAATCTGATAGGTATGACATGATATCTCAGAATTGTTTTAATTTGCATTTCTCTAATCAAGAGTGATATAGAACATTTTTTCATATGATTATTGATAACTTTGATTTCTTTATCTGAAAACTGCTTGTTCATATCTTTTGACCATTTGTCAATTGGAGAATGACTTGTATTCTTTTAAATATGACTTAGTTCTCTATATATTTGAGAAATTAGACTTTTATCAGAGAAATTTCCTGCAAAAAACTTCCCAGTTTGTTGTTTCCCTTCTAATCTTGGTTACATTGGTTTTGTTTATACAAAACATTTTTCATTTAATATAATCAAAATTATTCACTTTACATCTCATAATGTTTTCTCTCTCTTATTTGGTCATAAATTCTTCTCTTCTCCATAGATCTGACAGGTAAACTATTCTTTGCTCCCCTTTTATGTCTAAATCAGATAGTGAGTTCTTATCTCAAAAGCAGAGATCTTTGGGTTTATCATACACTAGATTGCTATGGTCATTTATTCCTGTATATTATGTAGCTAATCTGTTCCATTGATCCACCATTCTATTTCTTACCCAGTTCCAGATTGTTTTCATGATTACTGCTTTATAGATCAGTTTGAGATCTAGTACTGTTAGGCTACTTTCCTTCATATTTTTTAAGATTTATTCCCTCAATATTCTTGACCTTTTATTCTTCCAGATGAATTTTATTATTTTTTCTAGTCCTATAAAATAATTTTTGGTAGTTTTATTGTTATGGCACTGAATAAGTAAATTAATTTGGTTAGAATTGTCATTTTTATTATATTAGCTCAGCCTACCCATGAGCAATTAATATTTTCCCAATTGTTTAGATTTCACTTTATTTGCATGAAAAGAGTTTTGTAATTGTGTTCATATAATTCCTATTTTTGTCTTGATAAATATATTTTTTGCCTAGATTTTATATTGTCTAGAGCTATTTTTAATGGAATTTCTTTCTCTCTCCTGCTGCTGAACTTCACTGGTAACATATAGAAATGCTAGTGATTTATGAGAGTTTATTTTGTATCCTACAACTTTACTGATATTATTATTTTTTCATATCTCATATTGAATGATATTCCATTAATATGTCATAATTTGTTCAGCAGTATATTCCCTGACTGATAAGTACCCACTTTGTTTCCAGTTGTATTCTCTGATTAAAAAAAAAATGCTGTTTTGTATCTGTTGGCCTTTGTGAGAACTCTGTCTTAGATCTCTTTGTGGGGCATATTCCCAGTAATCTCCAGGTCAAAGCATATGAACAACTTACTCATTTTTATCTCATAATTTCAAACAATTTTCCAAAAATGGTCGAAGCACTTCATAGTTGAACCACAGAATATTAATATGCCTGTCTTTCCCAGGCTTCTCTTATTTATCATCCTTGCCAGCCGACTACATATGAGAAGAAACTTCAAAGTTGTTTTATCCCTGCTGCTTCATTTTTTTTTATCCTTTTCACAGGCTTTTGAAAAGGAAGTTTCACCTGGATTAAGATAAGCTTTTCTATTCACTCTTGTAATTCTTTATTATTAAAATTTTATTCTGAGTATTTCTAAACAAATCAGTTTATTTTATATGTACTGAAGGTGGAGGAGTGCTTTCTTTCTTTTTTAAAGTCATGTACCTTTCTTCTCAGATAACCTTTCTTTCAAAAGTGCCTTTCTGACAGAGCTCCACATAAATATTTGCAGTATTTCTTAAGTTTCTAAATTAGGTGCCACATTATTTACATGGTGAATTCCTATGCTTAAAAGTTATTTGTTCAGTGAAATCCTAACAAATAGTTTAGAGGATCATTTTCATTTAGAACTTGGCAAATTTTACCAGTCTTAGTTTCATGCAAGGGTTTGTTTTCATTGTCAGCTTTGGCTTAATATAATCTGTCATTTGTATAACTCTTAGTAGATTTCAAAGCACTTTCACATTCTTAGATTCTCATTTGATCTCAGCAGAGTCCTTTTTAGTAACAATATGATTATGCTTGCTTAAGCCCAGAAAACAGTAAGGCTTTTTAAACTCAGCCCATACATATAATTAGTTATCATCTTTCTGAAAGGGTAGTGTGAACCAAACATATCTTAGATGAGTTAAAAGTATCTTAGTCTGGTCTTTTGGATAAGCCAGAGATGTCCCATCATAGCAAGGAGACAGGGAAGAGATCTGAGTAGAGAAAGATCAGAGAAGCTGGACAGCTTCTGAAGTTCTTCTAGACCAGACCTATTTGGAGGATGACTATGTGATTAGGGGATCCTCCCATTAGAATGTGAGCTTCTTGAGGGAAGGTGCTATTTTTGCCTATGTCTGTCCTGTCCCAGCACTAAGCACAGTGTCTGGCATATACTAGATAAGTGCTCATTGACTTATTATCTGGTTTGAAGTATTGTGAAATCTCAGAATAGAAGATACCTCCTTGAGTAGAAAAAGGAATTCAAAATAAAAAATACACAACTATTAAGAATCATTAGCACTCCGGTCAAGATGGCGGCTTAGAAGCAACAAAATTTCAGACCTCTAAAAACCCTTCCTTACCGATCACAAACTGAATGCTCCTAGGGGACTAAAATTCAAACTCAACAATAGGACAGAGAGAGGGAACCCTCCTTCTGGACTCAAATCAAAAGGTACTTCCCCCAAAAGCCAGAATCCTAGAACACTTGGGTCTAAGGGGAAGGCAGAAGAAAGGTCTCAGGACCCTTCCCCCCTAACCCAGAGTGCTGAGCCCCCAGCAGCAGCGGGAACCTCAGGGCGGGCAAAGGTGCTGTTCTGAAGGGTGCACCTTGAAAGCAACCTGGGCCAGGCTCAGGGCATCCAACACAGATGACAGGGAAGCAGCATGAGAGAGATGGGGGGAGCCTGTAGCCCCATGGCTGGGTCCTTCCATCGGAGTCTCCCCCCCTAGAGTGCAGGACCTCCCAAAAGGACAGGAACCTCAGGGCAGGCAAAGGCACTGGGGTACCTTGCGGACAGTGCTGTGCCAGGCTCAGAGCCTAAAAGTAAGGCAGTGGAGAAGCAGCTGGAGAAAACTGAGAGCAGTAACACCAAAAACACTGACAGGCAGGGGAGGGCAGAGCCTGGGCTTCCCCGGGAAGACAGCACAGCTGCAGAGAATGGACAATTTGCCTGGGGCTAATGCCTTGGATCATCAGAAGCAATAACTGAGAGCCAGCCCTCCTCACTCAGATTTCTGATTGGAAAGGGGAGGAAAAACCATAGAAATGGCAAACAGTGCAGAGGTGCAACAGCCTCCAAACACCAAGAAAAGCCAGAAGGGGGTGACTTTGGACACATTTTATGGAGCAAAAATGCAAAATACAGAGGAGATAGAAGAGGAAACACAAACAAATGCTCCAAAACCTTCCATAAGAAATGGAAATTCTCCACAAGCTGTTGAAGAACTTAAATTGGAAATTATCAAAAGGATAGAAGCCTTCTGTCAGGAAAATTGGGAAACAATGCAAAAGGAACTCAGCAATCTGAGGGACCAAAATATGCAAATGCAGAAACAGCTCGAAGCCTCAAAAAACAGGTCAGACCAAACTGAAAAGGAAAACCAGTCTTTAAAGGTCAGAATCAGGCAACTGGGAGACAATGATCTTGCAAAAGAGCAAGAATTGATAATGCAAAGTCAAAAGACTAAAGAATTAGAAGATAACATGAAATATCTCACTGACAAGATGACAGACCTGGAAAACAGAGGAAAGAGAGGCAATCTGAGAATCATTGGTCTACCAGAAAAGCCAGAAATAAACAGTAATCTTGATATCATAATACATGATTTCATCAAAGAAAACTGCCCAGAGATTCTAGAACAAGGGGACAAAATATGCATTGAAAGAGTTCACAGAACACCCTCTACACTAAATCCCCAAAAGACAACTCCCAGGAATGTAATTGCCAAATTCCAAAGCTTCAAAGCAAAAGAAAAATCTTACAAGAAGCCAGAAAAAGGCAATTTAGATATAAAGGAACACCAATCAGGGTCACACAGGACCTAGCAATTTCCACTCTGAATGACCATAAGGCATGGAAAATGATATTCAGAAAAGCAAGAGAGCTGGGTCTTCAACCAAGAATCAGCTATCCATCAAAACTGACTATATACTTCCAGGGGAAAGTATAGGCATTCAACAAAATACAAGATTTCCAAGTGTTTGTAAAGAAAAGACCAGAGCTCTGTGGAAAGTTTGACATCAAAACACAAAGAGCAAGAGAAACATGAAAAGGTAAATATGAAGGAAAGGGAAAAGGAGAAAAATGTTATTTTTTTCTTTTATTCAAACTTTCTTCTATAAGGACTACATTTATATCAAATTATATATATTAATATGTGGGGAAAATGTAATGTGTAACTCTCAAAAATTGTATGCATCATTAGAGTAGTAAGAAGAATCACGCATAGGGAAAGTTTGGGGCATCAAGACAATATGAAGAAAGGGGGGGGTTAGAAAGAAAAAAGGGAGGGGGGAATCATTGATGGTACTAAGATATACTCCAAGAAATAGAAATTTCTTACACAAAGATACACATGGGAAGGGGAGGAGAAGAATTCTATAAGAAGAAGAGAAAGAGAGTTTTTACTTAAACCTTACTCTCAGTGAAATCAACTCTGAGAGGGAAGAGCATCCAGATCCATTGGGGTCTTAAATTTTATCTTATCCAACAGGGTAAGTGAGAAGGGAAAACCAAGGGGGAAGGGGGGGAGGAAACACAAAAAGGGAGGGAAGGAGAGGGGGGAGGGGAAGGGAATAAAAAGGGAGGGACTAGAAAGGGAAACATATCAAGGGAGGGGACAAGGGGGACTGATTTAAAGTAAATAACTGGATTAAAAGGTTAGAGCTGAAGAAGAAAGGTTAGAATTAGGGAAGGATATCAAAATGCCAGGCAATCCACAAGTGACAATCATAGCTTTGAACATGAATGGGATGAACTCACCCATAAAACATAGACAAATAACAGAATGGATTAGAATCCAAAACCCTACTATATGTTTCTCCAAGAAACACACATGTGGCGGGTAGATACTCACAAGGTCAGAATTAAAGGATGGAGTAAGACCTTTTGGGCCTCAACTGATAGAAAGAATGCAGGAGTGGCAATCATGATATCTGACAAAGCCAAAGCAAAAATAGACCTGATTAAAAGGTAAATATATTTTGTTAAAAGGGACTATAGACAAAGAGGAAATATCACTAATCAACATGTATGCACCAAATGGCATAGCACCCAAATTTCTAATACAGAAACTAGGAGAATTGAAGGAGGAAATAAACAGTAAAACCATATTAGTGGGAGATCTGAACCAACCACTATCAAATTTAGATAAATCAAATCAAAAAATAAATAAGAAAGAGGTAAAAGAAGTGAATGAAATCTTAGAAAAATTAGAAAAAAAATATGGAGAATAATGAATAGGGACAAAAAGGAATACACCTTCTCAGCACCTCATGTCACATTCACAGAGATTGACCATACACTAGGTCACAGAAACATGGCATACAAATGCAGAAAAGCAGAAATAACAAATGCAGCCTTTTCAGATCACAAGGCAATAAAAATAATGATCAATAAGGGTACATGGAGAGCCAAATCAAAAATTAATTGGAAATTAAATAATATGATACTCCAAAATCGGTTAGTTAGAAAACAAATCATAGAAACAATTAGTAATTTCATCGAGGAAAATGACAATAGTGAGACTCCTTTCAAACCTTATGGGATGCAGCCAAAGCAGTACTCAGAGGAAAATTCATATCCCTGAGTGCATATATTAACAAATTAGGGAGGGCAGAGATCAATGAATTGGAAATGCAAATAAAAAAACTTCAAAGTGAATAAATTAAAAACCTCAAAAAAAAAAAAAACAACAACAAACTAGAGATCCTAAAAATTAAGGGAGAAATTAATAAAATCAAAAGTAATAGAACTATTGAACTAATAAATAAGACTAGCAGCTGGTACTTTGAAAAAAACAAACAAAATAGACAAAGTACTAGTCAATCTAATTTAAAAAAGGTAACAATAAAAGGAAATTAACAGCATAAAAGATGAAAAGGGGGAACTCACCTACATTGAAGAGGAAATTAAGGCAATCATTAAAAACTACTTTGCCCAATTATACGGCAATAAATATATCAAGCTAGGTGATATGGATGAATATTTGCAAAAATATAAATTACCTAGACTAACAAAAGAAGAAATATAATTCTTAAATAATCCCATATCAGAAAAAGAAATCCAACAGGCCATCATAGAACTCCCTAAGAAAAAATCCCCAGGGCCTGATGGATTCACAAGTGAATTTTATCAAACAACAGCTAATCCCAATACTAAACAAACTATTTGTCATAATAAGCAAAGAGGGAGTTCTACCAAATTCCTTTTATGACACAAACATGGTACTGATTCTGAAGCCAGGTGGGTCAAAAACAGAGAAAGAAAACTATAGACCAATCTCCCTAATGAATATAGATGCAAAAATCCTAAATAGGATACTAGCAAAAAGACTCCAACAAGTGATCAGGAGGGTCATTCACTATGATCAAGTAGGATTCATACCAGGGAGCAGGACTGGTTCAATATTAGGAAAACCATCCACATAATTGATCATATCAACAAGAAAACCAACAAAAATCACATGATTATTTCAATAGATGCAGAAAAAGCCCTTGATAAAATGCAACACCCATTCCTATTAAAAACACTAGAAAGTATAGCAATAGAACGGTCTTTCCTAAAAATAATAAACAGTATATATCTAAAACCATCAGCAAATATCATCTGCAATGGGGATAAACTAGAAGCCTTCCCAATAAGATCAGGAGTGAAATAAGGATGCCCATTATCACCTCTATTATTTAACATTGTACTAGAAACTAGCAGTAGCAATTAGAGAAGAAAAAGAAATTGAAGGCATTAAAATAGGCAAGGAGGAGACCAAGTTATCACTCTTTGCATATGATATGATGGTCTACTTAAAGAATCCTAGAGAATCAACTGAAAAGCTAGTGAAAATAATCAACAACTTTAGCAAAGTTTCAGGATACAAAATAAACCCACATAAGTCATCAGCATTCCTATATATTTCCAACACATCTCAGCAGCAAGAATTAGAAAGAGAAATTCTATTCAAAATCACCTTAGACAAAATAAAATACTTAGGAATCTATCTCCCGAGACAAACACAGGAACTATATGAACACAACTTCAAAACACTCTCCACACAATTAAAACTAGACTTGAGCAATTGGAAGAACATTAACTGCTCATGGGTAGGATGAGCCAATATAATAAAAATGAACATCCTACCCAAACTGATCTATCTATTTAGTGCCATATCCATTGAACTTCCAAAAAAAATTTTTTTACTGAATTAGAAAAAAACATAACAAAGTTCATTTGGAAGGACAAAGGAAATAAGGATAGCCAGGGAAATCATGAAAAAAAAAATACAAAGGAAGGTGGCCTTGCAGTCCCAGATCTCAAACTATACTATAAAGCGGTGGTCATCAGAACAATTTGGTACTGGCTAAGAGACAGAAAGGAGGATCAGTGGAATAGACTTGGGGTAAATGACCTCAGCAAGACAGTCTATGAAAAACCCAAAGACCCCAGCTTTTGGGACAAAAATCCACTATTTGACAAAAACTGCTGGGAAAACTGGAAGACAATGTGGGAGATATTAGGTCTGGATCAATACCTCACACCCTACACCAAGATAAACTCATAATGGGTGAATGACCTGAATATAAAGAAGGAAACTATAAGTGAATTAGGTGAACACAGAATAATATACATGTCAGACCTTTGGGAAGGGAAAGACTTTAAAACCAAGCAAGACATAGAAAGAGTCACAAAATGTAAAATAAATAATTTTGATTACATCAAAGTAAAAAGTTTTTGTACAAACAAAACCAATGTAACCAAAATTAGAAGGGAAGCAACAAATTGGGAAACAATCTTCATAACAAAAACCTCTGACAAAGGTCTAATTACTCAAATTTATAAAGAGCTAAAGCAATTGTATGAAAAATCAAGCCATTCTCCAATTGATAAATGGGCAAGGGACATGACTAGGCAGTTTTCCGCCAAAGAAATAAAAACTATTAATAAGCACATGAAAAAAGTGTTCTATCTAAATCTCTGATAATCAGAAAGATGCAAATCAAAACAACTCTGAGGTATCACTTCATACCTAGCAGATTGGCTAACATGACAGCAAAGGAAAGTAATGAATACTGGAGGGCATGTGGCAAAGTGGAGACATTAATGCATTGCTGTTGGAGTTGTGAATTGATCCAACCATTCTGGATGCAATTTGGAACTATGCCCAAAGGGCGATAAAAGACTGTCTGCCCTTTGATCCAGCCATAGCACTACTGGGCTTGTACCCCAAAGAGATAATAAGGAAAAAGACTTGTACAAGAATATTCATAGCTGCACTCTTTGTGGTGGCAAAGAACTGGAAAACGAGGGGATGCCCATCAATTGGGGAATGGCTGAACAAATTGTGGTATATGTTGGTGATGGAATACTATTGTGCTAAAAGGAATAATAAAGTGGAGGAATTCCATGGAGACTGGAACAACCTCCAGGAAGTGATGCAGAGCGAAAGGAGCAAAACCAGGAAAACATTGTACACAGAGACTGATACACTGTGGTATAATCGAACGTAATGGACTTCTCCATTAGTGTCACTGCAATGTCCCTGAACAATCTGCAGGGATCATGGAGAAAAAACACTATCCACAAGCAGAGGACAAACTGTGGGAGTAAAAACACTGAGGAAAAGCAATTGCATGACTACAGTGGTTGAGGGGATATGATTGAGGAGAGACTCTAAATGAACACCCTAATGCAAATACCAACAACATGGAAATGGGTTCGAATCAACGACACTTGTGATACCCAGTGGAATCATGCGTCAGCTATGTGAGGGGTGGTGGGAGGGGGGGAGGAAAAGAAAATGATCTTTTTTTTCCAATGAATAATGTTTGAAAATGACCAAATAAAATAATGTTTAAAAGGAAAAAAAGAATCATTAGCACTACTATTTTCTTTCACTTCCCTCAGATGTGGAATATAGAGAATTAATTTATCATCTATGGTATGTGTAATAAAACAGAACAGAAGGCTGGAGTCTGTATCTCTTTTTTAGAGGATCTTTGTATTCCAATATAGCCTGTCAAATAATATCAGAATTTCTCCAGGCCTTCATAAGACTCTTCCTATCTTAATGTCATCACTATTAAAATTTTTTTTAAAGAAAATAATTTTGACTATTTGGTTCAGATTTGTGCCTGGGTATCATTTGAACATCAAGGGGGAAATGTTGGGGTTTTTCAAAGTTATTTTTAAAAAAACCTCTAGTCTTATAAAGGCGCAGCTAAGTGGTACAGCGGATAGAGTACCAAGTCTGAAGTCAGGAAGACTAGCTATATGACCTTGGCTAAGCCATTTTAACCATTTGCCTCAGTTCATCTGTAAAATGAGCCAGAGAAGAAAATGGCAAACCACTGCAGTATCTTTGCCAAAAAAATCCCAAATGGAGTCACAAAGAGTCAGACAAACTGAAATGAATGAACTAGAAGTCTTATAAAAGTATCACCTTTATTTCCTACCTTAATGTCTTTACTTACTTTAGACTATCCACCTCCATCCTGTCCTCTTTTCCACTAAATCCTTTGTTGACTACTCCAGCCCTTGACTACCCTCACCCCCTTCTCTGACAGTTAACATCTAATGACTTAATGTTCAACTTTTCTTGTGCTATCTGCTCAGAGTTTCATTTATATTAGTCTTATTTACTCAACTAGTTAATTGTTGCTAGGAGACAGAGATCTCTACCCCCCCCCCCCCACAATACTTAATTTGTCCAATTTACAAAGTTGTTGTAAGGAAAATATTTTACTAGTATAAAAAAGTTGCTATTAGCAAGGTGCTAAAGTAGGTGCTCAATATAATAAATTGATTACTGGTCTCAAAGTAGCATAATTTAAGAAAGATATTAACAACTAATGAACTTCGGCATCCAGGTCCTCTTAAGACTCTTCAAAGTAACCCCTTGCTATTAGTTTCATTATGAGGAAATTAAGAAATAAATTAACAAAAAGATTATATTCATTATAGTCATCATTCAGTCAGTATAACTCTTAGGATTATGGGTAATTAAAAAAATTTTTTCCATGGTTACATAATTCATGTTTTTTCCCTCCCCTCATCCATTCCCCTCCTGAAGTTGACAAGCAATTCCACTGGGTTATATATACATACATACATATATGTTATATATATCATATGTATATAATCACTCAAACCCATTTCCATATTATTCATTTTTGTAAAAGAGCAACCTATTAAAACCAAAACCCCAATGTAAACTCTAAACGATCACCGTAGTATAAATATTAATAATATGGTCTTGATCAATAAAACATGTAAAACGCAGTGGAATTGCTCATTGGTTATAGGAGGGGGGTGGGAGGAGGGGAGGGAAAGAACATGAATCTTGTAACCATGGAAAAATATTCTAAATTAATTAATTAAATAAATAACTTAAATTAAAAAAAACAATCACATAATGGGTGGTATTTTTTAATAAACCTATGATTGTTTACCAGATATGATAACCTTCCTGTTCTGTAGTTAAATAGACTTCTATTTTTCAGTCTGACAATTTTGGCAATGCCTAAACCAAAAACAAAATAGAATTTAGGAGAAAAATGACAACTTATTAATCATTTAACTGTCTTTTCATTTAATTTGAGGGAAAGAGGCTTTGATGAAAGGATCTCAGATCAGCTGAGCTCCTTCCTATCCCACTTAATGATATAAAAGTCAAGTAACAGTAGAAGGCATAAAGAAGTATTTACACTTTATTTCCCCTTTAAGAAGTAGGGAAGGAAAAATATTCGAAATTAATTAATTAAATGAAAATTTTTAATTAAAAAAGAAGAGGTAGGGAAGAGGTGTTATTATAGGATGGCTGACTATTGGCCAGCTAAAGGATAAGCCATACTCTTGACACCCTTTAAAAAGTCATCCTTTCTATGAGCTGATGAGTATAGATGAAATACTCCCTAATGATTCAGTCAAGAGGAGAGCCATACCTTGCAGTTGAGAAGAGTCAATTCTCTCTTAAGAGAGAATCAGTCTTGGCCTTTGTTCTTCTTGAGGCTAGTAGAAGAGAGAGGACTTTCTTCTCCTTCCTTCCTCATCTGCCATTATCAATGGCATCACTCAACAGAGTAAGTCACCAAGTGAGAAACGCTGAACTCCAGAGATTAGCCCCAAGGATGGTACTGTAGAATCAAGTAAAGAAGTAAAGCTGTGAGGGGAGCAGGCTCAGGGAGCCCAGCTACAATCTGGCCAGTAAAGATACTGTGCTCAGCTTGAAGACACCAGGAAAATAGAAGCAATGTCTGCGACCCATGATAGTAGAGGCATAAGTTGTATTGGCCATTCATTCCTAAGTGTATGCCTCTCATTTGGGGTATTCTACATAGGTACACACTCTTCCCCCTCAAACTGGTTGTATTTGTGGGACAATGAGACTCTGCTTTATGGGGACAATGCTTTGTTACTACTCATACACTATCTTTGCTTTGAGCTAATTGTGTTAACTGACTGGCTATTGAATATAAAACGATTAGAGGCTCATGAGCTATAGTTTAATAAACTTTCATCTACAAAATAGCTTGAACCCAGTGTCATCCTCCCCTGGAGAATCCAGGGGATATATAAAGACCCTCAGGGGTATGGCTGGTACCTAACCAAGCCAGTGACTATGTTCATTCATTTTTCTGTTATATCTCTACGTATCTTTGTGACTCTAGTTGGGGATTTCTTTGCCAAGATAATGGAGTGGTTTGCCATTTTCTTCTCTAGCGTATTTTTAAAAAAACCCTTCCTTCTTTCTTACTGTCAGTTCTAAGACAGAAGCTTGGTAAGGCTACACAGTCTGGGTTAAATGACTTGCTCAGAGTCACATCACTTGGAAGTGTCTGTGGCTAGATTTGAACGTAGGAAAGGTAAACCTTTCCATCCTTCATCACACTCCCAACTCCAGGCCTGATGTTCTATCTGTTGTACTACCAATCTGCCCCTTCTCCAGCTCATTTTACAAATGAGAAAACTGAGGCAAACAAGGTTAAGTGACTGGTGCTGAGCTACATAGCTAGTAAGTGCCTGAGGCCAGATTTGAACTCACAAAAATGAGTTTTTCTGACAGCAGGCTGCCCTATAGCAATGGCTACACTCTGTATTACTCCATCAAATTGATGGAAAAGCTTCTTCATGCCTCTTAAAGTGGCAACAAAGTATAAATACTTATTCATACTTCCTTTAAAACCTTAAAATCATATTTTCTTTGTTAAATATTTCTTACTTTACCCTTTATTTTCCTCAAGAAGACCAGGAAGAGTGGGAGGGGGGAAGAACCCAATGATCAGTGACCCCTATTCAGTCTGTATCACCTCCATCATCACTGCCATCACTATAATATAAACACTAAAATTTGCTTGTGGTGCCATGGGGTTTTTTTCTCTTAATCATTCCAATTTTTTTCTTTTAAATCTCTTAAGAGATATAATGTGATGTAGATAGTAGAAATTTGGTCTCAGAGCCAAAAAGACCTGGGTTTAAATCTCATGTTACATATTGACATTATAACCCTGTTACATATGGGCATTATAACCCTAGAGAAGATGACAATCTCTCAGGGTTCTGGGAAACTCTTTAAAGCAACAGACACATTATGGAGATAGTGGTGACCCAAATTAGAAGACGTTTTGTCATCCCTTATTCCAATGAAGTCATAGGTCTAGGCCCTATTCTTCAGGCTCTGATTACAGAGAAATTTGAGGTTTTCTAATTGTTAAACAAAGTAGCAATAGGACCAGAAGTAAAATTCATTGTTATTATGACAAATAGCTTGATTTTAAAATTGTGATTTTCTTTTTGTTGTGGAAGGTCTATTTTAGCTTCTTATCTTCTGAAGGAAAAACTGAACATCTTGGGCAAGTTGGGATGTTTGCTAAGTTGTGCTGGTTCTGTTGTTCTTATCATTCATTCCCCCAAATCCGAGAGTGTAACAACCCAGGCTGAACTTGAAGAGAAACTTACAAATCCAGGTAACAAATATCCTTATTTATACATATGAAAAGAGGTTGCCTAAGGGACCTTAAGCAATTTTTACTTTGAATTTTGCTAATATGATATTCTCTAGAAACATTTTCAATGTGTATAATCCTCAAATATAAATTTGTCCAGGACTCACCTGTACAGTATAATTTTCTAATAGCCTATATTTTGAAGTCTGATCAAATATTCTTTGGCTTGCCAAAGCTGATGTGGGCCCAATATTGAAAAAAAAAACATTCCCAAAATTGAATGAAATTTGTAATACAAAATAATGATTGGAATTAAATAAGGGAAAATATTTTATCCCTGTGTATCCCTCAAGCAAACATTAAATTCTGATGTGGTTATCTTCTAAATTAACTTTCTTTCTAGAATTTTTTTATGAAATTGCTCAATCACCAGCTTCAGATATAGTGCCATTTAACCTATACTGCTGAAACATGAATGTCTATGTGCCACTATGACCAATTATATGAAACATAATAGCTCTGGATAAATGTTTATTTAAGCAACTATAACTGAAGTAACCATAGGAGCACATGAGATATTTGGGAATGACATAAAGCAAAATTGGCCTAGAATGTTCCCTTGCTTCTATTTAGCTTATTTCTTCTCATCCAGATAATTCTTAGTATGATTGCAAATTTATCTGCTTTTTATTTCCTTCTAATAAAGGCAAGATAGACTAATTGGGGAAAAGAAAGAGAAATTCTGCCATGTAAGAGAATTCTGAGAATTTGTGAAGATTAATGAGACACAATTCTATTATCTTCTTCCCCACCTCACCCCCATAGTAGACAGGAAAAAGGCAGTGATGGAAGATACCTTGGAGAAGTCTATTTTAGCTGTCCTTTATGACATAGACCTTTAAATCTCTTCTCTGGCCACTGAAATAGATAATATCCTTGAAGATGGAGCTTTTGACATCACTGTCATTGTAGCTTATTAAGAGCTTCAGACAATCAATTTCAGAATTGGAAGGGACTCTAAAAGATCACCTAGTCCAGGGATTCTTAAGTTGTAGTTTATAGACAAATTTGAAAACATCCCATCAACTCAACCTGAAAAGAAGATAAACAGCTTAGCACAGAGGTGTAAAACTTTACACAACAGACTCCTTGGAAATTAGAATGGATCAAACAAGAATTTTCGTCACATAAAAAATGTTAAAAGACAGTCAAGACAAAAAAATAGAAAGTGTAAGATATCTCATATCAAAAATAACTATCTTAGAAAACAGATCAAGGTGAGGGAATGTAAGAATCACTAGACAACTTGAAAGCCATGACCAAAGAAATGGTCTAGACGTGATATTTTGAGAAATAATGAAAAAAAAAAACTGCCTAGATCTCATAACATCAGGGAACAAAATGAAAATAAAAAGAACTCACCAGGTACCTCTTGAAAAAAAAAAACCCAAATGAAAATTCCTGTGAATAAAATAGCCAAAATCTAGAACTTTCAATTAAAGGAAAAATACTTCAGGTTGCCAGAAAGGAAGAATTTGAGTACTAAGGAGCCATAGTCAGGATTAAACAATAAAGGAACAGAGTGAAGAATGTAATATTCTACAAACACTCAAGAAAACCCACAGGAAAAAAGGAGTAGGGAGTGATAAGATAGAAGAATCCTAAGCATTCCTGATGAAAAGACCACAGCTAAGTAAAAACTTTGAAACGCAAACAGAGGAGTCAAGAGAAACATAAGAAGGTAAAAAGAAGTGGACAATTCAAAGGGCCTGAACAATGATGACGTGCTTCTAGTCTAAAGGGGGGATATGGTATGTATGTCCCCTCAGAATTCTTTCATCATCATGGATTGTAGAGGGAGTGGAATAAAATTGAAGCCCTGGAGGTGGTTTTTTCACATTTTCATTATCTTAAAAGAAGAAAGAGAAAGGGAAAATAAATACACCAGGGCATAAAGGGGAAATTCTCTCACATAATCTGAGTGCACAAATAGAAGTCTGTATGCAAGGAAGAAGCAGTTGGAGGAGCATTATCACTTTAACCAACTGAATTGGTATAAGAAATGTAGATTACAACCATTCAGTTGAGTGCAGAAATACATTTTACTCAACAAGAAAAGAGGAAATTTGGGAAAGAGGAAAAGAACAGGAAAAATTAGTCATAAGCAAAACAAATTCTTACAACAGAGAGTGAATAAAAGGGGTTTAAATGAAAGAATAAAAGAATAAGAGCTTGTGATTAGGACCTTGGTGAAGAAAAGAGAAAAGGGGCAGATTGAATAAAGCATAGAACACTAGTATTAGTGCTCAATGCATCCTTCAATCACCACCATTTTCATCTTTGAAAAGAAGTAGGAAGTAAAGAGAGGCAAAAAGTATAAGAGTAAAATAATAATTCACCCATAAAGCAGAAGGGGAGAATCGAATAGATTACAAAGCATGTTGTTTACAAGAAACACATTTTAAACACAAAAGATTCAACCAGAATTAAATAAGTAGGTAAGACAAAGAATTTCTACAATTATCTAGGTCTAGATTTATTTGTATGAAGGGTGTTTTGTAGTTGTATTCATATAGTTCCTATGTATGTCTTGGCAAATAGGCTACCAAGTATTTTGTTCTCTCTGTAATTATTTTAATGGAATTTTTCTTTCTAGCTTTTTCTGCTGGGTTTTGTTATGCTTCAGCTAAAGACAAAAAGGCAGGAGTAGCAATCTTGACATCAAGCAAGGTAACCACAAAAATAGACTTGGTTAAAAGAGATGAAGAGACAAAGACAATGGATTAATAATGATACTTAACACAGATGCACTGAATGGAATATCATTTAAATTAAAAGAAAACTTAAATGAATTATAAGAAGAAATAGACAATAAAACTATAATAATAGGAGACCTCAGTTTACCCCTTTCAGAACTACACAAATCTAACCAATTAATATACAGGAAATAAATTAAGGAACTGAGTAGGATTTTAGAATAATTAGATATGATAGACCTCTGGAGAATATTGAACATCAATAGAAAGGTGTGAGTGTGTGTGTGTGTGTGTATATACATACATACATATATATATATATATATATTTCCGCTGTGAATGACACTTTTACAAAAACTGACCTTATAAAAGAATACTACTTCACAAATAAAATACAGAAAAATAAAACTATTAAACATGTCTTTCATAGTCAACAATGAAATAAAATTATATTCAAGAAAAAAAATCACTAAAGAAACATTTAAAAATTATTTGTAATAACTTAATTCTAAATAATTGGTAAGTAAAAACAAATCATGTAAATGATAAATAATTTTTCTGAGATTAACAATAATAGTGAGACAATAGACCAGTATTTTTGGAATGAAGCAATTCTTAGGAGAAAATTAGTTTCTCTTTACACTTTAGTCAACAACCAAAAGAAAGAATGATCAATGAATTCAACATGCAAAAAAAAAAACAACTAGAAAATCAATAGATAAAAAACCTCCAATTAAATTTCAAAATAGAAATCTGAAAAATCAAAGAAGTTAATAAAATGTAAAGTCAAAAAATTTTAACTAAAAATAAAATTGAGTTCATTTGGGGGAAAGCAAATAAAAAAGGTAAACTATTGGCTGATTTGTTTTTTTTAATTAACAGAATCAAAAATTAAAAAGGAAAACTTACAACAGATGAAGAAAAATTAAGTAAATTAGGATTAGAAACAATTTTGCCCAATTATATGCTAATAAAACTGACAATCTAAGTAAAATGGATGAATGTAAACAAGTACAAAGTGCTCAGATTAACAAAATAAGAATAGAAGATTTAATAACCCAATCTCAGAAAAAGAAACTGAAAAAAAAAACTATGAATGGTCTCCCAAAGGGAAAAACAAACAAACAAAAAGAAAACCAAGGGCCAGACAGATTTACAAATTCAATCTAAAATTTAAAAAACAATTAATTCTAAACTTACATAACCTGGGGGGGGGGGGAGAAAAGATCTTACTAAACTTCTAAGATATAAATGTGGTACTGCTATGTAAATCAGAAAGTGTCAAAATCTAATGAATATGCCTAATAAATTTATTGATACAAAATTTTTAAATCAAATGTTAATAAGGAGAAGACAGCAACATATTTATAAAGAATATACACTATGATCAGATTGGATTTATTTTTTTTTTTAAACCCTTACCTTCCGTCTTGGAGTCAATATTATGTATTGGCTCCAAGGCAGAAGAGTGGTAAGGGCTAGGCAATGGGGGTCAAGTGACTTGCCCAGGGTCACACAGCTGGGAAGTGTCTGAGGCCAGATTTGAACCTAGGACCTCCCGTCTCTAGGGCTGGTTCTCAATCCACTGAGCTACCCAGCTGCCCCCCCAAATAATACTTTTAAAGGCATAGCATACACAAAGTTATAAGGAAAACCAATTTTAATAAAACAAAGTTGTCAAAATATTTTTATTTCTTTATTACCAATTACATACTATTGTAATTTCATTACAAATTTCCACATAAGTTTTCCCAAGTTAGATGATTGAATTTATCCCCCTCCCTCCCTTCCCTTCCCTCTTCCAGTGCTGGCAGGAAATTTGATCTGGGTTATACATGTATTATCATGTAAAACATAGTTCATTTTTGTAAGTGAGTAATCTGATTGAATGTCAAAATATTTTTTAAAAGCCCAAGTTCATAGAACGGGAGGTCCTGAGTTCAAAACTGGCCTCTGACTCTTCTCAGCTGGGTGACCCTGGGCAAGTCACACAGCTGGGAAGTGTCTGAGGCCAGATTTGAACCTAGGACCTCCTGTCTCTAGGCCTGACTCTCAATCCACTCAGCTGCCCACCTGCCCCCCAGATTGGATTTATACTAATACAAGATTGATTCAATGTTAGGAAACCTATCAATATAATAAAACATATTAATAATAACAGAAAGTCATATGATGATACTAGAAAATCCACAAAAATTTTTTGACAAGATGCACCATTTATTATAATATTTCTGTTTTAAAATGCTAGAAATCATAGCAACAAAATATACTATTCCTATTAAGGATAAGTAATATCTATCTATAACCACAATCCAACATCTTATGAAATAGGAATAAACGAGAAGACTTTCCAGTAAGATCCAGTGATAAAGGAAGGAACTTTAATAGTATATTATTATTTTATGTAGGGCTTTATGTATAATATTAGTATATTATGTATTTTATGTAGAATTCTAGCCATGGCAATAAGACAAAAAATAGAGGAAATAAGCACATTCAAAAAGAGAACAAAATTATCACTTGTTCAGCCATTCTGGAAAGTAGTGTAGAACTATGCCCCAAAAGACATTAAATTTCATATGCCCTATAACTCATTACTAAGTCTATATTCCAAGAAATTTAAAAAAAGAGGAAATAGGCTTCTATGAACAAAAATGTTCATAGTTGCTTCCAACAAATTACTTTTTTGCTCAACCTGTGCTCAGGAGCTTCTACAATTGACTGTTCTTCTGTAGTAGACGATTCTGCCCTTTCTGTAACTTTTCTTGGCATTTTTGGACATGATGCTGCTTTAAGTACATTTGATCCCTAATAAAAAGAATATTCCCACCAATTCTGCTCTCTGAGTCAATCTCATGCAGAAATCTAAATTCTAACTCCACTTCTGATCTCTTCTTTTCTCTTCTGACCTCTCAGTGTTCATCAAATTGCTTTGACTTTTGGTACTTTAAGCATCTACGGGGCAGTTCTCATTTTTAATTCACTCCACATTTGTTATCTTCACTCTCAAAGGATAGTACACTTGGGGCCTAGTTTTAAGAACTGATCTTAGCTTTAGCCCTGGTAGGTTCACCTCAGCCTTAAGTAACTCCCATTCCAGGAAATCTGATGCTATGAGTGATTTTTAACCATTAAAAGAATTAACAATAGAGGTTTTAGCCATTTTCAAATTATCTTAAAAGTATTTGTAACCAGGTGGAGGATAAAATAAGAAAAAGAACTGATCTGCTAACTTATTTTATCTTTCAATTGCTCTCTCAACTTTCTCTCAATTGAAATTATATAATCTATTTTAATTAGCAAGAAGCATTGTGATTTGGTGAATAGATAAAGTACTGACCTCAGAGTCAGGAAGACCTAGGTTCAGCTGTGGTCTCTCACACCATTGGCTGTGTGACCTGGATAAATCCCTTAACCTCCCAATATTCTAGGAAGCTCTCTCAAGAAATTGCAAAGAAGGATAAAGAGTTACCTTATTTGGAAGTTCCCAGTGAAATTACAGGTCCACCTTCCTCTCCCTGTCTTATTTCCAGTGGTCACAACGTGCCACCTTGGCATTTGGACACCATGATCCACCTTTGCAACAGACGTATTGTAAAAGTTGAGAGAGCAATTGAAATTGATCCAGCACTTATAGAAGAATTTCCTGCTGGTGCCAGTGCAGTTCTAAAGGTATTCAGGGATAGATTTTTGAGAACTCAAAGATAAAAATTCCAAAATGGCAAAGCATCACAGGTGGTGCTTTTTCAAAACATGATTGCGTAGACATTAGCAATTATATAGGATGGCTTATATCTATAGATGTTCTCCTCTATCTAGAAAATGAGCCAAAATTACATCAAGGATATTTTTTATAAAAATGTGAAGGGGAAATAGGAATATTTTTGCAAGTCACATTTATACAATTGCACCAACTGAGTAGGAAGGGGAGGAAAATGTAAGATCGCCTTCAGGGTTTGATTGCAGAGAAGCATTTGAATTAGAAAAAAGATGCACCTTCACATGTCCACAGAGAAGGTTTCACATCATTATTGTACAAATCTCAAGGTCTGGTGTGTTTATTGAGATCATTGCTCAGTAATACATGAGTACTGACATCAAAGTATTGAAACAGAGAAACATATTCACTACAAATATTCTCTGCTATCCTGAGCTTTGTTTTCTATTTGATGCAAACAGAAAGATGTATGATTAATAGAGAAGCTCTCCAGTTATTTCTGTTCACAGAAAACATTGTGTTAGTTATATTGAGCCATGGTTCTATACATTTGCTATAGCAATCCATAGTAATAAGTAAGAAATAGGTCTTACCCATACATTTTGGGGAAAAGAAAGCTGTGTTACCCATATTGATAAGTAGCAGAATAGGTAGTATCTTGTATTAGACAATCTACTAACATCTTTCATAATAGGAATTGAAAATGGAAGGGGATAAGTGCCTGCTATGTGCCAATCACTGTGCTAAGGGATTTTTTTTACAAATATCTCATTTGATTCCTTTACAAGCCCCATATGAGGTAGGATCCATTATTATCCCCATTTTTCTATTTGAGAAAATTGAGGCAGAGTTTAAGTGACTTGCCCAGGGTCCCAAAGCTAGTGTCTAAGACTATATTTGAGCTCAGATCTTTCTGACGTCAGGCCCAGTGCTCTAGACACTGTACCACCAACTGACTTTAGGCAAATGGTTAACTTAAGCCAACAATTGAGAAGGCTGAACTAGAGATGATTTGGGAAATTGTCCAATGCTTTCAGTGATCTCAGACTGACTATTTCCATGATAAAAGACTTTCTAACACTAGTTTACTTCTGGAAAATGACTGTGAATCACTGAATTCCATTATTTGAAAGGTTAAAATTGCAACCCCCAAAATAGTCTAAATCAATTAATTAAATAAACATTTTCTAAGTTAAAAAAATCCAACCCCAAGGGCAATGGACAGATAGTGAGTATGTTATCAAACATGGATGATGCATGAGAAACAGTATAAAAGATAATTACTAAGAATGTGGATGACATAAATAAGAAAGGGACTAGTCACATATTGAAGATTAGACATGACAGATAGCTAGTCCAAGTGGTCTAAAATAGTATACTAGTATACTAAAGAGAGGTATATTACCAAAGAGAATGGGGGGGTGGGTGGGAAATTGGCTCTCAAGGTAGGATATTTCCCCAATGAGGAATTTATGAGAAAATAAGAAAATTTTTTAAAAGATATGGCATTGAAAAGGTAATGGTGTCAGAGAACTGATGATATCATAGATCTATTAAGGCAAGAAATGATATGGAAATAGAATGTAACAGAAAAGGGGAACTTAATAAGAAAATTTAATTAATTTGGTTAGAGGGTTATATGTACTACTATAATGAGCAAAAGATGGAATGAATAAGGAAATAAAGGTTCAATCTATTTTTTATTTATTATTATTTTTACATTTTTTCCATGTTTTTACATGATTCATATTTTCTCCCTCCCCTCATATCTCCCCTGTCCCAGAGTTGACAAGCAATATATTATCACTCACAAAGGTTTAATCTTCTGAGTGTATTGATTTATTAAGCAATTCATACCAACTGCCTAACAAATAAGGACCCTTCCTCAACTGGACCCTGAATACAGGGAGAGACAAACTTTTATTCATTAAAAACAATCAACTAGTTAGTTAGGTCAACTAACTAAAAATAAATAATACAATATTGGGTAATCTGATTTCTAGTTGAATGAAAAAATAAGACTCTCCACATTGGGAGAAGGGGAATGAATAGGTACAATTCAGGGAAAGCAGTATCCCACTGTATACAATCAAAGGAATCCGGAAACAATAACTTATTGATTAGTTTTCAGATAAGACATAGAGTTGCTTGAGATGTACAGTTACGAGAAAACTCCTTCCATCAGCCTTGGATCTGACTGCATTTCTGGTCAGCATAACCTAGGTCCTTAATTAAGAATCTCTGAATAGCAGGTACAGGTGGTCCAGCTTCCCAGCCACAGGGAAAAGGTTCACAGGTTCAACACAATGCAATAAGGTTTTCTCCCAGTGGCCACAACTGAATAAACTTTTCTCACAAGACAGAATTTAAATGAAGCCCATAACTGAATGGAAAGGGAACTGAGCAAGCTCCAGAATTGAGTCACAAGACAGAGTCAGTGTGGTTCTCTCAAGTCTTACAATTAACCATTTGCTGTCCTAATCCCCTCAATTTCTCACACTATAATCTAAGAAGAGTATCATGGTACAGCATCACGCTTTATTGATTTGATTAATTTGTAATGTTTGCTTTTATCATTGAAAAAATGTGCCTTGTGATTCATTCTTATTGTATTTTGTCATCTAATTAATGTGTTCTTTGTTTTTCAGTGTTTGTTGGCTACCTCTGCATAGTGCTCCTTATGCTGCTGCTTCTTATCTTTTGGATAGCGCCAGCTCATGGACCTACCAATATTATGGTGTACATCAGTATTTGCTCATTGTTGGGGAGTTTCACTGTACCAAGCACTAAAGGAATTGGGCTAGCTGCTCAAGATATCTTTCATAACAATCCGTCAAGTCAGAGAGCCCTATACCTTTGTCTGGTCCTTTTAGCTGTACTTGGCTGTAGTATCATCATTCAGTTTCGGTATATTAATAAGGCACTTGAGTGCTTTGATTCATCTGTATTTGGTGCCATCTATTATGTTGTCTTCACCACTTTGGTCTTGCTGGCCTCAGCAATTCTCTTTCGGGAATGGAGTAATGTAGGACTGGTAGATTTCTTGGGAATGGCGTGTGGATTCACTACTGTTTCCATTGGCATTGTACTTATACAAGTCTTCAAAGAGTTCAATTTCAACCTTGGGGAGATGAATAAACCTAACATGAAAACTGATTAAAATACATTAATGGGTATTGGGTGGCTCAGGGAACCAGTAACGGGATATGGTTACTGGCCTGAATTTGACCTAGGTTTGCAGAGACCAAAATGAATAAACATCTCAGATGTTTGAGTTGTTGGTGGAATTAGTAGATGGCCTCTGTCAAATTCCTAGTGAACAAATGTCCATATCCCTAAAATCACCACTACATATGGCATTCATCAGCACTATAGTGGCTATCATCAGCAGAAGGGCCAAGAGCTAAAATAGCATAGAGACTGATGCACTGCCTCCCCTGAAAATTAGATCCCTCCAAAAATATCTGAGGTTTCACATTCATCATTGTGGAATGGCAGTCTAGGCATTACACTTTTCTGTTGACCAGTCCTCTGTTTCTCATTGTCATTAACCAGGAAGCTTTCGAGAATGTCATTTCCTTTTTTAAAAAAAGTTTAAAAGCCAATTTAAATAGAAAAAAAAAAAGTTGGTGCTCCCTTTTCTTCTTAAGATGCTGAATGTTCTCATTTGTTAGATATATACATTGGAAAAGGACATAAAGTATTCATTGGACTATAGGCTTGAAATCCAGCCGTTTTCCTGACCAGACCACTTCCACATTTGTCTTTTTGGATTGTGTATGTGTCTTTGACATAAAATTCAGGTATCTATTCAAATAAAAGACAACCACTAAAAATTAATTTAAAATCCTGTTTTCAAAAAGTAGGTCTCCAAGATCAGTTAATGGCAAACATTGGGGAGGGAAATGGCAAAGAAAAGAAATAAAGAAAAGACATATTTGTTTATTTGCAAATAGGTGTCAAGAATTTAAATGTTTCAGTGCCTTTGTCTTTTAAAAATACCCCTTAAGTTGACTGAGCTAATGAAAACATAGCTTCTTTTTTTAAAAATAACTTATTACACAGAATACAGTTTCTATGGATGTTTTCATATTTTAAATGCATAAATCATCCAGAAAAAGCAATATGTTTCTGGGAAGGTACTCAAAGGCTAAAACTACTTCAAGGCTATTTGGATTTCTTAAGTATGTCACTATCATCAGACTAGACAACTGGGTATATATGAATATATGTAGTTCAACTTGTGTAATGGGCATCAATACCAAATTCTAGCCCTAAGTTCTTTGATTCTGTAGGGTAATGTTTTCTTTCAGAAAGAAATGTGTATCTTGAATAAATGGCTTTTCAGAAATAACTCATTTGCTAGATAATAATGCTTTCAAAAGAGAGAAAACTGCAAACCACCCTTGAGACAGTACACAGACAAAAAAGTTGGGAGGACAAAAAGTAAGCTAAAGCAAATTTCTATAAAATGGGAAGGAAACTAGTTTATAGTAGAGCATTTGCAACATGAATATTCTAAAGAGTTCATAGCAAGAATTGATGACTACAGATGAGAGAAATTGTTGTCTCATATAGTAGAACATTCTTACTCTGCTAACTTTTCATTCATTAGACTTTGCAAATGCAAATGAGCACTTCATTATACCAGTCTATTGATTACGTTTACTATTCTATACCTAGTAATACTAAATTAACGGAGACCAATTATGTGATATTAAGTCCCAGCAAACTGTTGCTTGCATGATTGGGTGACATTTTAATGAAACAAGGAAATATGGAAAATAAAGATCTAGGATAGAGAAAAGTATGAATTTGTGACTGCAGAGCCTCTTTCTAAGGTAAATTCAGTGGTTCCTAGGAAGGGCCAAAGTTACCTGTAAATGGCAAAAAATATAAAAAGAAACCAAAAAAATGTCAACTGAAAAGTCCTATTAATTAACTGGGCTATGAAAGTTTAGGAAACTTGACAAAGAGAATAAATAAAATTAGACCACTATTTAATGTAAAGAAAATGTTATTAAAATACATCTTATAGAAGTGATTTGTGAATAAGGGTTGAAATATTGTGATGGATCTTTTAAAAGTTTTCAATCTTTGTTATTGTTAACTGATCTACAATAAATGCTCAATTTCTATTAAGACATTTTATTTAACTTTTAGAAGGGGATAATGATTTAGCACAAAATATTTAGGAATGCAAACCCTAATCAATGATCATGATAAAAAGTTTCATGTGTTCAAATTTCAGAACAGGGCTTTTGGGCAAAATTTTCAATTCTCTTAGACACAGAATATTTTCCTATGATGAGATCACCATAATTCAAGGAGGATGTTCATTTGTGGCATAGAAATCCCTTCTATTTTGTCAAACCTGGTGTCTAAGGAATGAAGAAGCTTCTAAAATTCAGTATACTTTATTATAGTTTACTCGAGAACTAGAAATGTCTTTGGTGTTTAGGAATGACATTTTGAATATAATTTTCTGCAATTTTGTGCAGCACTAAATGTCAAAATAAAAATTAAACAGTAGTATTTGGGTACTAGACTAATTCTAAACAGATTCCCCCACCCCTTCCCTGCAACACCTCTGATCAGTGAGGGTTTAAATCCTGGTTTATACTAAAAGTATCTTGTTAGCATAGACCTACTCTTATTTGGCCAAATCATACAAAGTTAATATGATTAGTCCTTTAGGAAAACCATTGAGTTTAAAAAACAAAAAAACTATCAGGTGACCTTGAAGCTTAGTACAAAGCAAATGATATCTGATTTCAAGCAGTCTTCTATAGTTTGTCAATTTAAAATTGATGTAGAAATAGAATGGGAAAATGGATAGAATCATTGCATTTTAATTTTAATTAAAACTTGTGGAATAGGTAGAAGAAATTAGGGCAGTTCTCAGAGTTGAGGCTTTCCAGAAACAGAGAAATAACTTTATTTCAGTACTTTCTCTTTTATTATAGAAAACACTCTAATATTTTAAAATGCATTTTTCAAAGTCAAATAATTTCAACAAGCATTTATTAAGACCTTCAATATGCCAGTCACTCACCTAAGCACTGAGGATACAAAGAAAGGCAAAAAACCCAGAAAACATTCAATTTACACATAAGATAAATTGGGCATAATATTAGTGGGAAGGCACTAGCATTAAGTGGGATGATGATTTGTAGCACCATGATATGGTTTTTCTTCTCTTTTTCCTTTGAAAACATTAAAATCATAACATTACCAATGTACCCATATAGACACCTCTCACCTTCTGAGCATCTTTAAATCTTTGGCTGAAATTATAATTAGATTAGACTGTTTAGATTTCATATTGATATACATTTAAAGGGACAATTGTCCTCCTGCCTGGATGGTGCCTTGTTCCCTCATTTTAATTTTTTTGTTTTCAACTTTTTTTAATCCTGTTCTATGAAATGTTAGGACCATGATGGATCCTTCTTCAGACCCCAAGCTGATAGGCCACGCCAAAACAGTTTTTTCTGCATTCTCACTTCCTTTTTTATAGAGAAAAGGCAGCCTGCTAACTGCCAAATACTCATCTACACCACAATGGGAATGACAAAATCTAGAGCCTTTGGGAAGGAATCCATGATTTTCTAGTGGCCTTGTTCATCACTTGCACTGTAACCACAGCCTTTTCAGAGTAGAATGATAGTGAAAGATATGTTTTGCTATTGGTTCAGCAATAAGCAATATACTTATAGTTCCCGTTTAGCAAGTCTATAATTTGCCTTCTTTTTTTCTGTGTTTTATGTGTGGCTCTCTTCCCTCTTCTCCCTCAAGAAGTCTTATTCTTTTCTTGAGCCATATTCTTTGCATTCCATGATCCTATGTCTATTTTCTGGTATAAGATGTCACTGTTAAAATGTGCTGTCAGTTTTCATCTTCTTTATCCCACAACAAGCGAACACTTTATAAATAATAGATAGGACCTGCCAGGTGAATGAATTACTTTCTGAGTATAAGTTAAGTACTTTTGAGATGTATTCATTTTAAGGCAATTTTATTGTCATTTAATAAGGTAAAGCTCCCAGGCTGTAAAAATAGTCATATTCCTTGCGGGAGGAAGGTGTCTACTTACTAAGAGTAAACATATTTTGATGACTTATTTTCTCAGTATCTAAAATGATTTTCAGAAAAGCAGAGAAGGAAATGAGTATGTTTCTTTAGAGATCTAAGCCATCTCATAACTCTGTTATTCTGATTTAGGCTTAACAGGCTTTAACTATTGTGGCTTACTGTCCTGAAAGAAATGACTGCACCTCCCAAAGTACCTGACACTTGGAAAGTAATTTGCTCACTAAGCAGATTTTGATCTAATATTCACATCCTGCCATCTCAGGGAGTAAAAGTATATTATTGACTCCTAACACTTGTCTTCCTCCCTTTGGAAAAGCAATCTTTGATTATTTTAGGGTTTATTTATATTCATATTTAAGTGCAAGGGTTGTATCACTTCTGAATCCAAAAGAAAAAGATTCAGAATTTGTAAATGGAACATTGTCTCAAGATAAGAGAGTTGATGGTATAATATACCTCGACCTATTTTATATTACTTAGAAGTATGTTATGTTGCTTTTACTGTGGGATTAGTCTTTAGGATATATTCTTTAGTGTAGCTAAGCTTTATAAGTAAAGCTAGATTATTATTCTTCCATAGTGTATATGAAAAGATAAAAAATAAGAATTGGCCTAATAATATTTGAGGGCTGTTTTTTTTTTTTCATATAAACTCCCAGCATATGACTAAAGCAACACAAACACTTGTGTTTTAAACAAGTTAAATCTGCATATGAAAAACTTGTGTTTCCATAGAACAATCAAAATTTCTATAACAGTTACCATTATTATTCTGTAGAGTATGAATCTTTTAATTAATGTCACTGGTATGAAATGTAGTATGACTAGGGCATAAATCAGAGAACTGAGAGTAAGGGTTTATTTGTTCTTTTATCCTTAAGCCAGTGACTTGTGCAACCCTGTGAAAGTTAAGTTATCTCTGTGCCTCAGATTTCCATCTGTCAAATGGGGATAATTCTTCACATAAGTTGTTTTGAGGCTTGATTGACATTTGGAAGTATTTTGATAACTTTAGAATAAAAATACTATATTAAATGACAAAATCAAATCACAACTTGACAAAGTGTCTCCGTATATGTTCAATGTATAATTTTGAGCACAGGAAAAAAAAAGAAATAGTGGATTATTTATATAAAAATAGAAAGCTTTAATTTTCCTTTTTTCCAAAAAAAAGAAGGGTTTATTATTATTATTATAAGTCTCAAGATAAAGGAAAAAAAGAACTGCACTGAAAAGTCAAATTTTGTTTGCATGATGAACCACTCTGATCTTCTAACTTAAAAAGAGGTCTTTATAGGCTTTTGAAATATACCTAGATTTGTGTTCACTAGAGAATTTATAACCTGTAAAAAGATGTTGAAATTTCCTGTTAGAACAATTTGTAATTAATTATGCTTAAAGTCTTGCCTTCAAGGAGTTCAGTCTTTATAATTAACTCTTTGATATCCAGGAGCACAGTGTTCACTGCTCCCACACATTTCTGATGTATTTTGCATTCACTACAGTAACTGTTGGAAATTCCTAAATTATTAGTGCCAAATTATCATAATGAAAAGCTAAGATTATTTTATTTTGTTACTCAGAAATTATACTCAGAAATCTAATGCTTTCCCATGTAGAAGGCTTGCAATTTGAAGGGGGAAAGATGCTGTTTACACAGTAACTTCCTGAATGTGGTTTTTAAAAAATGAAAATATTATTTTTTTGAAAATTGGAATGTAAAACATTAAAGGGGAGGCAGTAGTCTAGAACACAAAAAGGCATAATTGTATTTGGTTACATAAATGCTATTTTAGTGTGGTTGCATCAAAGGAGATCAAAAAGACCTATTTTATTAGCCTCCAAATACTGTATATACATTTGTTAATGGCTAAGAATTCTCACCGATCTTTTGCTTTTTAAAGATAGTCTTGGCATGTGGTAGTTGCCTCATGTAAATTATAAAAGGCTATTTACTAAGTTTTCCAATAACTTATTTATTATCCTGTAATGTGTTTTAAAATAAAATAACTTATTTCTAGCTGACACTTATTTTGTTGTTGTTTTTATGCCTGAAATATTTCTATAGGCACAAGATCTAAATTACCTAAATTCTTTGCTAAAAATTTTTATTATAAAGTGTCTTGTTTTTTTATATTTATTTGTATGTGAGGAATTAATTCAGGTTGAATTTACCTCTAAATTATACTGTAAAGGATGGAACCACTGAAATACGCAATTTCAGTATTATATAATGACAACTCCATTCTGCTACCAAAGAACACTATATTTATTTGTTTTGATATATTTGGACAATATTTTATATTAGATATTTTTAAAAGCTAAAAGCAAATGGTGCAGCTTTTAAGTATCTGTCCTACCTCACAAGTCATTTTTATGTGCAAACATAAAATACCATTGATTCTAGAGAATGAGATTGGAGCAAAGAGATTTATTTGTTCTTGGGCTAAACCTTAATGGGACCACTAAATTATTATTATTTTTCAATCTTGCATCTGTTTTGTTCATAGGGACAGTGTGGTATAGTGGAAAGATTACTAGCTCTGGAATTAAAAGATGTGAGTTCAGATTTTCCTCAAATGATAACTAGCTGTGTGAACCTGGACAAACTCTTTAAGTATTCCAAGCCCAAGTTTCTTTGCCTGTAAAATGAGGGGTTGGACTAAATGGCCCTTGAAGTTTCTTCTAGCTCTAGGCTGATGATCCTATATGTTGACTCTATGTTCCCAAAGACTGTGTGAATGGAATGAAATTCAAGTCCTGGCAAAACCTACCAAACTGGAAAAACTTCAAGAACAGACCAGGTGCCAGACTGTGCATCTGTTGTAGATACAGAAATACTTAACCCCTAAATATCTTTTCCCTCTTTCCTGTCACTATCATAGCTGAATACCCATAACACTATTGTCCTCTTTTTTTCTTACTAAAACATTACCCCCCCCCAAAAAAAATTTTTTTCTAGGATTTACAAGGGAAAAAAAGAAGGCACAAATTCATAAATATTACCACAGAGTAAGGCCATGAGGAGAGTCAGTTGTGGGGACAAGAACCCTAGATTTTAAGTCACATAATAGTATAAGTCACATAATCTTAAGTCACATAAAAAAAATAAAGTTTACATTCTAGTTCCTCTGTTTGTTAGCTTGGTGACCTTCAGTAAAACACTTAATCTCTCTGAGCCACATTTTCCTCATCTATAAAAACAAATGTTTCAAGATATTCTCCAAGGCTCCTCATAGCTGCAAATTCTATCATCAGACTTCCTTGAAGATGAGAAAATGGAAAGAATTCAAGAACTTTTATACCCCTCACAGATCTAAAAACCCAATTTAATCCTCCCTTTATCCTACCACAAAGGAAAGAGGGGAAAGAACAAAATGGGGGGAGTTTGGGTGCCCATAGTTAAATATGTCAATCGTTTCTCAATTTTCTCCATGATATCATTAGTCTCTTCCTCTTTTTTTTTTTGTTTCCCTTTGAAACATAGAGCAGTTTTCTGTAATTCTTCAAGATTCATCTGTGACCAGCTTGGGCAATGTGTTCTAAAATAATCCCTAATCACTTTGCAAGAGTTATTGACAAAGTGCCTTCTAATTTGTCTTATGCAATTTTCTTTAGAAAGGTCAAAATCCAGGTATCAACCCCCAAACTCTGTCCATGAATTTGGAGGATATCTCTTCCTCATTTTGCTTATTTCTTTCAAATTCTGTCCACTTATCTGTACTGTCTGCACACTCTCTCATGGTATAAATAATCCTCAGAGTTGTTATGTCCCATTCAGTATCCTGAGATGGCCAGTGTGCTGCATTGCACCCCTGGGCTTTATTGACATGAGAAATTATTTTATTTTTCTCAAGTTCAGTTAAAAAAGCCTGTAGCAAGTTTTCAACATCTTTGTAAGATGGACTATACTGAAAAAATATGTCTGTCATCTTTTTCATTACCAGAAAGGGATCTTGTTCATATGTGGGAACATTTCGTGTGAATTCATTTATTTCTTGGGGAGTAAACAGTATATTGTGCCATAGAGTCACCACATCCCCATTGCATCCTATTTCAGGTACTTCTCTTAGAGGAAAAAGGCCTCTAGATGAATTTGGTACATGTGAGTCAGTTTGACTAAAAGGAGTTTCTTTAGGACAAGATTTCCTCAGGGCTGGAATTGGTTTTTGGGTAGGAGAAGGAACAGGAGAAATTGGGATTTCAGAAGTTTGGGTTTCAGGAGAAGGGTCTTAGGAATTAATTTCAGCCAAGATTTGCAGACCACAAGAGAAACAGTCTGTTAGCTGAGCTTTAGTAGAGGTGTTTTCCATCTCCATTTCGGGGAAGGGAATTTCCTCATTTAGAAGTTCAGAAACAGGTTTGTCAGAGTCAGACATGCTTTTGGTGGGGTCAGTATTTGCTAATTGATCTTCTAAGAAGTATTTTAAATTATCCAATTGGTTTTGCATGTTGTCCTGCATTTTAGCTTCAATTTTTTTTCAAGGTAGCATTTCTCATCACAGTATCTAGGAGTGTATAAAAATGAAATTACCTAATAACATAAGAAATTGGAGGTATTCTGGAATCTTAAATATCCCTAATTCTTCAAACACCATACAAATGTCATAGAATGTAGTATTCATTTTTATATATATTTTGTAATTATTTAAAATTTTGGTTTTAGTTAGTAGATGTCACTACTGGCTAGGGCTTAAAATCAGGGAGTGAAAACAAAAGATTTGGGTGTAGTGGTCTCTTTTTTTTAAAGAGCCTTTTAATCCAATCAAGTCCCCTAGGCCAAAAGGAGACAGAAAACAAAGCCTGAGTTTTTGTTTGATTCAGGAGGGATCACAAGCCTCCTCTACTTTACATTCAGGGTAAAACAGTTTCTCTCTTTGAGTAAAGCCTCCACTTTTCCTAGTGGGCCTCACAGGTTTTTGTTGTTTTTTTTTGTTGTTTTTTTTTTACTCTTTACTTAATTTTAAAACTAGAGACACATGGGGAACAGGACAAGGCCAAAACTTCCTCCAGGTTTTTCTCACCGCTAGTTAAGAGTAATCTAGGCAATATTGTCAGTGAGGGTTGCCTAATTAGGTTGTTTGTCCCCTAAGGGAAGGGGGATTCATACATAAATAGCTTCCTTAGTCCTGCCACTTTTAGGTTAAAAAAAAAAAGTCTGTGTTCAATTCAAATTAAGGAGAAAAGAGAAAAAAACTGTTTTATACTTACCTGATCTCACAGCTGTGTTTCGAACTGCTGAGTTAGATGCTTAAAAGACTGATTTGAGGAAGTAAGAAAGAGAGAAAGGAAAGAGGTTTCACAGAAATTTGAGGGTCCTGGTCACACCCTTTGTGGATTAGCCAGATTCTAAGGATAAATTTTAGGGTTGAGACTGAATATAAATTTAATTGGTTGTCAGGGATTAATTCAAATCCCAAATAAAATACTCAAGTCAGTTTGGAAATTTTATGGTGGTTTAATTAATATAGAGGGAAGGAATTCAGAAGAAGAGAGAGGGAAAAGGGTATAAAGAATTCTTCAGCCTAGCCTGAGCCAAGGGGAGTTGAAAGACCTTTCAACCAGGAGGCCTCTGAGATGAGGAACCTCCTAGGAGGATGGCATTTTTAGGAAACTAAAGGAAAGGGAATCAGCCTAAACTCCAAGAGAGCTCAGAGAAGATGCCTCACCTGACCTACAATATTAAGCTTCTCCCAGTTACTGTATCAAGGACGCTCACCGCTAAACCTGGAGAATAGCTGCAGCCACACCAAGATGCGAAGATGCTCAGCACGCTGCCACCAGCCACCTCTCTGCCACAAGAGCCAGAGTCACCTCTCTGCAAAAAAAAAAGAGCCCCAAGAGAAGAAGTGACACAAAATATATAGACCATTTTTGCATCACTCCCTGCATCTCACATGCACCAATGGTAGCTTAAGCTTGACTTAGGACAGCCCAGGGGATCTATCAGTTGTTTCTGATTTGTCATTTGCTAGCACATGTCTGTCATAGACCATCCTTCTCAACACTTAATGCTTAAGTAGGGGTGTAGACATCCCTGCTTTGTTAGACTAAGCAGGGTGGAGTAAATCTAAAATTCACACTTAACCCTCATTACCTAGCCCTTACAACTCTTCTGCCTTAGAACAAATTGGTTCTAAGGCAGAAGGTTAGGTTTTTAAAAAATCTTTTGTCTTTATATCACCTATATTTCTCAATTTAGCCATCTTTTATAACAAAGAATAAATAGAGGGGGAACAATTCATCGAAACTTATCTAGCATGAGACACTTGTCTCATTTTCTAACTCTTAAAATTCACATGATATGCCCTCATTCAAATTGCTACTTTCAATGCCCTCATTCAGCCACATAGGAACTGTTATAGTTTTCTGTCTATACACATATACATCTATACATATATACATGTATATGTGTGGTTTGTATGTATGTATGTATGTATGTATGTATGTATGTATGTTTTCCATTTCAGGGGTTACCATGACCTAAAAAATATTCATCACCTGGTGGTCAATCTTCTGGTGATGAGATTCTCAATGCTCAGTTAGGCTGGTTTTTAGCCAAATGACAAACTATCACCAGGTCTTCCTTTCCAAGGAATAATTTATTAGAATTTATGTTGGCACAGTTTTACCTGCATATTCATTGGAATAGAACTTATTTTTTCCTTTTCCAATTTTCTAATTTGAGCGGCATGCATGGATTTTCTCCTTTTCCCATTCCTAGGGTCAATGCTTTGTTACTATATAATATATCCTCAGTATATACAATATAGAATATATTCTGTATAACATATCCCTCAATTTTGTTGGGGAAAAAAACTGTATTAGTAAAATGTGATCAACTTCCTCAGTTTCTTTTGCATTCACTATGATTGCCTTTCCATTCTAAGTTTGATAAAAGATTTTTCTGCCTTTTTAAAAAATAAAAGTAATTGATTTTTTATTAATTGGTCTTTTAAAAATTTAGTTTCCTCCATTGGTTTCCTAATGATTCATCTTCCATTTTATTAATTTCTGCTCAGGCCGCAGTAATTGCCTTCTTCTTGCCTTCCTTAGATAAATATCTTACTCATTTCATTTTTTAAAAATATAAACTCATCATAGTTATTCAGGGCAATAAATTAACTTCTTAAATTGACATGGATTGAATGCTATATACCCTGATGTGTATGTAACCTGTGTCCTTGCATTTACATAAACTGGGTTCAAACTCTACTCAAAAGGTAATTTTCTTTTTGGCTCCTTATTGCCTCACTAGGAATTAATTCTGGGAAATTCCCAATATATCTTATGTATGGTTTTTCTAATCTTCATATAAGTGAGTAAAAGGGTCTTAGCTTTTGTAAAACTACTCAAAGTAACTTGCAAATTGGACAGAATAGCATTTATTTAATCCCATAGAATGTAGAATATATAGTGATACAGACAAAAGAGTGGTTGCCATAAACTGTGACCGTGAAAATATGGGTTTAAGACTTTGAATTGCCAAAACTGCAAAGATAAATTTTTAATGTCTTGATTTTGCATTAAAAATAAAATGGTCGCCATGGGAAAAATTCCCAAATATGAAATACCCAAGTCAGCTGGGTTTTATGGAGATTTTAATTAATACAAATTAAGGAATTAAGGAAAGGGAGAGAGAGAGAGTAAGAGGAAATAGGGCCTAGGCCAATGACCTAGGCCTTTCTCTTTAAGAGAGAAAACGAAGTCAGTCTTTAAACACTCACCACAAGATTTTGTCCCAGGCAAAACTCTAATGTTCATAGAGACCCTCCAGTTCAGCTCCTGAGCTCAACTAACTTCAGCCACTGAGAGACCTCCAATTCAGCTTCCTCAGCTGAACTAAGTCCAGAGGCCTCTGACCTCCTTTTAAAGAGAATTTTCTCCCATGTCACCTCCCCTAAATTTTCACATCTATCAATCACAGTAGACATTTCCAAAGGACTGACCATTCTTAATTCACATCTTGTTATCACCTTCTCTGGGTAGACTAAAACTTCTGAGTATTTCACACCTCTTTGCTAAGGTTGTCCCTTGCAAGTTGCCTGACCTTTTAGTGATTAATTTGACCTTCATAGGTACTTAGCACCCTTTTGTATTAGATCTAAAAATAGACATAGCTTAAGGGCTTTTGGCCTCACTATAAGTATGAATTAAGTACTTTTCATTGTTCAGTAAGGAGTTTTACAACTTTATCTTCCCCTAAGGTATGCCTAAGTATGGGTGGAGTAATTTTAAAGTTCCCAATACATTCCTGATCAAGTACCTCCATTGTTTAAATGGGGAATAACCTTAACCAAATGTTCTAAGGCAGAGTCTGAGAAGTTTTAAGATTCACAATAGAAAGTATGAAGGGCTCACTGGAGCCCATAAACAGATACAGAAAGCACACAAAGCTCTCAAAATTACCCTAAACCAATGAACACAACTCTTCCTTTTTACTGGATCACGTTTTACAGTAGGATCCTAAAGTTCTGCCAATTCAACAATGCCTAATGACTTAACCTCCCTAAGAAAGAGAACTTGAAGTTGCCAGGAAATAATTACCACTTGACATTCCACCCAATCTTTATCTTTCCCACAGGGTCCTATATTTGGCCTCAAATTGAGACAGGCCAGTCTGTCATTTGGACTCCTCCCAGAAAGTAAAGACTGCACCTGTGGGATAAACAACCTTCTTATATATCTGGACCTTCCAAAACTGAGAGGTATCAAGGCCCAGATCCCTTTTTTCCTATGATAATGGCTTTGGTCTCTTAGTCATTTTGTAGCTCTTGGTATGGGTGGGGAAGGTGATGTGGGCAATGTTTTTCTTTTTCCAAGAGGAATGTTGTTAAAGACTTCCCTTATCTCTAGAAAAGAAGTCCTTAACCCTGAGCCCAAGATTTAAAAAAAAAAATATTCAATAACTATTATCCAACCAGGTTCTGATTTCTCAAATTAGGAGGCACGCCAGATAATGTAAAAGCAAGAGGTACTGATTTATTGAAAGCTCGAGCTTGGGTCCCACAGCCTCCAAGGCAGATGGAATCCTAAACGAAGGGGAAAAGAGGATTTATATAGGGTAGGTTTGAGTTGCAAAACAGGATGTCAGGATATCTTATCAGAATATTGGGTAAGGTTAGGTCATGGATCAAGAGTCTTTGTGGGGGATGAGTCCTTCCATTGTTCAGGCCTTTCACTATATTTCAGTATAGTTTTCTTTTTCATCTCATGTATTTTATTTTATGAATTTAAAATGTGATTCTGAGAAGAGATCTATAGACTACACCAGATTTCCAAAGGGGTCTAAGATACAAAAAAAGTTTAAGAATCCCTAGTCTAGAAGACCAGATATCCAAACTCTTGAACTTAGGGTTACTCAAGGCAATTTCCAAGGCTGTCATTGTTTTAAAAATCTTCCTTTTCTAGAGCAAAGGCTACATTCTGAGATAATGTTGCCTAAGGAATCAAGACCCTCTGCTCTTCTAAATTAAGGAGAGTGAGATTCAGGAATGTTTTCCATTAATTCTCTTTGCCCATGGGACTTATTCTGTGTAGCTCCCAAGTGCTTCTCCAAGATACTCAACTACTGCCCTTTAGATTGCTACAATCTCTTGGCCTGGGGAACTCTATTCCCAGGAAGTCTATCACTTGGAAGGATGAGCAAATAGGTTCTCTTGTGCTTCTGCCCCAAAGCAGTCATTAACAGCTTCTGGGTAAAGGAAGTCTGTGCATAAACACACTGCTGTTAATTGTAATTTGGAACCTCTTTTCAATTCAGTTTATTGTTTGATTTACCATATTTTATTAGAGTAGCATTGAATTCCCTAATTTTTTTTTCAAAAGAGCTAGACTTTCACAAGACCAATAGCTAAATTATTTGCAGAGAGGGGTGGAGGGGTGGGGTTTGAGGGTTATATCTATGTATGTTTTATTTTATTATGTATTATTATTTGGCATAAGTGTACACGCATCTGTGAGTATCTACACAAATTGATGTGATCTCATTCAATGGCACTTTAATTTATTGTAACTTTCTTGTTTATTTCTCCCAATGTTCTGTCATCTGAACCCAATGATCATTGTTGGAACATGAAATCATTTAACAGCTTTCTGAGCCAACTACATATTATATTTGGGTCTATTCTTTTAATTCAAATATTTGAACATCTACTGATACCAGATATATTTTCTGGTAGATGGTACATTTTGGAATTCTATAATAAAATTTGCAATCCTTTTACTTTCTATCAGACAATTCAACTGATTTATATACAAAGTTGTAACTGTTATCATTGAAATCACAGGCTATATGTCATACAGTGCTTAGAATATAGATGGGCATGTTTAGTATCATTATATTCCCCTAAATGGGAAGCATACTTCTAAAGGTGAGTTGGCAAATACAAAATATCAATAGTTGCTCATATTTAAATAATACTTTAGGATTGTTGTTGTTCAGTTAATTCAATCATGTTCAAATCTTTGTGACCTTATTAGAGGTTTTACTGGCATAGATTCTGGGGTTTGCCATTTCCTTCTCCAATTCATTTTATGGAAGAGGAAACTGAGGCAAACGTGATTAAGTGATTGAGTGATTTACCTAGGTCACCTGGCTAGTAAATATCTGAGGCTGGATTTTAAATCAGATCTTCCTGACACCAGGTCCAGTACACCATCCACTGTACCACCTAGCTCCATGATGGCGAACCTATGACACGTGTGTCAGCACTGGCACGCTTAGCCATTTTCAATGACATGTGGCCACATGTGGTCGCAAACAGAGAAGTATGGGGCCACATGCCAAGAAGGACGTTTCATCCTCAGCTCCTGCATGGCCAGGTGCTGGCCAGTAGCTGAGGATAAAACATTTGCTGTAGTGTAGTGTAGACACTCTGTGCCAGAGGTATGTGGCCAAAACAACAGAACTCCAGCACAGATCGTCTAGTTCTGGGACTTCTGGTTAGGACACTAGGGGATCTTTGACCTCACTTCTGGCCAGTAGAATGCTGTGGGGGACGCATCTCTGGGGGCCCTGTGAATACCATTACCAGCAACCACATAACCACAGCAACCATCATACAATCTACTGTTCTGGGGTGTCATGGATTTCTACTTGACAGTCAGTATTGAGATAAGTGAGGGGGAGGCTGGGAGAGGTGAGGGCCTGTGGTATGGGTGCTTTTTTCCACCATTAGAAAGAGGGGCAGCTATCTTACTTTACATAAGGAACACCATCTTGCAGCATAGTGCAGACTCCACCCCTATTTCTGCTTATTAACCCTGCCCTTTCCTAAAAGACAGTTACATGTGCCATCTTGTGGTCAGTTAGGCTAGTTAACCCCTAATTGCCTGCAGGGCTAACAGGCTACCTATAATTCTATCTTCTGTCACTGCCCCTTTGATGGAGAACCCAAAAAATACAAAACCAAGGTGAAGTAAAGGAAGTGGTAATAGCAGTAGCCGACCCTTTCGAGAGACATGGATGGAAATGTATGGCATTATAGAAAAAAATGGCAGATCATTTTGTGTTCTATGTACTGAAATGGTAGCAAGCAGATCGTGGAATATAAATAGACATTTTGAAATGAATCATTCTCATCTCTTGAAAAAATATTTCCAGGCAGCTACACCTTTATAAGAGCCAATTTAATTCCATCCTTAAATTTGCAAAAAGCTCTACGAATTTAACATCTGCAAGTTTGAGTATTGCTCCCTCCATAGCTCAGCATAAAAAAGCACTCAGTGAGGGAGAATTTATTAAAGAAACTCTCCTAAGATGTGCACCAGTTCTATTTCACGATATGCAGAATAAAGATGCAATTATTAAGAGAATATCTGAATTACCACTCAGTAGAAATATAAAAGACCAAATAATGAGACTGAACACAAATGTACAACATCAATTAAAGAGAGACATAAGTAATTGTAAATATTTTTTTATCTCTCTTGATGAAACTACTGATGTCACATCACATGCTCAGTTGGCCAATATTGGTCAATATTCTGATGGTCTCATGATGAGAGAAGAGTTGATAAAGTTAGTATCAGTGATAAAGTTAGATCGAGTACATCAGGAAGCGAATATGTAAGCTTGTTATACAAACATTCTGTGACCTAAGCATTGATATCACTAAAGTTGTGCCAGTAATGACAGATGGGGCATCAAACATGGTGGGGAAAAAAGTCGGATTTGTCAAATTGTTTATGGAAGCTATTGGACATCCAATTGTGCCTTTTCATTGTGTTATCCATCAATTTAAATGATTTAATGTCAGTTGTTACAAAAATAGTTATTTTAATAGCTGCTTGCCCCCTTCACAAGTGAGAATTTTCTGCACTTTTACTGAAGGTTGATTCCACCCACAGTGGACTGCTGATGTACAATAATGTAAGATAGCTGAGTCAAGGCAGAGTTCTTGAGTGCTTTGTGGAGTGCTCTGAATAAATTAAGGTATTTCTTAAGGATAAGGATCCGGGAAACTTTCCTCAGCCCAATGATGATAAATGGGTCAACACCTTGATGTTTTTTACAGACCTCTCTGTTCATATTAACGAATTGAACTTGAAGTTACAAAGTTTTGGCAAAAATATTGACGTTATATTTGGATACATAAAAGCTTTTGAAAGTAAACAAAATTTTCAAGTGATATGTAGAAACTAAAACTTTTTTTTCCTTGAGTAACAAAGTATTCCTTGAGTATTTTCCTTGAGTAACAAAGTATTTTGAGAAGGCCAGTGCAGTTTTACAAAATGAAATGGAACCCTTGCATATAAAGTACCAGCATGTTTTAGACTCATTACTTCACCAGTTCAGTGATAGATTTAATCAATTTAGAAGTCTAGAACAGACCATGAAAATAATTAAGCTATAATTTGATGTCTCAGCTTGATTCTGCAGGAGCTAGGTAGTTATATAAATGGTGGTAAGAAGTTAAGCCAAAAATTCTCTTATCATAGTTAATAGTGAAACAGTACAGGAGGTAAAAGCATTCAGTTCTAGGAAGAATATACAAGAAATGTTAAGAATGGAGAGGGGGAAAAAAACAAGGATCCCAGGGAAGAACTACCATCTTTTACAGTAAGATGTGTTTGTGGCAAGTGCTCTAGTCATAGACTGTGATGTTGGTATATAACAGGACTTGGGATGAACTTTATTGGAACTGAAGGGTACATTTCACACTGATGGATTAGTAGGTGGTACCAAGTGGATGGGCACCTGACTGTAGTTCGCATTGTTTTATTTGTTAAATGGAGAACTGTTAGGTATGTTCTCAACGTATATAGTATTAGATCATGCTTTTCTCTTTAGCATTATCAATATGTGGAAGAATAAGGGGAACATTAGACTAATTAAATCTAGTTTCAGTTCAAATCTTAGCTATGTTATTTAAGAATTATAGATGGTCATTCCCCAACTCCTAAAGACCCAAAGTGGTGTGGGAGGTGAAAATGCCACTGAATTTTCAGAGTTCTGATATTTCTTGGAAAGTCTGTAAGTGAATGTCTCTATCACTACTGGTAGATAGAGGAAGATACCAAGTCTTGGACAAAATTCCTTTGAAATCTTTTAGAAACCATAATAATAACTGCATTTTTACAAAGAAATTTCCAATTCATCCTAAATTTAGCCAACTATTAAAATATATCTTCAAAAAAAAGTCTAAATTTACATTAGTCTGTATTTGCAAAAGTTCTTTGAGTTCAGAAATTCTGAAAGAAACTAACAATATCTTCTAATTATTTTTTATTATAATCATCTCCCCTTTACTTGGGCAACTGGATGATGAGTGGATACAGTGCTGAGCTTGGAGTCAGGAAGATTAACTCACATTCCAGAGTTCAAATCTCACCTCAGACACTTACAAGCTGTGCAATTCTGGGCAAATCACTTAGTCTTGTTGGCTTCAGTTCCTCATCTCTAAAATAAGCTGAAGAAGGAAATGGCAAACTGCTGTGGATGGTCCAGCCTCCCACATGGGACAGGTGTCATGGAGGTGGGCCTGCCTCAGTGGATAATGAATGGGAAGCAATTATCATTTCAACCTGCAGCTCAGGCTTCACAGAGAAACTGCTCCGCTTCAGGTGTCACAGTAACTGCTCTGCCCTCACCCAGGCTTGGCTTTTTTTAATACCCTCTGGTTACACATGTACTTTGGCACACAATTCATTTTCAACATACAGGTTTCTATAGATTCTAACAACAAACACGAAGCTTAAGGAGATAATCAACAAAACACTGCTGCTAAGTGCGGGGTCAGAGGGTAGAATTAAGCTGGTCCAGTTTTAGGTATTTTTTAATATCAGGCTTTCAACTTTCATTTTTCTAATGTTTCACTAAGGTATGTATTTCCTGGGCTTTAGTTAGCACAACAAATCAGCGAAGCATAGTGTACCAGCCTCTCCCTGAAGGGCAATTAATATACTAGCTCAGGAGATCATGTTCCTAACCTGTACATGGGTGTAGGCAATTCTGAGCACAGATTTGCCAGAAGTTTTATGGCTAGAAAAAGAGGGTCATATCTAAGTGGGTACATAAGAATCTTTAGGTTTAATTTTGTAAGTGGGATCTCCTGGTGATATTCTGGGGGGAGTAGAGTGGGACATCTGTATTAACTCTGCAAGCATGTTCCAATAATAAGGGATGTTAGGGGGAAGCTGGGTGGTTCAGTGGATTGAGAGCCAGGCCTAGAGACAGGAGGTCCTAGGTTCAAATCTGGCTTCAGGCACATCCTAGCTGTATGACCCTGGGCAAGTCACTTGACCCCCATTGTCTAGCCCTTACCACTCTTCTGCCTTGGAACCAATACACAGTATTAATTCCAAGACAGACGGTAAGGGTTTTAAAATAATAATAATAATAATAATAATAATAAGGGATGTTAGTGAGAGAAGTCACACAAGGGGGGGGGGGGGTCTGAATGAATGTTTCCATTCTTCCTGGGAGCCGCTTTGCAACCTCTGGTGTCCACATGTGACTATGTCAAACAGCATGGCTTCGATGGCTCCCAGCAGCAAACCACTCCAATATCTTTGTCAAGAAAACTCTAAATGGGGTCCCAGAGATTCAGGACTGACTGAAAAGAAGGAACAACAACCTCTTTACTTATGGTGTACATTAAAAGGGAGATGGGGTAAAGGTGTCCTGAAATCAGTTCTTAGGGTCCTTGGAATTGGTTTATGGACAAAAGCTCACCAGTTACATTTTTTAATGGACTCCATACTTCACATTAGCATCCTTGAGCATGGAAGATTACTTTAATTTTCATATATATATTCAACAATAATTATGATATGGTCAATTTACAAGAAAAATTATTTTACCATATGATTCCATCACCAGGAAATTAAAGATAGATATAATATAAGACATTTACTACAGAAGGGAAATGGAACATTGTTTCATAGCAATGCCAGGTAGGTCTAGGTCTAACAATTGCAGAAAAACCTCTCACAAAGCAAGTTAAAACAAGATTTCCTCAACCTCATTTGATCGTAAGTAAAGTTTAGAAAGTTATAACCTAATCTGATAACTAATAATTAAAAACTAATTAAAATTAAATAATTAAATAAATTAAATAAATAGCCAACAATTAATGGTTGGCAATCAATAATTTGTAACCCAAATAAGTAATTGCTAATCAAGAGCTGATGGCTTATAATCATGTTAATACCTAATGGCAGAAAGTCAGTAATTCTCCTTTTGACTTATATGAAATTTTATTTCCCATCTTAGCAAATAAGAGATTATCTACTTGGGCAATCAATCTTTTCATGTGTATTTGATATTATAAATATCATAAAGGCTAATAGGATACAGTGGATGCTTTATTGCCAACCTCAGCATAAATCTTATCTCAATCCTTCAGTGTTTATCTTCAATAATTACTGTATAAATATTACTCATGTGCCAAAATATACAAAACATGGCTTTTTAAATGTACAATAGAGAAATCACACATCTCAACAAGAATCATATTGTTCACATCACTATTTTTCATTAGGTTTTAAAGGGCTGATAGATTTTTCCATATAAAGAGAGACTTTATGCGTCAAAGCATTTGATCTAAAAACATCTTTCTAATGATCATATTTTAGTGGATCAAAAAAAATGTTAATCCTAAAGTTATTCCTGATATTCAATTTTAAGCTGATAGTTGTTTCCCAATGAAATTGTTTTAAAACTTTTCCCAGAGATAGCTTCTGTAGCTTAAGTTCTACTATAACATAAACAACTTAAGAAAAGACCTCTGCTTTGTCTAGATAAGGGCTGAGGATTCTCTGCCATCTTTGGTTCAAATTAATGATATAGCCTTTTAGGTAACAGGGAACATAATGTTAATAATAGGTATTGCTACAATATCTTAAGAGTCATGGATACTTAGAATAGTTGTTATTTGAAGAAGCAAGTTCTAAAGACAAATATTTTATCTTTTTAAAAGTGGGGGCACTTTTCCCTTTAATAATTTGATTATAAATTCAAAGGGCTTTATAATTGTTTTTATCTAAATGGGACCTTTTCTTTGATCTCTTTGGGCTACAGACATTAGTAATATCATTGGATCAAAGGGTTGGGTAAACATAGTTTAATAACTTTTGGGTCCCAATTCTAAAACGCTTCCCAGAATGATTGGATCAATTCATAGCTCCACCAACAGTACATTACTGTAAATGTTTTTCTCCAGCCTCTCCAGCATTTTTTTTTCATTTTCATTAATGTTAACTATATGATGGATCTGAAGTGGTGCCTCAGAGTTCTTTTAATTTGTAATCCTCTAATTATTACTGATGGAGTTTAGAACATTTCAGTGTTTTACTCAATGTCAGTGTTTTTAATTCTCCTATTATTGCCTCATATAAGAATTTCATTTTCAAATATTCGTATGGGCTTAGATAGACTTAATATTAAGACTTGTAGTTAAAACATTATACATCTTTATTTCAAAGAAAATATTCAGTTCATTGTTTCAGCAAAATATGGGGGTGGGGAATGAAAGGGATTAACTTACTTCTTAAACATAGCTAAATAATTGGAGGTTATTGCTTTCTTTAAAAAAATTTTTAAATGAAATGAAAAACAGCATTATTCTATACTGAACAAAAAACTTTCTTCTTCCCAGGGGAAATACAATAAATAAATAAATAAATAAATAAATATTTATTTCATATATAAGGTAAACAGAGAAACTTTTATTCTATGGTTTGTACCTCTGTAAGAGCAACATGTCAGAAAAAGAATGTCAGGTTAAGTACAAAATTTCATCCTCTTTTTTTCTTTATCCAACTTAATAATCCATGGTAAAATCATCATTAAATTCAATACACATAAAAACCTTTATATATTGTACAGATTTTGTGAACCTTATTCCAACATAGTATAATGCCTAATTAGTTCATAGTAGTCACTTAATAAATGTTTATTGATTGATTGACAATTTTAATTTGCTTAGGGATATTTCTTCTTCATGGTAGGGGTCTCATCTATGCAATAAGTCTTGCTTCCTTTTCATTTTTCAATGTAATAATATCACAGAAGAGGGAAAAAAAGACAGACTCCCTCCTCTAGTCTTTGTTTTGTAACCATTCTCACCTTGAGGTACCAAGTTTAGAATGAAAAAAGGAGATTAAAATCTGTTCAAATTGATTTTTTATAATCCAGATATTTTTAAAAATCTAGATATTGCCAAAAATATTTCATTTCTAAGAATTCACAGCAACTAATTTGTTTACATGGTAATAGGAAATTTGTCTAAGGATATGATAGGTATTGCTGCCAATCATACTTATGAATATGCAGAAACATGTAAAAAAGTTTATAATATGCTTATAGCATAAACTGTTATATAAAAACAAATAGAGCTTGAGCAACTATTTAGCAACCTTATATAGAATTTAGGTACATAGGCAGGACCACCCAATAATGAAAAAATTTTTAAGTTTATTTAATTAATTAATTTTGAATATTTTTCCATGATTACATGATTCACATTCTTTCTTCTCCCCTTCTCTACTCCCCCCCCCCCTCATAGCCAAGGAGCAATTCTACTGGGTTTTACATGTGTCATTGATCAAGACCTATTTCCGTATTATTACTATTTGCACTAGAGTGATTCTTTAGAGTCTACATGCCCAATCACATCCCCATCGAACTATGTAACCAAGTAGTTGTTTTTCTTCTATTTCTACTCCCACAGTTCTTTCTCTGGATGTGGATAGCATTCTTTCTTATAAGTCCCTCAGAATTGTCCTGGATCATTGCAGTAGAGAAGTCTATTATACTCAATTGGGTCACCATGTATCTGTCTCTGTGTATAATGTTCTGGTTCTGCTTCTTTCACTCTGCATCAATTCCTGGAGGTCATTCCAATTCACATGGAATTCCTCCAGTTCATTATTTCTTTTAGCACAATAATATTCCATCATCAACATATGCCACAATTTGTTCAGCCATTCCCCAACTGAAGGGCAGCCTCTCATTTTCCAATATGAAAATTTTAAAAAGACAGACAGATAAGAGAAAGATTTATATATCAAAGAAAAATGGTAGAAGAGGAAGATTTTTTATTGACAAATAATATTGTTAAATAATAAACTAGTCAGTATATAGTTGTAATTTGCAGTCTAATCATTAACCTAGGAGTCATAGCTAATTTACCTGACATGGCTCTTAAGTAAATAGAGGTAATAAAACTGAGCCAGAAATTCTCTTATCACTAACCAGTTAATCATCTGTACAAGGGAAAACAACAACAACAAAAATAATCAGTGCCAGGGTTTGATGTCTGAGCTTTATTTTGCAAATCCTAGTTAGCTATATGAGTGCCTATTTCAAACAAATATCAGTAATAAAGCTAAGTCAGAAAAATTCTCTCATGAAAATGGGTAAGACATATAAGGAGCTGGCGGCCTATTATGGAGAGGTTTCCCTCCCTATTTCAGGTAGGAGAGCTCTGCTAAGAACAAAACCCCAGAAAAATATGAGGAAGGTGAGGAAATTATAATATAACCATTTATTCCAAAGAGTCTGCAACAACTTTCAACAGTTCACTGTCTCAAGGGGACAGATAAATAAAAGTTAAACAGATCAACTCTCCCATAAATTAATGGAGGCAATAAGACAGATTCTCTTGTGACTTCCTAAACTTGCTTACACAAAAGAGAAAAGAACTAAAATCAATTGGATTTAGAATAGAAACAGAATGACAAGAATCAAGGTTTTTTTTAACTAAGCTCAAAAACAGAAGGGGAAGTCTTGGGACGATGAGAAGTCCAATGGACAGCAATCTTCTCTAGTCCCTAGGAAGATATAAAGATCAAATGAAATAATATTTACAAAAAGCACTTAGTACAGTGCCTGTGGTTCTGAGTAGCAGCTATATAAATACATTCCTTTCTCTTCTTCCTTTACTTAAAAGCAATGTCTCTTCTTTCAAATCTGATACCAGGAAGGGCAGGCAGATAAAAGGAGTTTCTAATCTTTTCAAGCTTGGAATATTACACTTCTGATGCCCAACTGTCACTGTAAGCAAACTTACTTTATTACAATTTAGAATACATATCAGTAAAACATTTATAATATACTGTAGCATTCCAAGCATATTCACATCTATGAAACATGAATGATTGTATGATCACTGTATCTTCAGACACAAGGTGATACTCTGATATTTGTGAATGAAATCTTGACCTGGCCATGTGGCCTGTTGCCTAAGACAAACTCATTAACATTTTGGCTCTGAGTCACATTCCTCTGGGGAAGAGGGGGTTGATATGTACACGCCCAGCCCATAAAAGTGTCACCTTACATTGCCATCCAATCTGAATTATCTATGCTTTGTAATTGTAATTGTATCTATGCTTTGTGATTGCTACGGGCTTGAGAGTGCTTCCCTAAACATGCTGAAATAAAAACAAAAGGCATGATCTTTCTCTTGGAATCTTCTCGATCCTCTAGGAATCTCTCTCTCTCTCTAGTAAACCTTCTCCTCTCCAGAAACTCTAGCCTCTCTCCTCTTTGCGTTCTCTGCCTTAATCTCTTCCTCTACCTCGTGTTCCATAATTCTCATATTTTCCTTCCAAGGAGAATATCATAGGGGTTTTGCCTGCCCTATTTAAACACTGATTTGTCTGTGTCTGTCATTCTTCACCCTGGTTCTCAGATTCCCTGTCCCTCTCAGGTCCAGTCCCTACCACAAAGGAGAACCCCTTCTTGTGGGCCCTGCAGGTCGGGGACCCCATGTATACATTATGAACTTAAGCAGTGTAAATCCATTTGCTCCATTTGATTGCAACAATGTACAGTATATACTTTTATACAGATTTGTGTCCTTGCCAAGATTTCATGCATGGGAAACATCAACTAGGTTAATTTTGTGCTGTCTGGGCAAGTCACTTAATTGTTTGCCTCAGCTGTAAAATGGACTGGAGAAGGAAATGTCTAACCATTCTACTGTCTTTGGCAAGAAAACCCAGAATGAGATCATGAAAAGTTGAATCCGAATAAACAAAAAAGGTACCATGAGGAAAAGTAAAGTGAAATAAGGAGGAAGGCCCTAGGTTAGAGATGAATTGTGAAGGGCTTTAAAAGGTAAAGAGGGAAATTTGTTTTATTGTAAAGACACCAGGGAGTTGTTAAAAGTGCTTTGAGCTGGAAAATGGCACAATGGCTAACCTGATTAGAGAGAAGGACATGGAACAACAGCCTCCAGCTTTAAATGTTTCCTCTGACCTTGTTGCTTGTTCGGAACTGGAAAAAGACATTTTGTGTTTTGTTTTGACCAGCATGGAAACTGTAGGTGTGCATGGTTAGTGATGTCATCCCGTGTTTGTACTTAATGACTTACTACTCCTAAAATTGTTTTGTTTGATGAATACTATTAGTTTACTGAAATTAGACATTGCTGGGATGCTTTTCTTGCCTAAATGTTCAGTACAACCCTCATTCATCCATATAGCAATAAAATGCTATTAAATGGAGCTATAACAACAACAACAAAAGACTGGTTCCCCCTCCAACCTGTAATAGATTAACTGCGTTTCTTTTACTGCCAAATAAAAGGCGGCTAGCTTATAAAAATAAAAAATGCCATCCACAGTAATTATTTTATTCCCTTTGCGTTCCTTTGCTTCTTGTCTCGTTTGAGATATCATAGTTTTAAGCCACAAAACAATCTGCCTATTTTGGGCAATTACGGCCCTTACAACCGTAGACCAGTTCACAGTTCCCACGCACCCCGGGGCCTGGGTGAATTCGATGGTCACGTGGCTTCCCCCTGGAAGCCCAAGCGTTCGAGAGCTCCAGAATCCTCCCTCCCTAAGGTTCCGGGTCCCGTACGGGTAGTGATCAAATAGTGAAGCATGGAAGACCCTTAAGTACTCTTCTTCCCCTATCCTGGCAACTCTATCCTTTGGCTTCCCCCTGCTCCAGGATAGCTCGCTCGAGGCCTACAAAAAAGCAGCTCGAGAACAGCAAACAAGTGAACCAAGGCAAAGACGGGAAAATTTACAGAGGGCTCCAGCAGTGGAAGTGTTACAGACGCTTACATGCGACGTTTTACGTACTGCGTGTTACGTATGCGACGTGCTGCGTGTCCCGGAGGAGACCCCGGCGGTGGCTTGCGTCACTCGGCAAGCGCCCGCCCGGAAGCTTCTGCCGGTTCCCCTCCCGCTTTCCACTTGCCCGGGGCGGTGGCGGCCTCTGTGATTTGTCCTTCCTGGAAGCTGTAATTGAGATTGGCGCTCCCCGATGGAGGAGGCAGTGCGCGCGGCCGCTGCCCCGGACCCCAGCTCCGGCTCTTCGGTGAAGGAAGAGGGGGCGGCTGCGACGGCCCCAGCAGCCTGTGTGGGCATGTGAGAAGCCTCAGGTGACTCGGGCCGGGGCCGGGGCCGGGAGGGGGCAGGGGGAAGGGGCAGCAGTTTGTGGGCTCCAGCCTTCCCGGCTGCTCCTGTTTCTGCTTTTCTTCACCCTGAGAGGGGCCACCTGGATTCGACCTGTAGCTTGTCCTGTGACTTAAGGGGTGAATGCTGGCTCCCCTTTGGGGCAACGACCTGTCTTCCTGCAAACCCCCATGGGGAGAAAGGAAAGGGTTTGATAGCTTACAGGCATACAGGGCATAGAGCAAAGTATACGTATATGTATGCAGTTTTGTAACTAACACGTAAGTGTGTGCATGTATGCAGGGTATCCTGCGTACGTTTGTCAGTTATCAAACTCTTTTCTACCGGGTCATTTATCAAACAATGTATCTCATATCTATAACCATATATGCATATATAAACTACATATCATACTATAAACTTTACAAAGCTCTTTTCATATATTATCTCATTTGATCCTTGTAACAATCATATTATCATCCCTACTGGCTAGGTGCTTACATCCTAATGGAGACAAATACAAATAAAAATGTGCAGGGAATGTAAAACTAGTGAGTACATTCACACCTCAAATAGTCAAATTTAAGGTAATTTGGGAGCTGAGATCAAGAAAGACTTAGTGTCTAAGCTGCTTCTAAAAGTAAAGAGGTCTGAGATGGAAGTAAGGAGAAAGTACTAAGAGGACAGAAGCTAAGAAGTCCCGTAACTTTTTCCAAAGTTATTCAGGTCAAGAAGACATCAAATCTAGCACTGTACCCCCTACACCACTGTTTACTCAGAAATATGTAGGGAGCAGCTTTACTCTGAGCTTCAACAATTCATTTCAATTCCTTAAACGTCTATCAAATGCAGAGCACTGTACTAGACTGAAAAAGGCACAACCCCTGCCCACCCTTACTTTACAGACTTGGAGCTAAAAGAAAGTATTTTGTTGTTTTTTCCCCTTTTGTGGAGAGGGCTGGGAATGGAGCTGGACATGTGATTTCATGAGGTTAAGTAACTTGCCCAGGGTCGCACAACCTGTATGTGTACAGCCTCTCTGTAATATGTAATGTAGCATGAGAAGTTTGTGAGTAAGCAACCATGGAATTCAGGAAAGCTTAATGACAAGAAAGGAACTGAGTGGGAAATTAAAGTAGAAATTAAACAGACAAAGGGAAGAGAGGGCATTTCAGGCAAAGAAAACAAACTTAAGAAAGCTTTTGTGGTAGGAGAATACCTTGCTTCTTGGGCAGAAGACAGGATGCAGGGAGCAGTTTATAGGATTGTAGATTTAGAGCTAGAATGAACTTCAGAGTCCCTTGTGGCCAACTCCCTCATTTTAAGAATGTGAAAACTGAGGTCCAGGGAAATTAAATGGCTTGTGGAAGATACACAGTTGGTAAGCATCTGAACTCAAGTCTTCTGACTGGAATCAGAGTTATTTCCTCTTCACTACTCAGCCTCCTTGGAATCAAAAAATGTGTAGAGAATTATGTGAAATAAGGTGGTGGAGACAAGTGGTGCCTTTTAACGCCTTTTGGGGATGGCCTTGAATGCCTAGAGATTTTAATTTTATTTAGTAGACTGTCAGGAGCCACTAAAGATGCATGAATAGAAAGGACCTATGCAGAAGAAAAATGTCTAGACTATTGAAAGATTGAGATTGGAGGAGGGGAGTGTGTAGACATGTAGATAATGTCTAGACTATTGAAAGATTGAGATTGGAGATGGGGAGTGTGAGACATGTAGATAAAGCTATTGTAGACCAGTGGTTTCAAACTCAAGTAGAAGCAGGGGGGCCACTAAACCTAAGAATCCCTGTGTTGCATATTGAATTAGAAAACTATATATTTTCTATGTTTTATTGTATTTTTATTTATTTTGTTAAATATTTACCAATTGCATTTTAATCTGATTCTGGCCACATTAGGGAGAGAATTGTTGCTCCTTGCTTGAGACTTATGCTGTAGCCCAAGCAGATGTCAATAAGGATGTGGAGTTAGTGGAAAGGAGGGGAGCAGATGTGAGAGAGGTCACAGAAATACCTGATAACTAGGAATATAAAAGATGAAATGGCACCAAGATGCTCTACCTAGCTCACATTCATAACCAATGTGGTGCAAACAAAATGTGAAAAACCAACAGGTTTTTAAAAGGAGTGGTATCCTAATAATATTAATAATAATAGAACTAAGATTTCTATAGCACTTACTATGTGCCAGGCACCATGCTGAGTGCTTTTTGGGATATTACAAAAATTTCTGGTTTAGGATTCAGCTTAGTGGATAGAAATAGGTCTCTGTGGCTGTATGCCTCTTTAAATTTTAAAAAATTTGAACTAATTTTCTAAAATATAAACTTTAGAATCCATTTCCTACTCTTTGTTATAAGGAATGGCTCTCTAGGTAAGGAAGTGGAAGGGACATACTTGGAAATTAGAATAATATGAAAATCAAAGATATGAATCATGATTTTAAAACATATTTCATTCTTCAAGGCCCAGCCTACAATTCTACCCCTTCACTGATCTCTTGGTAAACTTTTTACTACATTGAATTCCTCACAGTGTAGTACTTGAGGGCAGCTAGGTGGCTCCTTGGTAGAGAGTGAGGCTTGGAGTTGGGAGCACCTGGGATCAAATCTGACACTTCTTAAATTAACCCCAATTGCCTAGCCCTTACCACTCTTCTGCCTTGGAACGAATACAGTGTTGACTCTAAGACAGAAATTAAGGGATTAAAAAAAATGTAATGCTTTATTATTCTGATTGATGTTAAATAAGTATCTTCTCAGCTAGACTGGAAGCCTTTCAGAGTCCCTATTTTGTTTCTTTTGTATCCCTATTGATACTTGATAAAATTGGCATTCAAATATTTTTTTTTATTACAGACACAATTTACTAATTACAGACAAATTTGGCAAAAGACATAGGCAGATTAATTTTTTTAGCTCACTTTGGTAAAAATGGGAAGGAGAGAGAAGAGCAACAACAGTTTCAAGTTTCCAGTTATGATAAAGGCACTAACTTAATGTATAGTTTAATTAATAAGTTCAGCTTGAAAATAGGATTATAACTCACAATAACTAATGTGGGGAAACTTCTTTGATGCACCTAAGAACAGCTCTGCTCTCATTTCCTATACCCAAAAGGCAAATCACAAGACAGATTACAAAGTTATTTTTTATTTTTTAAGTGGTTCAGTTGAGATCAGGTTAAACTGACAGGTAGCTAAAGTCAAGGGTCACCTTATCCCAGTCCCCAAATTACAGGTGAAGAACCTTTATCTGAAGCCTTGCCAGTTTGCCAACTTTACCACTTCTTGGGAAATGAGGGACGGTGGAGGGGAGTGGGGAAATACCTTTAAAGTATTTCTACTCTCAAATTTCTGTACAGATAGATTGCTGCTGGTTTGTACAAGAAAATACAACTTATCAGCAGTCAAATAAATGAAGAAGTAAAACCAGACAAATTGGAAAAGAAATTGTTTTAATTTTAAGAACTGGGATGGGGCAGTTGTGACCCTGGGCAAGTCATTTAACACTATTTGCCTAGCCTTTACCCTTATGACTTAGAGTCATTACTAAGACAGAAAGTAAGGGTTAAAAAATTTTTTTCTAGAGAACTGGGGACTTCTTGAAATTTGCTAATTGTTCTTTGACTGGATCTATGATTTTGCTATCATAGGGAATTTCTAATAAGGAAATGCCTTCTACTATTACAAAATTATTTGCCCAGGATCATGTAACTAGGGTATTATCAGAGTTCAGACCTTCTGACTTAAGACTAGATAATGCACACAAATAATGAATATTTTTCTTATGGATAAAGCATGATATAATGAAAAGAGTGCCTGGACTTGAAATCAAAAGATAAACTTCCTCTACTTAACTACATCTGTGTGACCATGAGGAAGTTGATGAATTTCTCAGAGCTTCAGTCTCAACTATAAAATGTATACATACTGAGAAAGTGTGGTAAGAAAAGCAGTTTATAAACTAGAAAGCACTTATAATTGTTCTGTAATTCATATGTGTGTATGTATATAGACAACACCGGTGATATCAGAGGTATAAAGAATTTCTAGTGAAAAATTTCATCTACCATTGCATATCCTCTCAGTCATATTTGGCGCATATATATATATATATATAATTATTCCTGAGTCTCGGGGGTGGCATGCAGATCTTTGTGAAGACCCTGACAGGCAAGATTGCCACCCTGGAGGTGGAGCCCAGTGACACTATTGAGAATGTAAAGGCCAAAATCCAAGACAAAGAGGGCATTGCACCTGACCAGCAGAGGCTCATCTTTTCAGGCAAGCAGCTGGAAGATGGCTGCACCCTGTCTGACTACAACATTCAGAAAGAATCTACCCTCCCTCTGGTCCTGAGTGTTAGGGGTGGCTATTAATTGTTGACTTTTATGAAAGCATAAATTGCCAACGATAGCATCATTTTGCACGCAGCTCTTCAAAGTCTTACTATTAAGTTTTGAGATTATCAGGTTCAGTAACAGCTGAGCCAATGCTAATAAAATGCACATTGGAAATATATATATATATATATATATTTCCTATATATATATATATATGACTTGAAACCTAGGTCTTGGCCATGAATAATCTAGGTTTTCTCTACTCTGAGACCAGATCTCTACTATGACATCCTGTGACTATTAAAATTTCAAGATAATTTAATGATGAAAACCCACATTTATAAGTGAAATATAAATGCTTTAGTCCATTTAAAAAATGTTTCAAATATATAATTTATACAAAATGTGTTTGCACTTTTTTTTTAACTGTCTCCTTCTGTCTTAGAATTAATACTATGTATTGGTTCCAAGGCAGAAGAGCAGTAAGGGTTAGGCAATAGAGGTTAAGTGACTTGTCCAGGGTCACACAGCTAGGAAGTGTCTAAGACTAGATTTGAACCCAGAACCTACTGTCTCTGGGGCCTGGCTTTCAATCCACTGAGCCGTCTAGCTGCCCCCCATTTTCATTTATAAAAACCTCATTCTTACCAGCGTTTTTAGCAATACTAATAACTTTAATGATCACAATTCTATTCTAAAATTATCTTACATTTGCTTTTAAACTTTTTGAAGTATTTCACATTTATTATTTTTATTATGTCTCCTATTTTACGGATAAGGAAATAGGGAGTGAGAACTATTAAGTGGTAGAATGAGAACTATAAGCTTGGCTCCCAGTTCTATCTTATTTCCACTAGAATATTCTACAATGAACAATAGGAGCCTAGATTTTGTGCTGGAAATGGACCTTCCAGGTAATTCAGTTCAGGTTCCCAATTTTAAAAAAGACAAAAACTGAAGCCCATAGATTAAGTGACTTTTTTGAAGTTAGTCAGTGAGAGAACTAGAATTTGAACTTAAGTCCTATGACTTTTTCCCCCCTAATTGGAGAAGATGGAATATTATTTATTGATTATAATATATATTTTGTAGATATAATATTAATTACATAAATTATTATATAAAAATAATTAAAGGGGTTGGGTCTTTTTTTTTGTATAGAGAGGAAGTAAAATGAGATAAGGTGGAATGATAAGGAGGTGCCAATCAATAACTAATGTGCCAGGCTCTACAGATAATCATGGTCATCATTGTGGGGTCACTCTGAATTTCTCTTGGGAAGGGGATGACAGGAGTATAATGTTATGAAGTGCCATGTTGCATTGCTTCTTTTCAGGAGTAGCTTTCATGCCTCTGACTTTGTCAGAGAGCACGCTTAATTCCCATTCAATATTTGTTTTCTGGTCAGGGTAGATCAAAATTGCTTTCTCATTTCTCTTGCTTCTCCATTTAATAAAATGTCTATGGGAACATATAGAATAGCAGTTGAGGAAGATATAACTATATAATGCTATTCCCCCCCCCCCCCCCCCGGCTCTTTCTAATTTAATGGAAATGAATAATTATTTAATTTAGTCATGGATATTCTGTTTTTAGAAGCTTGCCATGACTTCAGAATGACTTCTTGTTTTAAAATGTAATGTTATCTGTATTTTCTTGAAAATGCCTCTTGTGTCCAGAGAGACTGTCTTTAAATATTTTGTTTATACAAACATGTTTTGAGGATACTTTAGAGATTTCTTAGGGTGAGTGTTGTGTAAAAGAAATTATTTTAAGACCACTCAAGATAAATGTAGCGATATTTCTGTTATCAAAGAATATAAATTCTAACATGTTGTCAAGAATCATGATGAAAGTAAGAAAGTTTGTACTATATCTTGATCTCTGTATGGATTGGTTATAGTACAGAAATCATTGAGTATTAGGTAAGTAATGTTTACTATTCCAGAAAAGAGAAAGTATGTATCTGGAAGTCTTGAAGCAGAGGGAATAGTATGTTGTGTAGTTTAATCAAAGTGTGATCGGTCTACCAACAAATATCAATTATTTATACCAAGCCTGCCACTGAGAGGAAGAAAGTAAAGTAGGAAGGCACTGTTTACCTTAAGTTGAGAGAGGAGTTCAGCTAGAGAAAAGACACAGAAATTAAAGATAGGAGAGACAGAAGAAAAACTAAAGGTTTCACAGTTTTGCCAAGAGTTGGCCCTGTCTTTTGAGCAGCAGCAGACTTGAGGTGAGAGTGATTATTATTGACTATTTAGAATTTTAAAAGAAAGCAGGAAGCTTAGAGAATTATCAATTGAGCTGATCCTTGACATATGGGTAATGTTTCAGGAGCAACAGAGAGAGTTCTCTCTCTCTCTCTCTCTCTCTCTCTCTCTCTCTCTCTCTCTCTCTCTCTCTCTCTCTCTCTCTCTCTCTCTCTCTCTCTCTCTCTCTCTCCCTCCCTCCCTCCCTCCCTCTCTCTCTCTCTCTCTCTCTCCCTCCCTCTCTCCCTCTCCCTGTCCCTCCCCCTCCCTCATTCCCTTTTCCCCTTCTCCCCCTCCCCCCACTCCCCTCATACTGTGAGGAACATTGTGGAATGGAAAGTATATGGTGTATTTCAGACATTTCAAATAACATAGTTTGGCTTAGGCATCTGGTTAAGTAGATTTTGCAAAGAAAAAGATGAAAACCTAGACCAGTGGAACATAAAGATCCAAGGATTAAATCTAAATACGTATAAATGGTTAGTTTATGATTAAACTTGGTGAGATTGAATAATAGGGAAAGAACCATCATTAAATGCTTTCAGGAGAACTGGGTTTCAAAATAGAAAAAAAAATGTGGACCCTCTAAAATTGGTTGTACCACATGTAACAGTGAACTTCATGTAGGTTAATTAGTTTCAAATTCTTTTGTAATGGACTGTTGAGCAAAAGTCCAGTCTGGGATTTTATTGTATCATTGTTTCAGTGGTATCAGTTTAAGAAATGGGGGTCACTCCTCTGTATATAAAGATCCCTGCCAGCTGTATATTGATTTAGTTTTAAAATGAAATGTTATCTTATGTTTTATTTATTTTGTTACATATCTCTCAATTACATTTTAATCTGGTTTAGGCTGTTGCAGGGACACTTTGACTCCTGTGGTATAGGGAACTACAGATGAGGAAAAGCCCCTTTAACCCAAGCAGTTCAGCAACTAGTGACTTGTAATGTTAGGGAGTTGCCTATGGAAATTAAAAATAGTTTAAAAAAACCATAAAATGTAGGATAAAGTGCAATAGTCGTTCATAAATAGGCAGGGGGCATCTTAACTATGAAAGTACAGATAAAAATGTTATTTACTAGTTCCCAGAAAACATGACATTAGGTGAAAGGAATATAGGAGAAAAATTGAGTGAAAGGGGAAATGAAAGGTATAATGTTAGGTTAGCAGAGGTACTGCTCTTAGAAAGTTTTGGTTATAATATTGACATTGGTGGTTAATGTCATTCCATCACTGAAATAGGAGAAACGATCTGGAACACAATTTGTTTTTTTTTGATAATATAAATTTTTAATTGCACAACGAATAGCAGTAAAACAAAATCTAAAATTAAAACAAAAAGAAACAGCAAGAAAATGTTGATACTCATGAAGGATTTCAAGGATTACAAGAGATAAGTAAGTTTATATAGGTAGTATTTAGAATCCATTGGCCAGACAAACTAAATAAAACAATTTCAAATAGTGAATAAACACTTGAAACAAGGTTCAGCTCCCCAAATAATTAAAGAAATCTCAATCATAAGTGTGAGGTACCTCATACTAAATTATCAAATATTAATAAAAATAAGACAACTTTGCAACTCTGGGAAAATAGGTATGTTTATACCTTGCTGTTGGCAATACATTTTGGTGCCACTTTTTGGTACTTCGTTTGCATTTATTATTTCTGCTTTTCTATATTTGATTGTAAAGTTTTTATGCCCCAGCACATGGTCAGTTTTTTTATATGTACCATGTGCTGATGAAAAAAAGGTATATTCCATTTTGTCCTCATTCAGTTTTCGCTATTGATGTATTAAATAAAACTCTTCTAAAATGTCATTTATTTTTCTCGTTCTGAAAAGGAAGGCTTGAGGTTCCTCATTGTAGAAAACCAGCTCTACATAGATTTCTCACATGGGTTTGAATCGCCTGTGGAGGGAAGCTGAAAACTAGAAAGCAGTGGGTTAAGACTAGAGGCTAGAAAAAATAAGACTAGAAGGAATAAAGAGATAGCAACAGAAGGTTTGTCATGGTATCAATGGCCAGCATGTGAAGACTGCTTCGGCCGAACAGATGGAAGAAACCAATAAGAAGGTTCAACGGCTGAGATGGTGACTCAGCAAAGCACTGTGGAGTGCTCAGGGCGTGTTGGAGCACAAAAGACAACACGGCCATCCAATGCAGCTGAGGAAGTCTCCAGGCGTAATGACTTTTCATGCCACTGGACCCAGGCTTCCAATGCCGAGAGTGGGACTGTCTCTGTGCATCAACTCTTCCACTTAAATCTTCATGCACAAGTGTCTTTGTGCACAAAAACACACAAAGACAATCATCATCCTCGGTTACTGAGAGACTACTACTGTTTGGCAATACACCATAGAGTTGGTCATACACTTCAGTTAGTCCCCATTATACCACGTATAACGTATAAAGAGGTGGGGAAAAGCTTCTCTATTCAAAGAACTTTAAGACTGTACCCTATTTAAATGTTAGCAACAACCCAAATGTCTAGTAACTACAAAATAACTTAAGATACATGTGGTATGTTGATGTAAGTATAATGCTACTTTGTTTCAAAGATTGACATGAAGACTACTCAGAAATATGGAAAAACTAATGTGAAATAATGCAAAGTAGAAATAGTACTCAGTACTATAGTTATTCAGTGTAAAAATCATTATGTAAAAAATTGTAAATTGCCGGTGATGTTTGTACCAGGTTTTTTTTTTTTTTTAATTGTAGCTTAACTATGAACAAAAAATGACATGGTTAGAGCAGGTGGGTGGGAGATTTAAGTTCTTGATTTTTAGGGTTGTTGATGATCACAACCTGAAGAAAACAGTAGAAAAAGTCAATTGATGAATCCCTAAAGACTAGAGGAGTAGTGGGCTCTAAGTAATTCTGTTATAGGGACAGAGATATCAACTAGAACTAAAAGCTTAGAGAATTATCAGAAAGCTGGATAGCAATTATAGTAAACTCCCATATAGTAAATTCCCATAAGGGAATAAAAACAAAAACCGAACTTTCTATAAACCTCTCTGTCTTTTGCTCCATTCCCACTCTCTTGCATTTTTTCTAGCATGTCTGTAAGTAATCTATAGTACTCTATAGACCTTTTTTAGACCTTTTATATACCTGCCTACCTGCTATACCTCCTTCCTTTTGGTACTCATTGCTAGTGTACTCTGTTGAACCTAAAGGGGACTTGCGGTAATTTGGATCAGTCTCATTGTTTTACAGATGAGAAAAACTTGCCCTTGATCATGCTGGCAGATGAAGAGGGTCTTTCTAAAACCAATGCTCTTGGCACTGTACTAAACTATCTGAACACTACTTCCTTTTTTGTAAAGCTAGCTGGACCAAGTAATTTACACTGAGGTGTGACTTTTGATTTATTCATTCCAGAAGGTATTTCCATTTTAAAAGAAGAGTTTGTTATTCCAGTTGCATCTTTAATAGTAGAATATTCCAGGACCTTTTTTGAATGGTTTGTCTTAGAATTGCCCCCTTGTTGGAACATAGGGAAGTGTAATTTGACTTCCTGTTTCTGAAAGATCTCCCAGACCTGATGACATCTTTGTTCCAGACACAGAGATTCTATCAGAACTTGGACCTGGCACTTTTCTCCTCTGAGCTTCAGTTTCTTCTTTGTTACCCCTTCTCCTTTGTTGTGTAGCTTCCATTTCTCTGAAACTATATTTAATTAGTATTCAGTCTCAGCACAAGAATATTAATTAGCTGACTTTCTATGAATTCTTAAATTATGAAGCTATTGCTTTTATTCTCATTTTAATTTTGAGTCATTGACCCTCTCCCAAGTTTGCAGAGCATTTGTAAACAACATTTAACATTGTATTTAAATATTTACTATATTCCATTGTTATTGTACATAAATATTTTACCAGAACTGTAGCAAATTTCATTAAATCAGTTCCACAAATTCAACTTTACCTGATAAAGACTCCTCACTGCAAAATACTAGGCAAGTGGTGGTCATTCATGTCCTGCTTGAAGACCTGACAGTCTTCATGTGCCTAAAGGGAAATAAGTTCTGCAACAGTATTTCCTTAATAGGTTAGATTGATAAGATAGCTCAGTTTATAGGATTTGAATTAATATGTTTTTTTTTAAAGGTTCTACTTTATTAAATCAAGAACATTTAACTATTTAGGTCCATTACAGTTTTTCTCTTGCTATGATAGCATTAGTTAAACTTTACTCACAAAAACTTTATCCAACTTGCTGTAGATATTAATTGAATTATTTTGGGGGGGGGTGGTTAAAGTTCCATTCCTAATGAACTTGCTTTTATTTTTTCATTAAAATCAGACATTTAATATTATAAAAATGAAGGGGAAAGAGCCATGGTGACCCTTGCCCTTAATCCCTGAGTCCGTGTCTTTTAAATTCAGGGGTTCTCAGTGTACTAAAACTGATTAGATGTCCATACTGTCTGGCACCTAATAAGTGAGTCCCTGGGAAAGGGAGCCAATTAGACTGCTTAAGGAGAAGCAAGCTGGCCTAGGTTAGAAAAACCAAATCATGTCAACTGTACTTGTCATGGTCATTAGCAAAATCAGTCTGTAGGTGGCTATGTGATTCTAGCCTTGGCCAGATAGGGAGCTTTGCAGTCTTCAGAAAAAAGAATTCTCCTTTAGGATAAAGGAGAAGGTAGAATTTCTATTTGAATACTTTTTAATTACTACATTTGTGGTTTGGCTGTGTTTGGAATCAATTATTTCTCTAAAAATCTTTATTTTTGTTGTGTGTGTTTAGAATTGAAGGTTGTGTCACCTGGCCTCCAGTACCAGCAGTTTTTCTGTTCTGTGATCAATGTGACTCACCTGAACACTTTTAGTAGTTAACGAGATGAGCCACGATCGTGGAAAATATGACTTTTATGTTGGTCTGGGATTGGCTATGAGTTCCAGCATATTCATTGGAGGAAGCTTCATTTTAAAAAAAAAGGGTCTCTTGAGACTAGCCAGAAAAGGCTCCATGAGAGCAGGTAGGTTATAGATGATTTTTATACTTTTCATAAAGATTAATTCTTGATAAGATTATTATGTAGGTAAGCTAATTAGTTTGCTTTTTTCCCCAAAAAAATTTTTGGAATTTAGTTCTATATTGCTAACAGTGTGAGAATCATCAGCTTTGTAATGAAACAAATGCAAAAAAAAAGTGTCTATCACCTTAAGCACAAAAATGTTATTCTTTCCTGTAGCTACTCGTTTGGCTTTTTCTTTCCCTTCTCTTTAAATTGTCATGTCCTAAGTACATGAAACCAAATGAAGAGTACAGGAAAGGAATTGTTGTCTTTATTAAAATGGTTCTGCTAATCCCTTCCTAGTAACATAATAGCCAGATAAGAAATTCTCATTTGTCTTATTTATTCATGTAGCTTTTTAAAAAAAATTAACATAGCTGTTGTAGACATTATGATATATCAGAAAATTACAACGAATCTTCTCTTTTTAGATATTGGCAACATACTATTTACAGATGAGTAGGAAGGGGGCATTTGGATATAAGCCATATAACATGATAGGGAGATAGCTAGTCTACCCCAGGAATTTGTCTTCCATTCTATGCTAGTTAACTTTTTAAATCAGTGACTTAAATAAAGGCATAGATGGTTTGTGTGTTGAATTTGCAGATTAGGGAGGGATAGCTGAGACACCAAATGACAGGATCCCAAAAATATTGATGAGCTATTGAACTGAGTTGAGTCTAATAAGAAGAAATGCAATAGGGGGAAATGAAGAATCTTATACTTGAAAATAAAATTTATCAATACAAGGCAGGAGAAGTATAATTAAAGAGCAGTTTTGGGTGGGGAGGGAAGGAGAGAGAGATATCTATGGTTTTTAGTCAGTCAAGGAATCAGAAGTGTAGCCTAAAGAGCTAATGCAAGCTTGACTTCATGAAATGAGCTATAGCTCTAAGAATAAAGAATTGATGGTCCTACTGAATCTTGCCCTCTCTGGAAATTATGTAGGAGGGATATTCAATAATTTGGAAAGCATCCAGTAGGGGGCTTCCAGGTTGGTGAACAAGTTGGTAGAATTTGCAGGGACCAATTTAGATTTGATTTCAGGAAAAATTTCCAAATGAGGAGAACTGACCATAAGCAAATAGGCTGCCTTAAGAGGTGCCAGATTCTAACTCCTTGGAGGCCTTCAAATAGAGGCTGGTATGTCAGGGGGAATCCTTTTGGGTGTTAGTTGATGAGATGCCCCTTGTTGTCCCTTCCACTTTTCAAATTCTGCTCTTCTCTCAAATTCCTAATAAATATGGGTTGTACAAAACTTGACTTAAAATCATACTAAGTTTTATTAGTGAAGATGAAGTCTTTGGAAAAGAACAAAAAATGTCCAAGATGAAAAGAATCTTGATGATTAAAGTAAATAATCGATTTTTATTTGATAGCAAAAGGAATATTTTTTAAAGCATTCATAATTAATGCATTTAATATATAACTTTTTTAGTATATATTTATATTTCCCTTTTCTAGGAAACTTCATTTTAGAGGTACATATTTGCCCCAATATGCTAGACTAGCTCATACCTTTATTTTTCTGTTTGAGTATTTCACACTTATACAAGTTTGCACTCTAAATTTCATAGTTTTTTTTGCATGTTTGTGAATATTTTGAAAATGTTCATCTCAGTTATTGAGACCTTTCCCCCTTATTCCCTGTAATCTGAAAATATCTTTATAGATTATGATCTGAATGTTTAGAATCTGATGATCTTCCAGATATCTGAAAAATAACCATTTCTTCATTTCCAGGTCAAGGTGGCCATGCATATCTTAAAGAGTGGTTATGGTGGGCTGGACTTCTATCAAGTATGTATTAAGTAAAATGACCAGGAAATGCTAGGATTCTATAGTCAGCATTTTTTACATGACCTTGGATTATTAGCACAAATTAAAGAAGCAATTTTATGTAAAAAATTTTAATTAATATTTCAAAGTTAAAAGCTTTAAGATAAATGTTAAGTATAGATTTAAGAAAAAATTTTTTTCCTATCTGGACCTAGTACAGACTATTGTTATTATCTTTATTCTCCCTTAGTATATTGATGGGTGCTAAGAGAGTAATTCCTTTGAAAACTTGATAGCGCTGTCATTTTTTTTAAAATAAGTAGCAGCAGTACTGATTGGTTTAGAAAAATATACTGCCATTTATTTTAAGTGGTGGTTTATTTATTTGAACCCTCCAATGCTTAATGTTCTGAAAATCAAAAAGAATCAGAATTTCAGTTGAACATTTTAAAGAAGAAATTACAAAGATAATTCTTTTCTCTAGTGATTCTTAATCAGATTGAAAGGGGGGATTGGTAATAGTTTTCAGGTATATTTTGATTATTTTTAAGGAGCATTCAAAGAGTGGTGGTTCAGAAGATATTTGGCACTTAAATGTTAGGCTCTCTGTAGTTTTTATTGCCTTAAAATGCATTTTATTGGTGCCTTTTGTCTTTATAATCAGTAGTTGGGGAGTGAGGGGTTGGGAGAGGAGAGCCTCCAAAACAAATAGCCTCTCTTCAGATTGTACCTTGTAACAAAACACACACACACACACACACACACACCCCATAAAAACGCCTAATAGACCATATATGATATCATAAAACATAAAATGTGAAAACTAGTAACATTATTTAAGACTCTTCAAAAAAAAATGTTGATGCCATAGAGGTCAAACTTACTGACTTAAAACTTCTTGAAAAATGTGTAACAAAAAAATAACAGAAATAGTTAATTATATGGGCTTTTTTTTAGTCAATATCTTGTCTCTAGGGATCCAATTCTATTTAAGTTTGACACCACTACTATTTACTACTGCCCCCTGGTTATAACTAGTAAGATTGTCTTTCATTTTCTGTGTTTAAGAAAAAGTTTATTGTCCCTTAACCGATTTGAATTGTTTGCATGTGTTTCAATATAGAAACTCTATAGTTAAATGCCTTACTATTGCATCCTAAATTTGCATTAACTATGCATGCTATCTGTATTACTTCAATTAAGCCCTTTGGTTTTCTATTGTTTTCTCTCTGGTTCTTTGGGATTTTGTCTCAGAAAGTTTTCTCTAACATGGTAATGAGGAAATCCCACCCCCCAATTAAATCAGGAACATATTCAAGATATCAAAGCAGATGAAATAATCCATATATAATATTGCATAGAACTTAAGAGTTGACTTGCATTAATGCTAAATATGAATATGAGATTTTTTTAATTCAACATTTTGATTTATAACAGTAAAATTGACACTAACTTAAAAAAAAAATTTAACCCACAGTGGGAGCTGGTGAGGTGGCCAACTTTGCTGCTTATGCATTTGCACCAGCCACATTAGTGACTCCACTAGGAGCTCTTAGTGTTCTTGTAAGGTAAGGACAATTTCTTTTGCTTGGCAAGAACAGAAATTCCTTATGTAAAATTTACAGTAGTATTTTGAAATTCTGTTTTGTTTAGTGTTATCTGACTTTGTTTATGAATCTTCTATTTATTATGTAACAGTCAAGCTTTGGTTGTTAATGTTAGGTTACTAATGTTAAATTAAATGCCTTTGTATCACTGTAAGAGCCCAGTGGGAATCTGTTTAGTGGTTTTTAATTTTACAGAGATAAATTATAATTATTAATCTAGATTATATAATTGCAAACTTGTGAGACTTGTACCACATTCAGTTTAATTTAATTCTGTTCAACAGTTTTGCTCTTCACAAAGTTAAATAATTCTCTGGAAATATGATTGAAAAGTAGCATTTTGTTTGAAATGAGAGTTAATATTATGGTGTGCTCATTGTTTTTTATTAGTTCTCAGATTTTTGTCTGCAGTTTGGATGGGGTATCAATTTCACATATGCTATACAGATAGAAATGGGGAAAATGATTAATAATTTTTAATTTTTGGGATGACTTTTTCTTTTTAGTGCCATCCTTTCATCATATTTTCTAAATGAAAGACTTAATCTTCATGGAAAAATTGGATGTTTATTAAGTATTTTAGGGTCTACTGTTATGGTAATTCATGCTCCAAAAGAGGAGGAGATTGAGACCTTAAATGAGATGTCTCATAAACTGGGTGATCCAGGTAAGAAAAAGATAATGTAAAATAGTCTCATTTTTGCATTATTTTTCAAGTTCTACATTTTACATTTTACATTGCTCACCTTGTGAGCAAATTCCATAGATTTCACCCTTCTCACTACAGCAGTTGCTTGCTAGGCCACATACTTCAGATAGTCTCCTTTCAGTGCAAAAAACCCCTATGTTTTAGATGTTATTTTTATGAATCAGATTATGTTTAACATTTGTGTGTTATTTGCTCCCTCTTTGTTATTTTCTATTTTTATTGTGGTATTGGTATATATTTTATTACTTTGGAGAATTCATCAAAATAGATAGAGAGGGCTCTGCTGGACCCAGATCATGCTAGAAAAATCGAGGATGCAACTGTAGTAATTTCTTGTTTCAAAGTGCAGGAAAATATTGTCATACTTAAATTGCTCCTTATAAGACTGGATTAGCAGGACAATTGTTATATGGATTGGGATATACATATACATACATATTATATATATATATTTTTTGCTTTTAACAAAAATGTAATGTTTCCCCATTGTAGTTATACCGGAGCAGAAGTAGATATTTACTCTTCACTTGAAAATAATCAGCTTTGGATAGTAGGGAGATTAGCCAGGGAACAGGAAACCCAGTTCCAAACTCATCTCTGCCACTGGATAGCTTTGTGACTTGGTGCCAGTCACTTTGCCTTGTAAACCCTCAGTTTCCTTCTCTGTGAAAGGGGTTGGGTTACATTTCTGTGTTCTGAAATTGTTATGCCCCCTTTTATCCGAGGCTTTGTTAGAAAATGCCAGATGTTTCTCTTAGCACTTTACATATTTAACTAAATATTACCCTTCTTCTCTCTTCCAGGTTTTGTTGTCTTTGCAACATTGATTGTCATTGTTTCCCTGATATTAATTTTTGTGGTAGGACCTCGCCATGGACAGACAAACATACTTGTTTACATTACAATCTGCTCTGTAATTGGAGCATTTTCTGTTTCTTGTGTTAAAGGCCTGGGAATTGCTATTAAAGAACTTTTTGCAGGGAAGCCTGTGCTAAGGCACCCACTGTCCTGGATTCTGCTGCTAAGCCTTATTCTCTGTGTAAGTACACAGATCAATTATTTAAACAGGGCCCTGGATATATTTAATACATCCATAGTGACTCCAATATATTATGTATTCTTCACGACATCTGTTTTAACTTGTTCAGCTATTCTTTTTAAAGAGTGGCAAAATATGCCTGTTGATGACATTATTGGCACTTTGAGTGGCTTCCTTACAATCATTGTGGGAATCTTTTTATTGCATGCCTTTAAAGATGTCAGTTTTAGTCTAGCAAGTCTGCCTGTGTCTTTGAGAAAAGATGAAAAAGTAGTGAATGGCAATCTGTCCAACTTGTATGAAGTCCTTAATAATAATGAAGGAAACTTAGCCTGCGGAAGTGAGCAACAAACTGGTGAAAACATCTCTAGAAGAAATGGAAATCTGATGACTTTTTGAAAATGAAAATAGATATTATTTTTAAAGACTGAATCTGTAATTGTGAGATTTTCCTTTGGCTGTAAAATGAGCTTGTCTGAAAATAGAAATTGTCATTTTAAATCCTGTCTAAAGACAATCTTTTCTTTTTAATGGTTTCACTAATTTGGGCAGAAACAATAATGACTTTGCTTTTCTTACATATGAAGTATAAGACAACTAAGATAACCTAAATATGGTTGGTTTGGGTTTCTATTAACACTGTATAATTTAAAATTTCAAGTCTTTCATCATAAAAAAAAAACTTATTGCACTGACAGTTTTAATTATAAAAATAAAATACTTTATTTCTTCATTATTGATAAAGACTGAAATGAACATTTGCCATTTACCAAATGACAATGCATTAACATTTCCTTAATCTTCTTCCATTATGTGGAAGAACAAAATATTTCAGTGTGGTATCCTGTGGATTATACAGTTGTGACTCATGTTGGATGAGTCATGAATTAGTTTATGATATAACATGAATGGATTATGGGAAATGAGAAATACAGTTACTTTAATTTTGAAGCATTTTGAATGAATCTTAAGTTAGGCAGAATGAATACGAAATAGAGTAACTTCTGGCTCAACTTTTAAGGGTGATTTTCTGATATATAGTTTGCCTTATCAAGTGACTACAGGGTCCCTGTACAATTTACTAGGTGTTTATGAATGGCTCAGTTACCAGATTGGAGAATTTCTTTAAAATGCAGTTTAACAATTCTTGGCAAAAGTGTTTTCATTCCCTTGTGCCTTGCTAACCTTAAAGCATTACATGAATGTGAGTTATTACTAATAATTTTGCATTTTGTACTATTATTAATGTTCTATTGCAGTCCCCATTACCAACTTCTGAAATCCCTTAATCTATTGAGACTTGTGTGGCAGTTTCATTCTCATAGTCATTAGAAACATGAATATTGTTCAGGATGATTATGAGGGTGGGACTTGTTTCTAGAGGGTGAAGAAACTTTAATCCTTATATTTTTAAAGGGGTATTTCAATGTAGCAGTTCCTATTGGGTCATTTGATATTCAAAAAAACAAAATGAGGGAGGCCAGTTAACTGTTAAATGATAAATAAAGAGTTATTGTTTAAGTGAGGAAGCCAAAAAAATCTTTTCACTAAGCCATAAACTGATTTTTGAAATACTTTTTTGAGAAATAAATTGAGAGAAATTACTTTTCCAAATGCCAAAAGCCTTCCAAATTTATCTTTGTCCTAAGAGAACAGTCTACAACTTCTCAGGCTAGTTTTCCTGATACCAAAGTATATGATCCAGGAACTTAATTTTTTATTTTCTAATTTAAAATGAGTATCATCCATAACAGATCTTTTAGAAATAGTAATTTTGCTAGATAATTCTGAAAGCAGACAAAAGGGAAAAAAATCGTATTTTTTTTCCAAATGGTTAACTTTAGAGGATGTTTTAATCAAATGAATCATTGATTTTGTTACCTAAGTTTTACAGGACTTAGATTTATATTTAAATCAGAAGAATGTAGGATTAGATTCTGCTATTACCTGATGAACCTTCATGAATACCATTTACAAATGTTAACAGTGATTCTAGGTTAACAGGATAGCAAAAGAAACTATATAATTTAATGTTTAAATAATTTCAATATGAAATTTTAAATTAAAATCCTTCAAATTTATATAGCCATGTGAAAACTGCAGCATCACAGAATTGCAGTTAGAAGAGACTCCAAATACTATTGAATCATTTAGCTTTTCTTTGAAAACATGAGGAGGGCTTCAAATAGTCCATTCCCTTTTCGCTTAGGATATCAAGCCTTAATTTACCCCTTTGTGATTTTTAATTTAACTCAGAACAATTAATTCTTCCCCCCCACCCCCAACTAGACAGCCTTTCAGATATTTGTTCATATTTGGGTTTTGTTCTCTCCTGCATATCCTCCAGATTAAACATCCCTGATTCATCACTTATTTGGCATGATTAGGAGGCTCTTCACCATTCTGGTCATCCTTCTCTGGATATTCCAATGCTTCTCAGTGCTCTTCCTCATCTGGGAAGCCTGCAACTGAAAATATTCTAGAGGAGATCTCATAAGGGCAGAACAGTGGATTGTTACTTATTCTTGGAAATTATGCTCCTCCTTAATGGAGTACATTATTGTTAACTATTTTGACTACATTAGCTTTCTTGACTGCCATCTATATCACAATTTGTGTAGAATTTGTAGTCCAGAAAACCCCCCAGATCTTTCTCAAACTGCTCCCTAGTGACACCTTCCTGATATTGTAATTATGAGGTATATTTTTTTATAATCTAGTGTGAGGCTTTATATCATTTATCTCTATTAAATTCACTTCAACTAAGTTCTAGCCCATTAGCCATATCATTTTTGGACCTTAAATTTTCATCCAGGGCTTTGGCTATCCTTCCCGGTTTTGTTGCCTGCAAATTTGATTGGGATGCCACCAATAGCCATTCACAATTAATATGGAGCCACTAATGAATATTTTTGGGTTTATAATTTTTTCCACGTTTACTGATCATCCCTTTGATTTTCGAATTTGCTTAGAAATTAAAGTAAAACTTGGTGACTTGTTTTCAGTTCTCTTCATTTTTTGAAAATCAGAATGGCGTTTATGCTTTCTCAATCCTGTGATATTCCTGTTTTCCACAGCCTTCTGGATATATCTGATAGTGGCTCAGCAATCACTTCTGCCAATTCTTTCATAGTACCTGAGGATGTAGCTCATCTGAACTAGGTGATGTGAACTTATCAAGAATAACCTAGGTGCTGCTTTCTTGGTATCTCCTTCCAGTCTAAAGGTCATACTCCTTGGCAGAGAAATCAAGCTTAAGAAAAATCAACTGTTTCTGCTTTTTCCCTATTGTCAATTATGTTCCTGCCACCTAAAGTTGTTCTATATCTCTCCTTTGATCCCTCTTTCCCATTATAGCTAATAGGAAATCTTTTTCTTGCTGGCCTCTGCTTGTTCTGAAATTTAGCATTCCTCTTACTTGAGGATTGTGCTGTATTTTTGTCTTCATTGTTAATCTGCCCTTGCTAAATTGGTAATGAGCCCTTGCAAACTCTTCCTTATCAGAATTTTCTTTTTATATCTTCAGGATTTCATTCTTTTCAGCCTTTTAGCCCTCTAGGACTAACTTTCCTTGTGTCATAGCCATCCATCCATAGGTACAAGATCATGTCTCCTCACTTTATCACAGACTGATAGGTGAAAATGTGAACTTCTAGAGCAGTGATGTCAAACTCAAATAGAAATTTATTTGTACATAAGGATTGCTACAAGCTACATTCCAGTGTAGTTTTAAAGTGTTATTTATATTTTTATTTAATTTCCCAATTACATTTTAATCGAGGCCCCAGTGGTGGGTGTTGTATCGCTGTGAGTGACTACTCCCAAGTAGTGGTTCTTTTTTAAAACATAAGAATCAGATCCAGAATAAATTTTGTCCCAGAGAAAACCATTTTTAAGCTAGGAATTAACTGTTGTTACTTTTCAAATGCAGAGAGTTTGGATAGCAATAGAGAGTCATCAGTATTTTATCATGCCTTGCTAGCTTTGTCTTCTGTTTCTCAAAGTTGTACCTATGCCCTTAGTATTTTCCATAAACCTATGTATCCCCACCAAAAATCTTCACAGTTCAGACCAGGTCCTTGTTGGATATCATTTATATGGCTTAAGGGTCTATATACCTAAAAAGCAGGCATGATTATTTCAATTTTAATAGTTCCAAAAGGATAAAGCCAGGATATACTGTTTTCATTAACAAGAAAGAAGACCAGGAGTGGCATTCTCTCAATTTGTAAGACGAATTCAATCCTTCAAGCACTTTAAGATTTGGCTGTGTTTTCCAAAAGCAAGAGAACTGAAAATTATGAGAATTATGCTGTTGACATTGTATATTTTAATGTTACACTCAATTGACCCCTTATCCAGGCCTCAAAGTGCAAGTATGAATTGTAGGCTCATTCTGTGACCTCCAGGTCAGCGCTGGGCCTCAACAAGGGTGGAATGCACCCGGGTTTTGTTAAACTGGATATTTTAGTAAATGGACTGTGAAACAAAATCATGATTCACTAGTTTTATTTCCATAACTTTAAACCATACCTCTCAAATACTACATTTTGACAGTTTTTGGGGGGAGGGGGAAATAAGGAAGTTAACACCCTTGACAAGAAAAAGCAACAACTAAAGAAAGCATTCATGAAACACCATCAGAAAACCTTAACGGCTAAAAATAATTGAGCATGTAGCTTTATTCTAATACATAAACAATTTTATTACAGTTTAGCTGGTATATAAAGTGTTTCTCACCCATCCACAATTCTTTCCACTTTCCTTGAACACTAACAACTGATAAATAAATTAACAGCCTCCTATGTATTAGCTGCTGGGACTGTCAGCTAAAGGACTTCCCTCGAAGATTATAGCAAAAACAACAAGCAGCCATTGCTTTTCTCAGTCTTCTTAATTACCAAAAGCATATAAAATTTTAGTCTAGAAAAATAAGTATGGATTGTATAAAATTAAGCTTTTAGATTGAAATCAAAAGAGCACCAACTTTTTAACAGGCACAAAAAAAACAAAACAAAACTGAAAAATCTCTCCTAAACTAGCTATTCTTAGGAAGGGAAAAGAAAAGCATGCTACTGTGATTTACTGGAACCACACTAAAGATCTACAAGTTGTACATCTCTCAGGTGCTGGCCAGAGACTGGTGGATGGGGGGTTGGAAGCAGCGCACATGTTCCACGGGAGTGCTTTCTCCGTCACCAGATTTCAAGTACTTGTCCAAGATAGTAATTATTTCATCATTTAAGATCTGGAACTTGCGGATTCTCTCAACCATCTTCTTCAAAGGCTGAAAAAAATTCCACATTGGCAAAGTTTTGATTTGAAGGTCAAATCTGAATGTGTTTAAGCTCATCATAGTCTCTCATATATTATATAAATGGATCAGTCTCTTCTGGCACAAGAGCAATGAATGTCAATGTAAGAATACTGTTAGAATGAAAACTGAACAATATACTTGAGATGGCCCACTTTTGTGCCAGGAGACTTTGATCAAGCATTCAAATTTACTCTCCCTGTTGTGCTGAGGATTTGGCTTGAACCTTTCCCACCCATATCTTCCATTTAACAGCATCACCCTTCTAGTAAAAATCTGGCAAAGAAACAAATCCCTCTTTGCTCTGAAAAGGATACATCTCTAACGATATTAGGAATTCTCCTATACCAAAAACTATATTTGTACTTCTGAAAGGAGAGGTGAAATCCTCATCAACATACCACATTCTTGATCACTTCGTCTTTGCCATCATGTTTTTGGACTTTAAGCAAATGATAGCAGAAGTCCAACACATCAAAGCGACGCTGCTGTCCTAGAAGGACAATAATCATACATCCAGCCCAGTGGAGGCCATCTCCGAAGCACTGTCTGAAAAAACAAATGGACAAAGTAGAACTTTTTTTTTTTAATGAAATCGTACAATTGCATGTTTAAAAAAAAAAGCAGACAATTACAACTACATAAAAAGGGTCCGATTGGATTTAGATGAAAAGATTAGAGATTTCCATTTAACTAGCTGTGTAACTACAGGCAAGGCTCTTTATTTATAAAATGGGTATGATAGTACTTACTTCACTGAGTGGTTAGGCTCAAGGGATAAGTATGTAAAATGTAAGCTTTTTGTGATCTTAGACACGCCAGCTTCTCAGTTACAAATTCTTTGTGAAAGACATTGAACTAGGAGATCTCTAAAGTCCCTGTCAACTCTATTCTCTTTAGAATGGAAGGCCTAGTGAAACTGACGTTTCTTATGAATAGCTCTAAATAATACAGCACAGCCCTAAGAAAAATCAAGTCTCAAATTCATAAATTCTCAAAAAAAAATTTTTTTTAACCTGTGAAGGAAGTAGGATTAAATGGGTTATTTTTCCTAGCATCCTTCCAAAACCATTTTCTAAACTGTATAGTTTGTTCAGAGATTTGAGTAATTTAAAACAGCTAGATTAAGAGTTGGGAAAATAGAAGTCTTTTCGTCCCCTTTAAATTCAGTCAACAATGAAGTTTTCTATAATCTCTATTTTTCTGGACAAAAATATTTTCTGCTCATTGGTATTTAACTCAGTTATCCTAAATGCTGGATGTCTTATTGCTTAGGTTTGGAGATTTAGGTCCTCTCCGCTCCATTTTATGGGAGAGAGCCATGATCTTTCTTAGCTGAGTTCCTGAGGACCTTAAAAGTGGGCCTGGGATTCCAGGGAACATTAAGTGAACCTTAACAAATATTCTAATTCTCCACCACAAAAATCTCTGAAGCTTTATAATTCAAGACCATTGAGATGTGGGAATGATGATCCCTTTGGAAAACCCATCATTATGCTGAGCATGCTTGCAATCTAGCTTTTCAAAGATAGGGGCAAGCTCAAATTTAATAGCACTTACTCTACAGTGAATTCGTGTGTTCCTACAGGAATACAGTACACAAACTGCATGGCACTCCAGAGCCTGTGAAATTCCACACACTCATCCACATGCATGACCCCGTTGCTTGGGAGAGGTCCACGCCAAATTGGATCATCTAGGAATGTCCGGATCCGGGTAAGGATCACTTCAAACATAGACAAACCACAGCAGAGACGTTCCTTGGTCAGCAGATCTCCTTCTCTGGCTATTGCAATTTGCTAGTATTCAAAGGAAAACAGTGACTTTTAGATTAAATAAAGTTTGGTTCTTTAAACTAACCTTTCCCCTCCACCCGTAAATAGAGCATTGGGAAAAAAGTGGATATTCAACAAAATCTACTCCCTAAGGAGAATTCTACTACATGGTCTACAACTAACATCCCTTTTTTAAAGTCTCACAAGTACTGTACGGTAGACACGTGTACACAAGAGCATTACACAAGGAGCACATTTCAGACGTTAACATTTGAAGACGTGGCTACAGCTAATGGCTGTGATTTGTAAGTGCTCATGGCTGAAAAGCCTGTTGTGTGACTTGAGACTGCCCTTCAGGCTAGACATAACCGAAAATTGCCCTTTGGGTTTGAGTTCTTCAGTACAGCTGTGATGCACACCCTCGGGACTGAGTCAGACTCTCAGCCCATAAAAGCCACATTATTTCTTGCCCTCTCTGGTTGCTTCACAGTAGGCCATGGGTCTTTAGACAACAGACAGACGAGTCCATCTGGAAAAAAGGTTTTGCTTTGAGCAGTTTCATCTCATACGCCTTGTGTGCCACAGAGATAATCTGGACACGGGCTCTGAGAATGGACATCCACTGTTCTGAAAAAGGGCGTTTGCATCCTCCAGACCTGATGTTTCCCCCCTTTCCTCCATGGCATCCCCGTGACAATGGCGTAACATTTACGCGGACACCATGAAATGCATTCTACTCTACATCCATGATCCCTGTAGTGACTCCATAAGTATGCCAGAGCGACTAAACGTGGCTTTTGGAAAGCTCTATTCGCAAATAGACACGACATACCTGAGGTGTCCCCAGTCTTTCAATTAAAGGAACGAGATGCAATGGAGCATATTTTGACTCTAATCTTTTCATTTTTGCATCAAGTCTTTCACCTTCTGTAACACAAAAACAAAATCCACATATATCCCATCCGCTAATTCCCCCGGAGAATGGAGATTTAATTTGTAAGCCAACAAAATAACACGCTGCAAAGCCGGTTTCTGTTTGATGTCCTCTTCATGTCTGCTTAAGGAGGCAGATGTCACACTGAAGAGCCAAGTCCCAGCTGCCCGACTCCTTGCTGCATCTACTGAAAACTTCCCGTCAAAAGACTGACTGACCCCCTCCCTGGGGAAGGCAGCAGTAACTAAACCACGTGGTCCTGGGCCCGCAAGACGCTTCCTTCTTACCTTTGACATGAACCCTTGGCAAGATGTTCTGGAATGGAGCAGCATGCAACAAGTCACACACCTCCTCTAAGGACTAGAAGCAAAGAGAAAGAACACGTTAAGAAGAAAACGGTCTCCTTACTCGGCAAGATGGCAGCGACTTCTGGATGGGGGCTTTGGGCTGCTCTTTGCAGAAGTCACACCAGAGGGCACAGCTGCCATGGCGCCTCCCCTAGCTCAAGAGCCCACTTCCCAAGCACAAGACAGCTCAGCTAGGCCAACCGGAGCAGGAGGCGGCCTGAAGCAAAGCTTCTGCAGAAGGACTTCAAGGATGGGCACAAGCCACAAGAAAAATCCCTTTCAAATCCATGGAATGTCTCTCCAAGGAGAAAACGAGTGGGCTTTTAAAAAGATATTTTATTTTAACAATGACAGATTATTTCTTTATTAAGTGCTAAGCAGCTGCTCGGTCACTCTATGCCTAAAGTGCTGGACTTGAAGTCAAGAAGACTTGAGTTCAAATGTGACCTCAGACCCTCAACTAGCCGTGTAACTCCGGCAAGTCACTTGATTTCTGCCAAGGTCTCTTCATCTGTAAGATGGAGACAATAAAATACCTGTTGCTTTTATTGCGAGAATAAACTGAAACTCTTTGTAAAGCCACTTGGAAAAATTTAGAACACTAGATAAATGCTAATTAGAGCGAGTGGGGGGAGGGGGTCAGGAAGGATGAAGGGAAAGATCTTGGAAATGACATTCGAAGCCTATGCGAAAGTCTGAGGAATTACTAGCCATAACTCATTTCTGAGTGCTTTAAGGATCACAAAGCACGTCCTTTACAACTACCGAGAGGGATAAAAGGGCGAATACTCTCAGAGGAGAGAAGGCTAAGGCTAAGGGCGTAAGTACTTGCCCACAATCCTACAACTTAAGAGGCAGACGCGAGTCAAACTCGGGGCTCCTTTCTCCCAAGTTCTATTTTAATGGTCATACCACACTGACTACATCACTTTATAAAAACGGGGGAAAAGTTGAACTCACGCTGCCATTTCCTCTCTTACATAAAGTACAAGTCTTTACATTTTTAAGTTAGAAAATGGAAAAGAAATTTCAAAGTTAGAAAAATAAAGTTTCAAAAGCCGTCACCATCCAGAAAGATACAAAGCACGGAGACATCAGGAGCCACGTGGGGTATCATCTCCTTGAAGGATGCTTAGCCGATCTGAATTTGGCCTGGACCCAAACGACTGCACTGGGATGAGGGAGCTCCCGGAGACGGAAACGCCCACCTTTCAGCAATTTGCCATTTAGAGCCTTGACGTTACCCGGCGACACTAAGAGGTTGAGGGACAAGTTAGATCTGGGGGGGGGGGGGGTGTTTTTGTTTGTACATTTTGAAATAAACCCCCAGAAAGGAGGTCTAGAAGAAACGACGATCTCCTGCCTCCGGCACAGGCACCAGGATGGGGTGAGCTCCGCCGGGGGGAGGGTGTTCCCGAGGAGAAAGCTAAAGGGCCAGCTTGTCTGGGTCCCTTCGGGGCCAGAAGGTCTCCAAGGTGAGCAGGGGACCTTCGGAGCTGCACACTGACCGTCAAGGCACCGAGTCGGGAAAGGAACCAACAATGCTAGCCTTTTGGTCCCCAGAGGCGGCGAATGGCGCGAGCCGCAGCTCTGCCCCCAGGGACAGAGCAGGCGTGTTCCAAAGAGGAGCTCCAAAAAAATGCTTCCCTGGGACGAAGGGCAACGTTTGGAGTTGGAAAGCCCAGGACGCAGGCTGATAAACAGATGCCCGGACAGGCCGTCGTGCAAGTCAAACAGTGAGATGGTCTAAGCGGGAGCACTCAGCCAAGAAAGCAGAGGCCTGACGCGATTCTTCTTTTTAACCCTTTGTCTTACTCTAAGACAGAAGGGCAAGGGCTAGGCAAACAGAGTTACAGTTTGGGAACAGACGCTAGAAAGCGTCCGAGGCCAAATCTGAGCGTGGGTCCTCCCGACTCCAGACCTGGTGCCACCCAGCTGCCCCCTGAAGCTTTTTTTTTAACTTTTGAAAATTTTTATTTAATTAAATTAATTACTTTAGAACATTTTTCCTTGGATACAAGAGTCATGTTCTTTCCCTCCCGTCCTGTAGCCAACGTGCAATTCCTCTGGGTTTTACTTGTGTCTTTGATCAAGCCTATTTCCGTATTATTGATGTTTGCACCAGGGTGATCCTTTAGTCTACATCCCCAATCATATTCCCATCGACCTGTGTGATCAAACAGTTTTTCTTCTGTGCTTCTATCCCCACAGTTCTTCTGAAGCTCTTTTTTCCCCAAACCCTTACCTTCCATCTTGGAGTCAATACAGTGTATTGTCTCCAAGGCAGAAGAGTGATGAGGGCTAGGCAATGGGGGTCAAGTGACTTGCCCAGGGTCACACAGCTGGGAAGTGCCCGGGGCCAGATTTGAACCCAGGACCCCCCCCCCCCCCCCTCAATCCACTGAGCTACCACCTGCCCCCCTGAAGCTCTATCTTAAGTACTGGAAAAGTCACTCACATTCTTCATGTGTCCCTTCCAATGTGTCATTTTTCTGTTGTGTACTATTTACCTACAGAAAATTCTCACTGGAGGCTTAAAAAATAAATGAATGAACAAAGCATTTACCAGGCATTTGTTGGGTGCCAACAATTGTGCTAACCCCTGGTGATAAAAATAGGGAAAAAAATAGAGCCTCTTTTCCAGCTGGGGTAGGCAATACTATGAGTCCAGCTGCAAGGCAGACAGTGTGGCCCTGAGGAGATCTTAGGGTGCACTTGGGGGTGGGGCTTCCCGGTCCTCCATCCCTGAAAGCTGCCGACTTCCGGCTCCCCCAAGTGGCACATCACAAGCATCTTCCCAAGCGGCTGCTACAGGGAAGGCAGAGGGGATGCAAAAGACAGGAAGCAGCTGCTAGAAAGGGGTAGCTTATGTCGGGGAATGGGGAAAGCCTGCCTCCGAGCTCTGAAAGGATCCACGCTGCGGTGCCAACTCTGATGCCACCCGGCACAGGGAGGAGCCCTCGACACGAGGCACGTGTCTGTTCTGTGCAGCCTCTAATGTCTGCCTCTAGAATTCAGGCAGGCCTGCTGGGTTTTTTTCAGTTGTGGCGATCTTGCCGGGATAGCTCGTTTTATAAGGACCCTGAACAAGGCGCAAAACCAGGCTTTGCAGCTGACTTCTGTTACCAACAATGTAAATCGCCCAACTGTTCCCTGCCAGTTTACTCAGCTAGGAAAATGCTAAGCCTCAAGGCAGCGAGGTGGCTCGGGGGATAGAGAGCCAGGCTTGGACACAGGAAGTCCTGGGTTCAAAGGGGACCTCAGATACTTCCTGGCTGTATGACTGGGCAAAGCACCTAACACCAATTACCTAGCCTGCTCTTCTGCCTGGGGATATCAGTTCTAAGGGAGAAGGGTCAATGTTTTTAAGCAAACAAAACACCGAGCTTCTTTTGGCATCATCATAAGGTTTATGACCTCGTTTTCACAGTGGAAGTATATTCCTGAAAAGGTGCGTGAAAAGGGGATTTTTATAAATATTTAAAATCTACCGGAGGAGCTTGCTCTCTTAAAGGAACCATTTTAGAATGAAAAGGATCACCGCTTAACTTATCTGGATGATAAAACTGACTTAAGAGACTTGACCGGGTCACAAACAGGGATCTCTCTTTCTTCTCCCACGGCCTTAGTCAGGTCAAACCTCTACACTTTTTTGCCCACTTTGCAAACTCATCAGTGACTTCAAGTACCAAAGATCTGTAAGTTCCTGGAGGGTAAGTTTTCATTTTTGTCTCTGTCGATGCTTATTGATTAACGGTTCCTATTCAAACAAAAACCTCAATTTCTAGAACTTTTGTGAAATCATAATGAACATGGTCAAAATTTTGTACATTACTCCGATGACAATCGTAAGCACTCACCAAACTCTGCTCTATAAGAAGACAAAAGAGGACAGCATTTCCCACTTCCCTCAGGTTCTGGAAACAGACTGTCTTCAGTTCTGCATATTCAACAATGTCCTTCAGCTGATGGTGGAAGAACTCCAGGATTCCTGGGATGGCAAAAAGAGACATTTAATGTTGGAAGGAAGAAAATGAAACCCCCAAACCACTGTCCCATGTATCCCCTGAAAAATACATGCAGGTGGAGAAAGACACACATACACATCAGCCCTGAGGTTCACATGCTTCTCAGGAAAAATTCTATTGGGATACAGGAAAATAATATATAATTCAGTTGTTAAAATTTATCTCCAAAAATGTTGTTTATCAGCCTCCATTCTTACTTCCAGGACAGAGATCTTTTTCTCTGTAGTTAAGTGTTACCAAATCTCAAATCCTGCAAATTCCTATTTATCTCAAAAGCATACAACTCTAGGTCATCCCATTCCCTCTCAGCAGAGGAACCAACCCCCATGTAAGCGAGATTACCAAATTCACCTTGAATTCTCCTTTGTTCCCTACAAACCAAACAAAATCCTCACTTATCTTTTCTCCCTTTAACTCCAATTTTGAAAGGTCTCTCTCTTTTTCAAGACTAACCCCTTCCCATTTGCCTCCTCCTTTGCCTTGTCCCACCAATCCTCTTCTCTCATGTACCTTCCATCTTTCCTCCTTGCCTATGTCCTTCCCTTCCGAGTACAGACATACTCAACATCTTGACTCTCAAAAACTTTTTTGACCCTGCCATGTTTTCAAGTTTTCATTCTTCTTCCCACCACCTGCCACGCTTCTAGAAAAAGGCAGAGTATACTCAGTCCTCACTATCTGGAAGTTTGGCTTCTGTTTGGAAGACCCTCCGGAAAAAGGTCACACCGAGTTCATTAATAACATTATTGTATATTGTATGATCAGCTGTGAAAGACTCGGCTACTCTCAGCAATACAATCTAGCATTATTAAGCTAGTTTTTACCTTGAAGAACTCCTGAAAGCAAGTCTTGAGGATTTCCTGGACTCCTTGAGAAGCCCTGATCTAGAAATTCACTCCTAAGTGGTTTTCCTATCTTTAGCCTTTTCCAATTATTCTTGCCACTGCCATGTAGACCTATGAATTTATCATTCTACTTAAGTTATATTCTACTCAACAACCTTGGGAGGTTCCTCATTTGATGCCCTTTGAAACAAGTACAAAAACATTTAAACTTTCCATAAGCTATCTTCAACCTACATTTACTTATTTCATACCACTCCACATGTTCCCTCCTGCTCCATCTTCCTCCTCCTCTCCCACATCTGTGTCTGGTAACTTCCTGTCAACATGGAATCTCTTTCAGGCCCAACTCAGGAGTGGGTCCTCCATGTACCTTTTCCTGAATTCCTAAGTGAAAGTCGTCTCTCTAAATTTCCCAAAGTCCTCTTGATGTATTTACCAAATGCTCCCTTATATCACAGATGCTTTTCCGCGCTTCCCCTTCCTCCACATTTGAATATGGATCCTTGAGACAAAGTTCTACTTTGTAGCCATTTATTCCCCAATCCTAGCACCATGCTTTGTACACAATGTTTAAAATATTTATTTCATTTAATTCTGGTACCCACCATATAAAAGACGGGTACCATAAATAAGTATGATATACAGCCCTCCCTGCCTTAAGGTCATATCTCCTTAGGGCTAGCTATTGTGTAGATTCTCTCTTTTAAATGACTTTTTAATATAGTTCACTGTCTCTCCTTTAATAGTCATCTTTAAATTCTTGGTTTATCAGCTATTTTTGTCCATTCAAATCACCTGGAAGAGGCTGGGACAAGGTTTTATCCAGATTATTTCTGCTGATTAGGTTTAAAAAAGAAACTCCTAGGAAATGCCAGATATCTCATTTCCTGGTTTGTTTTTTAACCTGGAGCTTGAATTTAATCTGTGCCCTGAAATGGCACTTGAAGGATTAGGAAGAGGGGTTCTGGCCACTCTTCCAATCAGTGCTCTAATCCTTTTACCCCTAAGGTTGGAGGTAGCCCCCCCCAGATTACACTCCCGAAAGGCATCCATAACTAGAAATTGCTGAACCCTAACAAAGTGCAGGCCCTCTCTTCACTAGAGGACCCAACTTCAGGAATCCAAAGAGGTAAGAAGCACTGCAGATTTGCCTTATTTCACACAGGAATGAGTGAGGAGGGTTCTGCAGTACTTCAATGAAAACAGGTGTAAAACCATCTCCACCTGAAAAACAGCCACAGGAACACTCAGAATGATGGCATATTATGTTTATGAAAACACATTTTCTGAAGACAGCCCTTGTATTCTACATGGTAGACTTAAAAAAGATGGCTATTTTGTTCTTTAGACTCCTCTTTTCCTTGCAAAAACAGTAAAACATGGAAGCCAAACTAAACGACAGAGTGACTCTCTATATGTATACAACATTTCATGTCGCTAGCCCTCCACCTTCCCTGTAAGAGAAACCAGTCTGATTCATCTTTATTTATTCAGGGTTCATATTCACTCAATAAGCGTGTACTAAACATATGACTGAGCCCCCATTGCCCAGCCCTTACCACTCTTCTGTCTTGGAACCAATACACAATATTGATTCTGAAACAAAAGGGTTAAAAAAAATTGGAACTATACTATGTATGGCCTAGACCAGTGTTGGTGAAGTAGTGGCACGCATGCTGAGTCAGCATTGAGGAAGGAAGCCTTTTTTTGCATGCCCTGCCCCTCTATCCAGCTGCTCTCTAGGGTAATGGGAGGAGCTCACAGGCAGCTTAAAGTTGCAGTCTGGGCATGCAAACTTGAAAACCTTCGCCAGTAGATGCTGTGCTAACTAATGGGAATATGAGGATAAAAGCTAAGCCATCTCTGACCTCAGGAAGTCTACATTTGAATGGGTTTGGCTTTAAAAAGCTGGGATGGGCAGCTGAGCGGCTGGCTAAGTGGATTGAGAGCCAGGCCTAGAGGTGGGAGGTCCTAGGTTCAAATCTAGCCTCAGACACTTCCCAGCTGTGTGATCCTGGGTAAGTCAATTGACTCCCATTGCCTAGCCCTTACTTTCCTTCTGCCTCAGAACCAATACACAGTATTGATTCCAAGACAGAAGGTATGGGGTTAAAAAAAAAAAGCAGGGATTTGCTGTCCAAATATTTGTGAAAAAATAGACAAAAATTTTCTCAGACTTGATTTTCTTGGAGCCCCTTTCTTGGTATATTTACTTTCCTAGAATCAGGAATCCTGATCATCTTAATTCCACATGAATTTGGATAGAAAGGAAGTTAAAATTTGTCCAGTTTCCTCCCCCCCATCCTTCACATCCTGACCTTCAGGTATGACCAAGAATATCTCTGGGGAGGTCAGGGTCGGTCCATTCCAATGTCTGGATCATCCTCTCCTATGTCTCTTCCCAACCCAACTAAAACATTTATATGGATTAAAAACTCCTTAAAGGGAAGATATGGGGCACTCTAATCTCTGTGCTGAGCATGGCTAATCTCCAGCTGTGTAATTACAGTCTGTTTATTTCCTACTTAAGATGAGACACTGTGTTTTAGGGAATAGAGGATCAGCTCCAGATAAAAGAAGATGCAAGAACCACTTCTGATCTCTTGCCACTCCACCATGGTGGCCAACGCTGGGACATGCAGAATTGCTGACCACATGCCATTGCTCGTGGGTGGCATCTTACCAGAAGTTCCCTATGCAGCAAAAAGCATACATTATTATTATTTTAGTATAATAATTAAAATAAAATTCACCACCTCACTCTGTCCCCCACAACTAGGCTCCACACTATCTGGACCTCTCTGTGACCTCAAGCAAGTGACTCTGGGTTTCTATTTCTTTACCTAAATACAGGGAATTAGAGAAGATTTCCAAGTTCTCTTTCAAATCTAAAATCTTACAGTGTCCCAAGTCAGTAACTGGGGAGAGAGGAAGCATGCAGAGAGCAAATGGGAAGATGTCCCCACTTTCCTGCTATAGAGTGTCAGCAGCAAGCTTAGGAATCCACGCTGAGGGCAGCAAGGTGGCACAGTAGATAAAGAAGCGGACTTAGTGTCCGGAGGACCTGGGTTCAGATTTGGCTCAAGACACCTCTTAGCAAAGTCACTTAACTCCATTTGCTTCGCCATCACCCTTCTGTCTTAAGAGTTGTGTCGAGTTGGAAATTCTTGAACCCCTAAAAACTACATTACCCAAAATTCCTATCTGTATTACCTAGAATCCTTTATCCCTTTTCCTGTGTCCTCGCAGTTGCATGATTGTATTTAAGTTTGCTGTGATTCCTCCCCAGCTCTTTTCTTTTACTCATGACCAGACTGAATCGAGGTAGTTCTTTTACTTTAGTCATTATTAATAAAACTTTAAAATATACTTAGTTATTGAATATTAATTTATTATTATATATTATTTATTTTATATATATTTAATATTTTATATATTATTTAATTTTGATTTATTTATTTTCATTGGTTTATTTGTTTTATTTTTTATTAATTATATATTTTATATATTATTATTTATATATTATAACATATTATAATATATATTGTTATATATATTATTAATTAATTACCAAAAGTAAGGTTTTAAAATAAAAAAGGAGGCCATTGGTTAAAAATTATTTTTTAAAGTCTTTTTTAAAAACATAACATAGTGTTTATCATTGGCACCAAGATAAAAAAGGCCCACATTAAAAGTAGTCCAAAACCTCCATCAGCTGGTGGCCCTAAAATGGTTTGTCCCTTCATTCAGACACTAAATAAACCCCCTCGGTGGGGCAAGGCACTGTGATCATCACCTCTGCTGGGAGCATTAGCACCAAGGCTTGCTTTCTGTCTGGGGTCTTTGAGAGCTTGGCCAAGATCGCCCCAAAACGATGAAGCAGCAGGAAAAGTTCCGTCATCAAGTTCATTTAAAGGCCAACCCTAAAAACCACGTCTTCTGGAAGCAGCTGCATTATCTGGCCAAGCGCCACGGGCTGAAGTTTCCCAAGGTGCTTAAAAGACAAATGGTTCGTTAAGAGGAAGGCTGCGATTCTGGAAAGTACAGCGTGCAGGCTAGCACCCATTCCTCATGTGCAACAGTCGTCATTAAAAACAAAGGCTGCCGAGAGTACATGAAGCTAATAAAGCACAGGGGGAGGCACAAACTGTCAGCCTCTACTTCTGTGCCTAATGAAAAAGCAACCCAGAAACACTTAAAAATGAGCTGAATCCTCGTTTGAGATCACAAGGGGAGGGTGCCAAAGGGCATGGCCAAAGAGTTCAGGGTGTATCCTGCATGGCTATTTTGTACAGCTAAAACGACCTCCCCAGGCTGGCCCTAAAGACCTTTCTTTCACCATCTTGCCTCTTCCAACGTTTCCAGCTTTCCCTCTGCTAACCCGCCTCGCCGCTCCCTAATCATACACACGATGCTCCAAACCTTTCATTTCTCTCTTCCTCCAAATTCATTACCTTACACAATCCAATGCAATTCTTGCCTCCTATCTGAGACTCCAACCGGTCAGCTGGTCTTATTAAGCACCTACTATGTACCAGGCACTATGCTAAGCGGTGGGCTTTGTTTTTTGGCTCTTTTGAACTTTTCTGGCACTTATTATCCGGTTCACTCATTCTGGCTCTCAATCACAGACCATTTTGTATCATTTTTCTTTTTTACACGTGTCCGAGCCCCAACTGGTTTACAATCTTCTGGATGGCAAGGACCATCTCTCAGATGCCATTTTAAACTCTCTCCAAGCCTTAGAACAGCGCTGACCACACGGTAAGGGAAAAATACCATTAAATGAACTGAGTTTTAACTGCGTCTGTTCTCTTACTTCTTTAGCCAAGATGGCAGGAGAAAGTCCATGCACCGTGCCATTACAGTGATAGCTCGATTCTACAGTGACTAAATTCCCCAATTCCTGCCACTGTTTGTTTGGTCACCACCAAAATACACTGATAACAAATGCATAAAAGAGGTCAAGACCGCAGACTCCACGCTGTTTACATAAATATAAATTACACACATATGCTAATATAAACATCCTCTGCTTTTGAATTCTCTTTGAATTGATTTTACTGAAGAAACTTTTTTCTCTTGATTTTGTGGCTGTTTTTTTAAAAAAGTCATCATGCTGTGTATTATTTTTTCTTCTTCTTTCACCTCTTCACATACTGAAATTTTGGAAATATAAACAAAATAAGGGAAATAACATAATACAACACAATGCTGCCCACTGTTAGACTTTAGGTGGTTTTTTGGGTTTGTTTTTTAAAGAAAGAAACGTGTTTTGTTTTTTTTTTAAAGAGAGACGCCTGCAAGGCTTCATTTTCACTATGAGAGCATGTTGCTGAAATCATTAAAACTATTTCTTTGAATAGCCCAAAATGAGTCCACTGAAAACCACTTGCAGACTGTTCCCATGGGAACAGAATCTTTGGGTTGCGATCTCCTGTGTCCACTTGTAGCCTCTGCTCCTTCAGCAGGGATGAGAAATCTGCCAAAACAGTCTGGAATGGTTGGAGTCTTATTAATCAATCAAACCCAGGACAGCCCTAATGGAGAGTCAAGGGATTGCCAGGTTACTTGGGGGTAAAACCCGGCGTGTAGTTTGCTTCAGGCCTGAAGTCAGAGGCAAGACAAGGCTCTTCCTTCCAAGCTGGAGCTAAGAGCTTCTCCTCCCTGGGACAAGACGAGCAGAGAGCAGGGATCCTCCCGACAGCCAGGCAGTGTGGACAGAGTTTGTGGAGGTGAATAAGGGCTGCTACCTCCTGCAGGAGTGAAAGGTGGCTGCCTCGGGTCTGTGATGTATTACGGCAACTCATTATGTCTATGGAGAAATAAAACACGGGCTTCCTCCGCTCTTCTCCTTCTTCTTCGGGGTTACCTTTCAAACGTGCCCACAAAAAGCTGCATTTCTTAAGGCACCAGATCCACATGCAGTTGCCTAGGGGGCAGCTGGGTGGCTCCATGGATGGAGAGCCAGATCCTGGGTTCAAATCTGGCCTCAGACACTTCCCAGCTGGGTGACCCTGGGCAAGTCACTTGACCCCCATTGCCTAGCCCTTACCCCTCTTCTGCCTTGGAGCCAATACACAGTATTGACTCCAAGATGGAAGGTAAGGGTTTAAAAAAATTTAAAAATTTTAAAATTTTTTTAATTAAATTAAATTAATTAAATTAAAAATTTTTAAAAATAAAAAAAAATTTAAAAATTTAAAAAATAGATTTTCAAGACACCTTACTGCTCTTCTGCCTTGGAGCCAATGCAGAGCATGGATTCCAAGCCGGAAGGGGAGGGTTTACATAAATAAAACAACTCGGTGCCCCCTTGACCGATCCAGCCCAGTCTAATTGTCACCAAACTGTGCTTTTTATTAGGAAAGAGTCGCGCACTCACCGGGGGACCCATACTCGTGCCTGGGTAGTCGGCAGATCTTCGGCATCACCTCCATCAGCGTCTTCACGTACTGAAGGATGGTGCCTTGCAGCTGCAGGGAGCAGAAACACCGGTAAACCCGCGGGCCGAGGAGTACTCTGGGAAGTCCACCCACAGGCCCCACCTCCCAAGCCCACAGACACGACGGAAGCGGCTGTGGCCTCACCTGTTCGCCATCAGCCCCTCCCCAACCCGCCTGCCACGGAAGCCTTCCTGGTAAAGAAAAACAGAGGCAAAACCCAGGAACAAAACGGGTGTCGAGATGCGTGCAGTTTTCTGCCCTGCCGGCCGTATCGTGAGGGAGAAAACCACAAATTCACATCATTATTATTGACTACAGCATTTTATTTTATTTTATTTTATTATTTTTTAAATTTAAACCCTCACCTTCTGTCTTAGAATCAATACTGCGTACTGGCTCCAAGGCAGAAGAGTGGTCAGAGCTAGGCAATGGGGGTCAAGTGACTTGGCCAGGGTCACACAGCTGGGAAGTGTCTGAGGCCGGATTTGAACCCAGAACTTCCCATCTCTGGACCAGGCTCTCAATCCACGGAACCACCCAGCTGCCCCTGACAACGAGGTTTTTCAAAGCAGCAGGAAGAATCCTGGCTCTGGACTGGGAGGATCTAGGAGTCAAACCCCCAGCTTTGGCACTTACTATCAAGTGTGAAATGTCGGATAAGAGGCCCTGCATGCAGCCTGTATAGTATAATGGAAAAGGCCGTGGACTTGGGAGTCAGGAAGATCTGAGTTCAAATTCTGCCTCAAATACTCACTCGCTCGGTGATCTGGGCAAGTCGCTTAAGTTCTTTAAGGCTTAGTTTCCCCAGCTACATGAGGGGAGCCAGGCTCCACGATCCCTTCCGGCTCCACATCTATGATCCATACTAGGGTTGGTTTTATTTTATAATTATTTTGTTCATATTTACTTTGTTTATAATATGTGATTCTTTTCTCAGAAACAGTACTTAACCCAGCTGGTAGTATTATTACCATGACTAAACACTGTATAAAATACTATTTATTGATGACTAAATAGGATTAATTATCATTAAATATCGTTAAACATCTCGTGTATGTGTAGAGAGTCAGGAGGCTAATGGCTGAATTGCTACGGACGTGCTCACTGACCCAAGATTCAATGACTCTGTTTCTCGATGCTTCTGTTTAACGAGATGGAGCATTAACCTCAAAGGATTCACCGGGAGTCTGCAAAACACGTGCACATCCCGTTATGAAGCACTTCACAAACATTAACTTGACCCTCAGAAATCCTTACTCCAGCCGCCACTCTTGGCTCCTTGTTTGGTTTTGGCGGATAAAAGTCCTGCGTTTTCAATGATTTATTTTCAATTAGTTTTGGCTCACCCTCCGAGAGCGATGGTCCAGCTGTCAAGAGCCTATCGATGGGCAGGATTAGCCGGTGTAAGGCAGGAGCACCAAGGACTCGGGGGGCCAGAGATCGACAAAAGTAGAAGCTTTTGCTCAGAATAAACACGGGAAATGGCACTGCTACCGCGGCTCTCAGACTCTTCCATGCCCATGACCCATTGCCAGCCCTCTGGGCCTGTCGATGGCTCCTGCTCCCTTACACACACTTACACACACTTTCACACTCACACACTCACACGTACACACGCACGTTCACACTCACACTCACACACTCACTCACACATGCACTTACACACAGGCACTTACACACTCACACACGCACTTACACACTCACACACACACGGCCTATTTTATTTTTGATCTGTCACCCCCTCTACAATGCTATTTAGAGCTCTGTGACATTCCAGTCATACTCTTGACATTACGGTGCGGAGAGAAACAATGTTGAAAGATGTAAATACTCTGATGAACACAATCGCCCACCATCGTTTCAAAAGCCACGCTGAAGGATGCTCCCCTGCTCCCCGTCTCCTGAGAGACAAAGGATGCACGGCACAGAGAACGGGTCTTTTCTGCAGAGAAGCCCTTATTTTCGCTGCCTTTCCTTCTCTCTCTGTAATAACGACTACTTTAACAAGACCACGAGGTCCAGACCAGAGAGTCACAGGGAAGGGCAGGTCTTACCAGTCATCACTAAAAACCAAAACAAAGTATCTCGGTCAATTATTTTTTTTTACTTTAAAAGACATAAAAATGTCCAGAGTGACCTCCCATTTTTTTTTCCTTCTACTTCTAAAGTTAAAGAAATGGCTGATTTTCTGTAGATTCTCATCCAATCCAAGTTCTCTTTGACTACCATACTGGTTCTGTTTTGAGAGATTCTGGGGAAAAAAATTCTTGGAGCCAGGAGATCTGGGATCCAATAACAAACACCGAAGGAGTTTATTTTCTGTTCTGGCTTTATAGAAACCCACGTTTCATGTAGTCATGGAAAAAGATTTAAAAAAAAAAAACCCTCTATGTGCCTCTTGGGCAGGTTGCTTCCACTTCAACCTCAGCTTCTAATTTTTAAAATTAATTGTTCATAAAATCTATGTTGCTTACTTCACACTGTCATTTGGAGGAAAGCACTGTTTTATACATGTTCAAGCACTTTAAAAAGCTCCAACAGTCTGGGAGCAACAGATCTGCTTTTACAGAGATGAGAGAAGGCTTGGATGCGCAGACTTTCCACCAAGAGCCACTAAATGACATGAGAATTACACACGCTTGAGCACAGCGAGGGACTCCAGAGAACCCATGTTTCCAGTTCAGGAAATAGGCGCCCAGGCACTGATGCCATCCCCAGGAAACACCAGGTGTTTGCCGAGGGGGTTAAGGGAATTCAGAGACAATGCACCTGAGCTTAGACCTCCTTGACAGAAAGAGAATGCCATTCATCGACCCCAAGGCAATGGTCCTGGAGTTTTAGCCTTCTCACACAGGAAAGAGAACACCAGCTCAAAAGATTGTGCTGAGAATAAACCCCAGGATCGAGACCAGAGAAGGAGGGGAGGATCTAAGGAGCAGGCATCGCTCCGAGATCCTGGAGAGATAATCCCTACAGGGTACCCCCAAAGCTGAAGATGATGTCAGGAATCAAAGCTTCTCTTTAATGAAACCTCTTTGGTTTTTTGCGGTAAGCGTTTTGCTCTTGCTCGTCCCCTATTTGGTCAGCATTTCTGTTAAAGAGAGAGGACCAAAGATGGGCAGAAGGCTTCCTATATAAGGTGGTATTTTAGTTAGGACTTAAAGGGAGGTTCAGGATTTGGAGTAGAGAAAAGAAAGAGTTCCAGGCATGGGGGACAGTCAGAGAGAATACCTAGAGTGAGTATTATTTCCATTGATTTCTCTGCTTGTGTTCTAAATTTTTAATGGAATTTTTTTTCTTGAGATATTTAATAATTTTGATATATTTCCTTATGTTTTTCTCGTGCTCAATTTATGACTCTTTCTTCTCTGATAGAAGTTTAGCCTAAAACATCAAAACTGTCTCAGTTTCCTCCTAATCTATGGAATCTATATTTTCTAAGTGTCAGTCCCAATTGAGTTCCAGAAGGAAAGAATTGAATTGATTTCAGGTCCAGTGGATCCACCTACATTCTAGAATCCTGCACTAGTTCCCTCTGTTCTTCAATTCTCTGGCTAAAAAAAATTTTTTTTGGCAGTCACAGGCAAAACAAGCTTTTGCCTTAAAAATTTTTTTTCTCTTAATTTTTGCAGGAGGGATTATGGGATAGGACTGAGTTGAACAGAGTTGCAAGCCTCTGGGTGTCCTCGAGAGAGGGCCTTATATAAGGTAGGAAGTGGATTTCAATAGGAAGTCATAGACTGTGGAAACAACTGAAATTGTTTTATCTCCTATGCATAATTCTAATTTTGGAGAGTTCTGAGAGTTGAAAAGGATCAGAGGAAATTGTCTAGCCTTTCACCTTGACCCAGATGAGTTTCTGATTACACTTTTGGTTAGAATAATGTGGAACATTTTCAATATAGGCCTTTTTTTAAAAAATTGAAAGGTTGATAAGATATCTCTTTCAGATTAGTTCAAAAGCTTCAGACTAGAATAACCTTCAAATGCTTTTTAAATATTTTTTGAAAGAAGCCTTGATCCATTTCTACAAAGTCAAACAAGGAAAACCCTACAAAGCCATTCCAAAAAGCAGTCTAAAAAAGTGAAGTAAAAACAAATTTAACAGCAAATACAACAAGGTCAATTTAGCCACAGCAATCTTATTTCATTTTTCATAGAGGCCTGTCCTGTACTGCCTTTCTAAAAAAGAAGCCTTTTGGCTTCCAGTAGACAAAAAAAGAAATCTATACTATTCTTCATAAAGGAAATGCTTCCTCCAAATTCATGTGTTTTTTTTTTTTAATTAAATTTTATTTTTTTAAACCCCTACTTTCTGACTTAGAATGGGTATTGGTTCTACAGCAGAAGAGTGGTATGGGTTGGGCAATAGGGGTCACACAGCTAAGAAGTGTCTGAGGCCACATTTGAACCCAGGACCCCCCATCCCTGGGTCTGGCTCTCCATCCACGAAGCCACCCAGCTGCCCTCCAAATTCACGTTTTAAAGAACAAAGAACTTGGAAGCTTTGGACTTTAGCTAACCTGGGAAGAGTTGGATGAACTGCTTCCCAATAAAGTAAATAGAACCAAGGGAATAATATATGCTACAACAGCATTGTTCAAACAAACTTTGAAGAACTTCAGATCTCTGATAAATGCAGTGATCAGTGATGATTCAGAAATCCAAAGTTGAAGATGACGGAACAAGATGCAGAATGAGACATACTTCTTTGGATATGGCCAATACAGGAATTTGCTTTCCATGACTTTGCTTTTTATTATAAAGATTTGTTTTTCTAATCTTTTCTCTCCCTCCCCTTTTTTTTTAAAATTAAGGGGAGGAAGGAATAAGACAATATTAGTTAATTTTAAAATAACAATAAAACTTAATTTAGAAAAGGAAACATTGGAGAACCAGATTAACTTGATAACGTTTAAGAGATGAGACCACTGTTTAAGACTTTGATGGGGGAAGGACTTTATCTGAGGCTCCTCGATAAGGATGAGCATCCTAAGGGAAGGTGATGCTCCAGCACCGAGGATGCTTTAACGAGGTCCGATCGTTGTAAGGTACACGAGGATGCTTTTATTAGGGCCTCTAGAAGTCAGCAGAGTCACAGACCAGACACGAGATCTTTGTAAAGTCTGCCCTCGAGGTCCCTAAGGGTCAGGAAATGGCCCGTCTCCTGGCTGGAGAAATGGCAGCTCTAAGAAAGACGTCCCCCACTTCTGAAGTGTCAAGGATTTCTGGGATGAGGAGTCGGGGGATAGGGCTATGAGCAGACACTGAGCTAGCACTCCACACGCATCACTACTGTGAAATATTCAGACCTTGCCGTTCCAGGGTGAATGCAGGTTTTCCTGACCTTTATACACATTAACATAGTAAAAATTCAGAAGTTCCAAGGAAATCTGTGTATCGGCAAAAAGAGCAGAAGAGATAGGATGAAGAAGCCTCCCAAGGCTGGATTCCTTCTGTGTAATCCTGTATGTAAGACCCTCAACCATGGCTTGCAAATTGGAGTTTATGTAAAAGTGCTCCCTTCTCTCTCACTGATTCATATCAGCTGAAAATCCAAGTCACACGAGAGAAGAAAAGGAGGGGGTAGAAATATTCTAAAACTGACCTGTTTCACATTATATTTCCATCTCCTCAGCAAATGTTTTGTATGATCATTTTTAGTGGTTTTTTATTTTTAACATCCAACCCAACAATAAAAAGGATAAATCACTTTTATATTTGTATAGTATCTTTTCTTTTTAAGCAACAGAAGGTGCGTGCATGTGCTTGTGTGTGTAAAAACCAGACAAATCAATAAGAAGAGCCTGAAACCATTGCGGAGAAGAAGGGTGGCAGACATCCCAACAGGAGTTAAGAGAGCAATAAAGCTAAATTTAATCTACTCTTTTAAAAAAATAACATTATCAGATCTATTTGCAAAAAAGGATTATTTGTCCTACATTCTCTTTCCATCTACATGAATTAAAATATCCAAATGAAAAGAAAAAGAATAGATGGGAGAAATAGAAACTTGAAAACCTACCAGGCTCTTGACCACCTTCAGTAATTCCTCCATGACCACAGCAATGCCCTGATAGCCAAGAAGTCTGCAGATGACTTTAAAATGTGGAGGACCCACGAAGTTTCTGTAGTTGCTATAAATGCTGGAGTAGGCCAAGTTCAAAGCCTAGGGAAGAGGAGAAAAAGAGGAGGAAAGGGAAAAAAAATTCATTATGAAAAATTTATCATAACATTCAGTGAAAACAAGAGCCAGATGTATAGCTCTTCATTTACAAGAAAAAAAATCTAAATGCAAGACTTTTAATATATATAATACATAGCACAGATATAAAATAAATTCTAAGAGACTGCTTTAAAAAGTGTCCCCAAATTTCTTGTGAAAAGGAACAAAATAGATTCCCAAAGTAGAACTGGAGATGAATGTTTTCAAGTGTTTGGGGAAGATTTTCATTTAAAATAAATTAAAATGGTTTCTGTTTAAAGCAAAAAATTAGAATACAGTAAATAGCTTGGGGATGGGGATAAGGATTTAGAGGTAGACAGCTTCATGTTTTCTTTTCTTATACTTCCTCTGAGTGTTGAACGTCCTTCCTACCTTCTCTAAATAGTTCTCTTTAGCTCCCCATGACTCTTCCTAGACTTGAATTTCTAGTTCCAAGTAAAAACTTATTGAATTATTTGATGTTAATTGGCTGATCAAATCGCTTGAAGAGCAAGCAGAAGAGACCTAATTCCTGTCCACAAGGATCAGGAAGTAAAATAAAGACTTAAAGAACATACTTTTCAAGTCTTACAATTCCAGAAAACTGGATTGATACTACTAACTGATCCTCACACTATGAACATGTTATCACAATTCCATTTCCCTAAAAACACAGGTTAATGAAGAATTCAACCAATTTAATCAAAAGTTCAACAAGGGAGGGAAAATGGAAGTATTATTTATTTTAGTTCAAAGCCAGTATTAGGGTCAAAAGTGAAGTCACAGGGCTTTCTGATTAATCAGCTTATAAAATACTAAACAATCATACAGGTATATGTAAATGAACTCATCTCAATGCCAAGAAACTTTGCCACACAAGCTAGATCCAGAATAGTGCAAATAATTTTTGTGAACGGATCCAAGTATTCTTGAGGGCAATTTGGAACTAAACTAAAAGGTCTATAAAATGCTGCCTATATCCTTTGATTCAGTATTACTACTCGTTCTGTTTCTGAAAGAGATTTAAAAAGGGAGGGACCTACTTGTGCAAAAATATTTATAGCAGCTCTTTTTGAGGTGGCAAAGAATTGGAAATTGAGGGGAATGGCTGAACAAGTGGTATATGATGGTGATGGAATACTACTGTACTGTAAGAATGATGAGCAGGATGACGTCAGGAAAAAGCTGGAAAGATTGGTAGGAACTGATGCAGAAGAAAACATGCAAAACCAAGAGAACTCTGTATAAAGTAACAGCAATACTGTATGACCAACCGTGAAAGACTTCTACAATGATCTAGGACAATTTTGAAGGACTCAAGACAAAGAACGCTCTCCACCTCCAAAGAAAGAATCAAAGGATATCTTCCACTTTAGTTTATTTGTGTTCATACGCAGGGGTTTTGGTTTTGTATGAGTATTCTATTACAATAATGAATATGGAAATATGTTTTGCATAATACATGTATAATTCAGATCAAATTGCCTACCATCTCCAGGAGGTGGGGAAGGAAGATAATTTGGATCTTAAACAACTTCAGAAAATATGTGCAGAAAATTGTTATTACATGTAATTGGGAAAATAAAATATATTTTTAAAACACAAATTAAAAAAAAAGAATAGTGCAAAAATAATGGATCCCTTGAAGTGCTTACATATATTTGCACTATTTGAAACTGTAAATATGTAAAATATAGTCTAATCCAATGGAAATATACAGTACAAAGTCAGATAGTGTGACTGCTTCAAGGGGTTTTATTAGTCACATTCATTCCACCAATACTAGCAGTGCTAACACTAGTTGCTCATATTTATGCAGTATTATTTGCAGCTATGGAAACTGCTTCAGAGGGAAGATGCAATCTATTCATAATCAGAGAACTAGTAAAATGAAAAACTAGGATTAAAGCCTGGGAATCCTGATAACCAAATCCGGTGTCTTTCCTTCCAGACCAGGGTTCTCAATCTGGAATTTAGGGATCCTTGTGAAAAGGTTCTGTGAATTAGGATGAGAAGAATTACAGCTTGATTTTCACTAAACTCTGAATAAAACTTAGCATTTCCTTCAATAACTTAAAAGCATTATCATGAGGAGGGGCCCATAAGCTAGGGGTCCATGTCAAAGACCCACGATTTATTTCTAGGCTTTCCAAATTCATGAGTCTCAAGGAACAAGGTTAGCAGCACTTTATAGAAAACAGAGAAATTCCAGGTGGGTTGTTTGGGTCAAGAATGGAGGCAAAAAGGAGGCTAGAGTTCCTTAGATCATGTTGACTTTCTAATAACTTTTTTTAAAAAAAATCTCAGGCCACATATTAAGCTTTTTTATCTATTTAAAATAGTTAAGTCTTGTAGGGTTTTCTTATGTTTACTTTTAGTTAATTCCTAACACCTACAAAAATATACAGGAGAATCAAAATTCTCACCATCTTATGGCCAAAACACCTCATTCTGGGAACATCTATGTCTAAAAGAAGGCACAGACTGACTAGTGTGGGTGTTTGCTCTTGCCTCAGTCCAAGAGAGTATTTGATGCTGGCACCATCTTTGTATAGTTTCTCATAGGAAGGGGAAAATAACCATAGAAACATATTAGAGTCAGATTGCTACTAGTTTGCAAATTTAAGAATTTGGCCTTGATTTAGGAGGATAGCAAGAGCACAAATGAATATGGTTTTTGAAAGGTTGAAAATAGATATAAACATGTGCCCACAGAATTGACCAGTCTGCCCTTTTAATTTAACACAAGTAATCAAATTGGCTTTCTATTTGTCTGGCACAAATCATGTCTCAATGGCTGTGCCAGGATGGCTACAGGAATACATTCTGAGAAAAAATAAAGCCTCTCTCCCTAGAAGGACACAAGTACACTGGGATCTATTCATGCCATGCTTTCGTTTGAGAGCTGTGAAAGTACCCCAATTCAGAAGTACAGAATCTCATGTCCAACCCGTACTTCCTTCCTTACAAGCACAAAAAAAGATCCCCTTCAAAAAATACCTGATAAGAAGTCATCAGGGTGGCTCAGTGGACAGAGAGCCACGTCTGGAGATGGGAGGTCCTACTTCAAACCTGACCTCAGATACTTTCTAGCTGTGAGACCCTGGTCACTTAACCCCCAGTTACCTAGTCCTTCTCACTCTTCTGCCTTGGAACTGATACTGAGTGTTGATTCTTTAAACACACACACACACACACACACCTAGTATTTGCTGGAAGGCTTCCAGTGATGAGGAGCTCACACAAAATGTCAGAAGTTTCCCCCCCTGAAATCAAGCCTAAAATGGGATTTTTGCCTCTACCACCCACTTTTCCTAGTTTTGTCCTCTTGGTTCAAGCAGAACCACCTAATTCCTTTTTTTGGGAAAGATGTTTAAATATAAAGACACAACAACCCTGTCGCCATTACGTCTCCTCTTTATGGAGCTAAACATTCCCCTTCTTTAAGAGTGATCCTTTGCACCAGTTAGGTGGCTCAGTAGATCGAGGGCCACGCTTAGAAATGGGAGGTCTTGGATTCAAATCTGCCCTCAGATACTTCATAGCTGTGTAACACCCTGGGCAAAAGTCACTTACCCCTCTTCTGCCTTGGAACTAATACACAGTATTGATTCTAATACAGAAGATGAGGGTTAATAAAACAACAACCTGATGCTTACTTGGCATGAGCTCAATTCTTTCCCAGTTTTGGTTGTGCATCTTTATGCCTCAACCATCTCTATCATAATGAGCCAGAATGGAAAAGAGAATTCCAGATAGGGCCTCATCACAGCAAAAGTACACTGGACTGTCCCCTCCTTAATCTTGGACATGAGACTTCCTTAAAAAACAAAAAGGTATCTCTGGTCTTGAAGTCCATTCAACTCTCTGGCTCTTTTTCAGACAATCTGCTGTCTCTCGTCCTAGCTTGTATCAGCAAGGACGATTTTTAGAACAAGTGTGAAACTTTACATCTATTTCATCTGATTTTGTCTAATATTCTAGTCTGCTGAGATCCACTTGAATACCGACTAGGCTCTTGTCTCACATATTAGCTCTTTTCTTCAGCTTTGAGTCTGAATGCTGCCTTATGTGATGGTTCGGTCACTCAGACTTTTAAAGCCTCCGTTTCCTCAGGATACCTGCGCTAGCTCAGAGGATTCCCAGGATTCTTGTAAGGAAATAACTTTGCAGCTATGTGGTTCAGTGGATAGAATAATGGGCAAGAAAGCAGCCTCAAACTCTTACCAACCACTCCTTTAATAATGTTCTAAAAGTTTTTCCAAAAAGGAAAGAGGATAAACATTTTTAAGCAGTTTACAAACAACATCATTTGATCCAGAAGTCAATGCCAGGTTCAGATATTAAAGAGAGCTTTAAAAAGTCAGAAGATGAGGAAGGGGACTGGGCTGGGAACTTGTACCATTAAGAAGCCATTTACCTCCAAATCTTATGGGACTATGCTATGCTTTTATATGTCATCCTTTGTTACCTTCATTGCTTCCATCTTCTGCAATTGTCTTTTAATACCAAAGTTGGCTGAATTCCTGTTCATCAATGCCTGTCTCTTTAGATGACTTTCCTTTTTCTCCCTACAAACAATTTCCCCCCTAGAATTCCAGTTCTTGGGGTCCTAGTTGCCCTTTCTTGGTACTCTCTGAAATCTACTTTTTAAAACCAATTTCTTGATTTCCCCTCTTTTTCCATTAAAAACTTTAACAGGATATGTTTGTTTATAGCCTTTCAGGTTCTAATCATTGATACTGCAATAACCTGGCTGTTCATAAAAGTCAGATTCAAAATAAAATTTCCCCTTTGTTATTTCCTCCACCTTTTGAAAGAAATAATTATCATTAAGGCTACAAATCTGAAATCTGCTTTTCTTGGGGATGAGGAAAGAGGGTGGCTAAATCTACATATCATTAGTTGCTCCACTTATGGCAGAGGGAGAGTTCCAGTAGACAATAACTGAAGGCCCCCTAATCACTATCATTTCATATCTTTGTGCCTTGTACTATTTTCAAAACTCATCTATTTTCTCTTTTAGTTCAGGCAGTCTGGGGTACACTCTGTTGACAATACTCCTTCTGTTTCTTAGTGTTTTTCTCCACTTTGGTGCCCTTCACCATGCTAAGATCCTCTGGTTCTTAAATTTTTCCTCATTAATATAATATAGCTCCTCAACATTTAATATGACTTGTTCCCTTTTTCCTATACTGTTTCTTTTGAATTAGGTACCTTCTAGATCCATACTCCAGTCATGCATCTTAACCAAAGTCACAGTAAAGCCTGTGAGTTTGAATAGATCTCGACTTGTTTGCCAGAAACTCTATCTTTAGCAGTGCTTTCTAGATACCTTCTGGCTGTGTCCTTACAGAACCACTTATTTGGTATCCTTAAACTTAGTGTCAGTACTTTGAGTGCAAATGGTCCCATTTCTATGTTATGTTTTCACAATTATACAGTGATTTAAGATTTATAAAGTTCTTTTCTTCCCAACAGTCTTGGAGGGTAGTTAAAATATCATTCCTGTTTTATGGGGAGATTCGAGTTAGTGGACTTGTCCATAGCCATGCAACTATTACATGCAGAAGCAAGAACCCGTATCTCCTCAACCCAAGTTCTTCCACTCTCTCTCAAGCCTATACTTGCATGGCTACCTCAATCCCTACTGTATCTGCACAGAATGTGCCACTTGGCCACAAGGAGATTGAAATTACAGAGCTGGTTTTTAGAGAATGCTTATAAAAACACTTTTCATTATGTATAAAGCATTATAAAATAAAAGCTAATTAGTTTTATTTTCAGATTAGAGGATGATACAAAGTTGGGATGGGTAACTGACAATGGATGACAGGATCAGAATCCCAAAATATCAAGTGAGACTAAAAACAATGAGCTAAATCTAGTAAAATGAAATTCTATAGGCATACACATCATCTTATACTTGGGTTCAAAGAAATCAGCCATAAATTTGAGATGTGGGAGGCACTGTTAAGTATCAATCTGAAAAGGATCTGGGGTTCTTAGGAGGCTGCAGGAAGAGGCATGCTTGCAGGAACAAAGAGATCATAATCTGATAATCTGTTCTGGTCATCTCACATCGAGGGTGCTGCGTTCAGTTCTGAAAGTTAACAGTTCAGCTAGGACACTACGGAGGAGAGCATTCAGGAGGGAATGAGAAGGTTTGAGTTCATGGCATGTGAAGCTCAGGTGAAGAAAATAGGGATGTTAAGTCTGGAGAAGAGAAGATGCAGAGGAAACAAAACGGCTGTTCTGATTCTAGAAGTTATGTGGAACAAAAGAAAACTCAAGAATGTTCTGTTGTCCATAGATATAATTTGATTTAATCTGTATGGAGGATTTTGTTATGTATTGCTGAAACATAGAACCTGCTCCCCCTCTCCACGTATGCCATCCACAGCCCAATGGGAGCACTTCCTCCCCCTCCCCTGTCTAGAGTAAGGCAGGGCGTTCACATATGGGTGGAGGGTTGCAGTTTGGGCATTCAGTCTGCAAAAGGTTCATCATCACTGCCATAGAGCAGGACACCTGATTCTAAAGTGGCAGGAATTAGAGAGTCGGATATCTGGGGAAATATTCTCTAACAATACTGACCGTGTAAAACGGATACACCTTTCTCCCTAATGGATATGACTACAGTTGGGAATACTCCCATATGACACAGAATAATCTTTCAATATAATTTTGTTTTTTACTTTCATTCATTTGATTCTTTTAGATATTAGTCTTGCCTTTTTTCAATCCAGTAGAAACCCCAAAATGTTTTTTTTTAATCAAAAAAAAAACCCCTAATATGAGCTATGGTGTATCTTAATCTGTTGAAAACAAATTTAAGCATAGTGTATAGTCATATATAGTGCTCTTAAAATGACAAAACACACTTTTCTTCTTTAATATTAAATTTTAGTTGGCACGATGCTCTTGGCTTTTAAAAACAATGACTATGTATATTCATATTCCCTATGAGTAATTTGCTTAAATGTCATATGCACAAAACAGTAGGAGAATAATCTAAGCCAAAATGTTGGTTCAAACTGCAAGAAGGAATTATTAAATCAGAATTGCTGTAAATTGAGAGTTAAGAGGCTGAAACTGGCTACAAGAAAACTCAGGCTGGTTTCATCAAGAAGCTGGCTCCTTTAAAAAATAAAAGTCCTATATAAGCCCTCTTGCCATCACTCTCTCTCTCTCTCTCTCTCTCTCTCTCTCTCTCTCTCTCTCTCTCTCTCTCTCTCTCTCATTTTCTCTCTCTCCCCCCCGATGTCACTGAAAGTGCTAACATTCTTCATTCAGAGCATCACTGAACCAAGCTACCCAATGTAATGCTCAAAGGAGCAGGGAGCTGTCCAAGAAGTAACAAGAAAATGGCATCGTTCTGTGGTGTTGAGGGGAGAGGGATGTATCTCATGATAACCACAGCAACCAGACTACTTAGGAATTACGTGCTTACAGATGAACACCAGTAGAGTACAGAGAAACAGTGTTACCTGGCATCCCTGGTGAGAAAAAAAATGTGTCAGGCAACAAGAACTCTGTCTCCAGAGCCTGTAAAGATGATGATGGGCACATAGGATTTCAAGAAGAAATCTTCCCTGGCATCAGGGCCACAGAAAAACTAGTCTTTGCTTCACTTACAAAAAAAAACAAATGCTGAAAGGAATCTTTTTCAAAAAACACTGGATCCTATTAAGGTGAGTACTGTTATTTTATTCAAATCCCTAGATGGCTTTTTTAGCATAATTATTTAAAAGTCTAGCAATTAACTTTCCACAAACCATTTCCCCAAATGACAGAAGTTTTAATTACTGAAAACTTTTATAAAACTATGAGCCTCAGTTTTGGAAATAAAGGTAAGAAAAGATCATCTTGGTTTTGATAAGGATCCTTCTACACATCAATTTTTCCCCTCTCCATTTTAATTACTATTATTTAATAAAACTCACTTGTTTTTTGATATACATTATTCCTACCAAAACAAACAAATCAAAATTCAAAGAAATTAAAAAACCTGAATCACATTGAGTTTCAGGAAAAAAATTTTAATTTTAACATTAGCTTGATAGGCTAGATCAGATGTTCTGAACCTTGGACAGATTTGGGGCTGCGGTGTTGGGGAATGCTATTCATTTGGATGAGAAAAAAGATATTGCATCCTTATTTTCATTAACCTTTGGTTTCTTTTTTTATCCTATTCATTTTATTTTGTGGCTTTAAAAACATTAGTCTGAGCAGTCCACTTCCAGAAGGGTTCTTGCCTGACACCAAAAAGTTTAAGAATTTTTGGCTAGATGTATAAACATTTTGCTAAATATTAAAGGCTTCCATAAAAACAAACAACCCACTCCTCCCAAAAAACTTTCTAAAACCTAGTTCCTATTCTCTCAAAATCCCCTAGGTTGCTTTTGTTTCTCAGGAAAATTTTGCTTTCTCTTCCATCTCTCTTCCTAAATCTGGCTGTCTTTTAAGTTTTAGGGAGAAGGGCCAAGATTGAGTTGAAATGTATTTAATTTGTCTATGATGTTCAATTTGGTATATACAGCATGTAAAAGTACAATTTAAAATCTTTCCTAAAAAAAGGATGTGAAAAAATATATATTTGCATGTCTGTACACACACACACACACACACACACACACACACACACACACACACACACAGAGTAATTGTTAAAAAATGTTTAAACTTCACTAGGTCTTTTAGATTTGCAAAATAATTTTCAAGTGTCTAGTAAATTACTATACACTAAGAAGTATGGTCTCATGAGCAGAAGCATATACTAAAAAAGAATAGAGGGTTTTTGTGACCCTCTGAATCAAAGCATTAATCACAATTAATCACAAAGCACAAAGCCCAATCAAAGCATTATCCAAATGTCATTTACTAAAGTCTTTAATATTAGATTTCTGATTCATGGGCACTGTGCTGCCACATCTGATTTTCTTATAAAAATATTCCTTTTCTTTTGGTAGTAATAAATTCTACCATCTTCATTAGTTATCTTTCACTGAGTTTTATGGAAGCAGAACATTTCTCATTTCCTGAATATACAGAAAAATATACTAAATATTTATTTTCTCATTTTCTAAATATCTCATTGTATAAATTTTATTTTGAATGTTATCATCTATATAATGAGTTACTTTTTATAAGGAAAAAACAAAATCTAATCACAATATGTTCTTTTTAAAGGGAAGGAAAAATGTCAACACCTTGAGGAAATATTTTAAGGGATGTCTCCTAATGGTCACTCTTTTTAATAACATGCCAAAATTTAAAAAAATTTATTTTCCCAGTTCCATTTCCTCCCAATAAATAAAATTTAACAACTACTTACTAAGTGTAGATGTAAGTTCCTATTAACCCAAAATTATTCATTTCTCAGTAGGCAGACACCTTCAAGTATTGGATACATCCAAAATAAATGTCAAGGAACTAAGTTTCAAGATAAAAATCATCCAATTATATAGATGCTAGGATGATTTTATTTTGCCACTCCAGGATTGAAACATTAATCAAATTGAACTACTCAAATGTATACTATTTCCATTGGGTTACTAATTGAAAGATTCATCCTAAATCAAAAGATATTAGTGTATCTGCCAAGACAGGTCCAAAATCTATAATCACATTGATATAAAGAAACCCCAATGTGTGTGTGTGCATATATATATATATATATATATATATATAAAAGCAAATATCACATGTTTATACCTGTATTCATCAACTCCAAAAATAAATTGGAATGAGCTTCATATGGATTCTAATAGAACTTGAATTCTCACCAAATTAGAAGGTTCTTGCAAATGTAGCAGACTAATTATGTTCAAGAAAGTATAGATGATACAAAAAAAATATTTTAAATGCAAAATTTAGTTCCAGAATTGAAGTAAAAGCCTTTGACATGTCTCTTAGTCCTCACTAATCCCAATTTCACTTTTTGCTCAGTCTCACTAACAGAGACATGGAAGGAATGGAGATCAATAAGCCACATTTTGAATAATCAAGACAAAAAAATATGGTTTCCCCTTTTCTTCTGGAGAGATACATATAAAATAAACAGTATCAGAACTGTTGCTGCTTATATAATCTACTCTTCCTCTTGTGGTAGTGGATGTCTACTACAATTTTATGCTTTAACCAAAAGGCACCATTTAGTGAACAGTAAAAAGTTTGAGTTCTCTTCCCTTATTTTGATTAGAAAACATATCTATACACAAAGAAAGATGAGATTTTACAACCAAAAACGGAATCTATATTCTCTCATGTTCCTCTGTATCATTTTCAGTTGGGCAAATAACCAGGAAGAGGGGAGCTGTGGGAACCCTAAAATGAAGAGGGGGGAAAAAAAGCATGGGATTTAAAAAAAGGTTCCATTATTACAAGATTTAGGAGTTTAAATAAACCAAGAAGAGTTTCTCTAAAGGTCATCGGATCACAGATCTAGACTTGAGAGTTGGATGGGGCTTCTGAGATTATCTGGTCTAGCCCTGTCATTTTGCAGTTAAGGAAACTAATGCCCTGTTTAGTGGTTAGTCAGAAGGTTCCTTTCCAAAATGAGGTTTGACCCCAAAGCCTCCAACTCATGAGCTAAAACTCTGTCTAATCAACAATTAGAAGGTTCTTGCAAATGTAGCAGACTCCTAATTATGTTCAAGAAAGTATAGATGATACAAAAAAATATTTTAAATGCAAAATTTAGTTCCAGAATTGAAGTAAAAGCCTTTGACATATCTCTTAGTCCTCACTAATCCCAATTTCACTTTTTTAATAACAAACAAACAAAACCTGCTCTTTTCCAGGCCCTGGGTTAGAGGGAAACATAGCCCCACCTGCAAGGAGCTTCCTCTCCCACTACGTAGTTCTCAGTTCTTAGCAGCAGCCCATCACAATCTTTCACAAAATAGGAGCTCATAAATGGCAGTTCGACGACCTGGAGCTATGCCTTAGTTTTACATTTCTCTCTTCTGGGCCTCCCTGAGCACCTTCCCAAGGCCAATTCTTGCCCGGCACTGAAAAAAGTTCAGTTTGTTTTTTAAGGCAGAACTTTTTCCTCAAGCAGCACCAACATGGGAGTCATCGTGCAAAATGTCACTGGAAACACGGCAATGGTGACGTGGCCAGCCGTGGCCAGCTGTGCCGACAGCTTCTACAGCATCATGTACCACCCCAACTGGGACAGTGTGCTGTCTGGATACTCAAGGAAGAGCTTTCAGAGGGAAGAGAGGGTACCTGCCAGCCAGTCCTCATTCGTAGTGGAAAATCTAATCCCACTGACCAAGTATATTCTTTGCGTAACCTGCCAATCAGCAAACCCGTCCAGCGACCAGTGCAGAGTCTTTCAGACGAGGGAACAAGACCCATCATCTGTGAGCAACCGAAAGAAAGACTTCGCCTTGGGGATCTGGCTAACCAGCAGTGTTCTGCTCCTCATCATTGCTGGCATCCTCCTCTACGGATGCCTGAACATATGGTGCCGCAAGAGACAGGCACAGGACGGAGACCTACGTGGAATGCCGGAGCAGAATAAGAGAGAGGGACTTGCAAACAGCAGGGGTAGGCAACCAGGTCCACTGGAGAAGTCAAGCCAACTGCTGGTTTCAGACCTTGAAGACCAAGCACCTGATGAGGTCCAGCTTGCAATCATAAAAGAAAATCTCTCCACTCCTATGGAACCTCCTCTGCTGAAATGCAACCACCAGCAAGTGCTATCCATGACGCGCCAGCCGTACCATATTCCCCGGCTAGGAGGGGGTATAGTTTTGTAGGCAGAGGAGTTGAAGACCCTCAATCAACCATCAAATGATGAGCCCATATTTATCAAGTATATTTATTATTAATGTGTAATGCACTAAAAACATACAAAATGGAACCATCCCTACCTTCCAATGAGTTTACATTTTAAGTGGGGAAGACAAAAAAGTACAAAAGTTAATAAATCTGTGTGTGAGTGTGAGTGTGAGTGTGAGTGTGTGTGTGTTTTGGAGGTCTCTCTTGTATCCCAGTTTCTTTAGCTAAAATGTGGGGCTGTTATTTGCCCCTGACTACCTTAGAAAGTGCGAGAATAAATCAAAGTAAAACTACTGTGAGATATTTGGCAGAAATGGTGTAACATAAACTCATGCAAGAGATGATTTTAGAGCACTTTAAAATGAACCATTAAGAAATAAGAGGTATTCTAAATTCTGTGTCATGTATGATTTCTAGTTGGTTACATTTTTCTTTATGAGCCTACACTTTTGTGTCCTGTAATCAAAGAAAAATTAAACTAAAAGGTTTTAAAGTAACATTTTGCTTAATTCATATATTTAAATTATAAACAAATGTATATATTATTTAAATATATAATGCATGTGTATATATACATATATATAATTAATTTTTTTTAATTTAAAGAGCTTTCTAAGTAGCAAAGCCCATTACACTATTTTGATAAATTTTTAAAAAATATGAATGGCAAAGGGAACAAGGGGGCAGGAGAATCAGAGGTATTTTCTTCAAGAAAAATGTGTCAGCTTCTACTGTAAGGGCCAGAATTGAGGGGGTAAAAATAAAAGAGTTGGACTAAATTTTTAAGAGTGTAGTCGCCAGGAATTATTACTCCATTCCAAATGACTTTTTATGGTAGTTTATTTACAAAAGGAGAAAAAGTGAAAGTAAGAAAATAAGAGAGAATAGATATTTACTCAGGCTCAGTTCAAACAGGTAGGGTTTAAGAGGCCCAAGAGGTAAATTAAACAAGGGTTTTAGCCAGGGGGCCTCCTCCAAGATGAGAGGCCTCTCTGGAGGTTAGTACCTCCAGAACAAGCCAGGGAAAGGGCCTTTTTTACTCATCCACTGGTAGTCCTAAGGAAAAATAGAAGCTGTCCAAGGTCCTCAGCTAGAGATCCTCCAGGGTTAAGTTGAAGGCGCAAGACCCCTTCACAGGAAGTTCTGGGTACTTTTAAAGACCATTCCTTTCATCACTTCCTGTGCCTTCCTCCCACTTTACGTGAACCAATGATAGTCTATAAATTTTCTTAGGGGGGCAGTCAGTGATTTCTAATTCAAACCCACTTTCACACACATGAGTCACAGACCTCCTCCACTTAAGGATACGCTTCTGATGATCTAAAAACGTAAAATGATCTAATAAAATGTAAATGCTCTAAAAATCTAAAAATGGGCAGAGAAGAGCTATTCCCATCTTCACACTACCGAATTATGTGTCAGTATCTATTTGTGATATGTCATTGGTGTCAGGATTCCCTGCATTCCATCAATAACCTGGTACAACAAACCCAGAGAGGCCATTAACAACAGGTCCATCAGGGCCCACACTCAAAGCTAGCCTTTAGGCTGTTGAGTTCTGCAAACCCAGGGTCACATCACCTTGTTAGAAAGAGGCACGCTGATAGGGCTTTAAAGAGAATAATATTATCACCATTATTCCCTTGGCTTACATTTTTACAGAACTGGGCTTAGTGCCTCATCTACTAAGCAAATTAATTCCTACCCTAGAATGAAATGGGGGATTTCATTTAGAAATCCTCCTCTGATTCCTTCTCAGGATATGGGGGTGACTTTGAGATCTCAAAAGTGGCATCAGTAAAGCATTCGCTTCTTCAAATCCCACTAGGTTAAAGGGCTCCATTAATGCCATCAGGGGACATATTACAATCTCCTAAGGGTACAAGGAACTGAACATAAAAGGGAAACCCACACCAATGAAATCGTGGATCTTTTGAAAGAAGTAACCAATAAGCAGAATGACAATTTGCAACAAATGAAATGAAATAAGAAATAAAGACAATATCCCTGAAGACTGATTCATACTTCATTTAGGAAGAAATCACCTCTAATGATCCAAAAAAACACCTTAAATATAATGTTTGTTTTCTGCTAATGAATTTGAGTCATAGCAGGATGTTTTTATGGCCATTCTATCTAGCTACCGTTAAGTGTTTGATTTCCCCCCCACTGTAACTCAATATCCTATGCATCACTGAAAGAAAAAAAAATTAACACAATGTAAAAAATCCTCTGTAATCCAATTGTTGTTGCTGAAAAGAGTCGGACCGTCCTGCTGTCGGGCAGGAAGATGCAAGAATGAAACACAAAGTCAAACAACCAAAAATCAGGAAAAGATTGTTTTACGGAGGTGCCATTTTGGGTCTAGGTTGAGTAGGAAGATTATGGTAAAAGTGGATATATTGGAAAGAGGGTGGGAGAGTCTTGAATTAATGGATAATTAGGCAGTTAGATGTGCAGTGGATAGAATTGGGGCCTGGAATTAGGAAGACTTGAATTCCTATCTGGCCTCAGACACTTATTGGCTATACGATCCTGGACAAGTCACTTAACTTCCATTTATCTCAGTTCCTCAATTGTAAAAAGGAGATGATAACAGCACTCACTTTTCAGGGCTGTTGTGAGGATCAAATGAGATATCTGTAAGATATTTAGCAGAAAGCCTGGACACATACATGCACACACACATAGAAATATGTATATATAAATATATTTTAACACCAGTGAGGATGATGGTGACTAAGAGGATGGAACCCAAGTCAACGCACTTGATCCAAGTCTCTGGATCTCAGTTCCCTTCTCTATAAAAGGAGAACCTGAGGTAGGGAAAGCTGCCACACTTATTTCAGCTCTCGCATTGTATAATTCGATGAGATGAGTTAGAAGTAAATGGGAAAGCAGAAAGCATGAATGGCTCTCTGTTATTTTAGAAGAGAGAAAGAAAGTAGCTACACACATCCTGGAACAGGAGGAACATGCAAATTATCCTTCCTACACGATTTAAAAAGAAAACAATCCCAAACCAAAAAAGCCCTCCAATGGCACAAGCAGGATAATAATGCAACCTGACTCATCCATCTTAAAATCCCCAGCTAATCCTCCATTTCCCTGTATTTTCACTCGCCATTAATCACGATTAAGTCAATGCAGGGAGTATGGGTAGTTTTTCTGTTTTTTTTGGGGGGGGAGGGGTCACAGATAATACGCCCATCAGAGAAGCATCTTCCTTCTGTAACCACATAATGGAATTAATACAACCTAAACCCAGCTTTGACAATTTCTTCTGCGGGCCAAATAAGTACAAAATGAAACTGTCACCCTTCAGGCAGACCAAGAAGGAGAGCTGCGGTCCTGGAGAAAGCTGCTGAAACCAATTCAGTTAATGACCAGATACGGGGGGAGCCCCATCATTAAGGCCCCAGAAGCTGGGAGCCCTGAAGGGAATGCAGGTGCCAACGAACAGCCAAAGAGGCAAAGCCCCCGCCAGGCTCACAGCTTGAACCACAATCTGGCATGGCGTGCTTTGTGGGCAATAGCACTCGCTGTACCGCAAAGAGGGATGGATCTGAGGTCCTGGGAGGCAACCTCAGCGATGGGCAGCTAGATGGGGGAGGGGCACTGGGGGCCTCTCTCTGCCTCCTTTTCCTCTATTATAAAGCAAGGGGAATAAGAGCACCGACTTCCCAAGCTGGATGGGAGAATGAAAGAAGATGACAATATGTGTAAAAGCATTTAGCACAGTTATTATTAGTAGTAGTAGTAGTAGTTGTTCAAATCCTGGCACTAATAAGAGCTAGCAGTTATATAGGGCTGTAGGTTTACAAAGTGCTTCACAAATATTATCTCAGTTTATTCTCACAACCACTCCAGGGAGTAAGTGCTGTTATTAACCCCCTTTTAAGGATGAGGAAACTGAAGTAATCAAAGAGATTTATGCAGGCAGGATGACTCAAGTGAGGAATTGTCTTGAGGCCAAATTTGCACTCAGATCTTCCAGACTCAAAATCCAGCCTTCTATCTACTGTGTCACCTAAAAGTCTGTACATTTTCCTACATAAGTTGGGGGCAAGCCACTTGGTCTGTGCCTCAGTTTCCTCATCTGTAAAATGAATGGATTGGACAATATGAGCTATCATTTTTCTTCCATTTCTAAACTCCATGATCTGAAAGAGAGCCAATTTTTCTCATGAAGATGAATCAAACGAGACGAAAAAGTTGATAAAGAATGGAACGTTTTGTGGAGGGTTTCTAATGGGGAAATAGAATGTCTTAATGGCTGCTAAGAAAAGTCAGTGGGTATTCGGGGTAGTAAATGTGGTGATTTGATTGAGGGTCAGAGTGAAGCTGTGCGCTCCAGCTCATCCTCCACTCAGCTGTCAAATGGGGCTTCCTAAAAACACCCCCAATCCAAGCAATCCACCCCACTGGCTCTGTAGCACTGCCTGGACCAAAGAGAAAATCCTTTATTTAGCTTTCAAAGCCATTCATAAAAATAATAATAATAAATGAAGTTTTTCATAACTGGACGATTTTCTATCTTTCCGGTCTCTCCTTACTCCTCTCCATGTATTCTGTAATCCAGGGAATGGCCTCCTGGCATTCCATGCAAGGCCTTTTTTTTTTTTAACATTCCATCTCCTGAAGCCTTGACTTCTCAATGGCTATCCTCCTCACCTGGAACATTCCTTCCTCATTTCTATTCCATCGACTACCTTTGTTCCTCAAACTCAATCCTAGCACCACCTCCTGTACTTCCTTTCTTGATCCCCTTTCCCTAAGGGCTAATTATATATGTGTGTATCTGTGTGCATGCACACAAATTTATGTATATAAAATAATACACACACACACACACACACAAAATAGTACATATATTAAAAACAAAGAAGAAATATAAACTAAAGAAGAATATATACACCTATATGCATGTATTCTTTTTTATATTTGTATATATTCTTCTCCTCGAAGGCAAGGACTTTTTCTTTTTGGTCTGTATCCCCAGCACGTAGGAAAAGGCTCAGCACAGGGCTGGCACCTAATAAATGCCTGTGAATTGACAGGTTTTAAAATATCTATCTCCTTGAAAGTTTCAAGGAAAAAGAAATGTTGCCAAAACGAAACAAGAATACTATCCACAATGGACCCCGATACATGTGGAAATCTCTCTTGCTACATTAGTGGCAAAGTAAGGGCTTAATTATTTTATAGTTCTAGGATATTTCAAGCTAACCCTACTTTTCATTTTCAAAAATCTCTGAACCGAAACTGCAAAAACCGAAGAATTATTTTTAAAGTATTACTTCTCAGCAAGTTCCTAAGGAAATAGGAAAAAACCTTTACTTTCAACTTTCCCTTTCAACTCTGAAGAGCTACAGCCACATCAAAATAAAAGAATCCTGGATTAGGTCTGCATAAAGATTAAAATTAGAAACTTTAATTCGCTGTGAACTCATAGATTTCTTCCCAAAGACATCACAACAGCAACAACAACATTGTTGTCTACCTTAGATCCATGAAGATACTGCGGCTGTGCATTTGGTTGCTTATCTCTCTGAAATTCCTGAGAAAATGGTAACACGGTCCGAACAAATCTAGATGGGAAAAAAAATACATGTAATATCACTATGGAAAAACTTTTAGGTTGAGGAGCTTCAAAATTCAAAACCCCTTCCATTAATTAATCCTCATGTTCTCATTAAAGAGCAAATGCAATAACAACAACTTATAATGTGTGTGTATATATAAAATATATAGTATGTTTTCAGGTTTGCAAAATACTTTACACACAATACCTTCTTTCTCTCGGCTATCCAATTTGGGCTCAGAAAGGGATATTTAAATAAGTGGCAAAATCTAGCTAACTATATCTCTATATAAAAGGAAGATTTCATCAGGGCCTCTTAACCCCAGAACCAGTGTCATAATCTATATGCCATATCTATTTACATACCAATCAATCTCTCTCTCTTTCACAGGTAGCACAATAGATAGCATGGTGGGCATGAAATCAGGAAGACTCATTTTTGTGAGTTCAAATCTGGCCTCAGACTCACTAGCTGTGTGACCCTAAGCAAGTCACTTAACATTTACTCAGTTTCTTCACCTGTCAAATGAACTGGTGAAGGAAGTGGCAAACTACTCCAATATCTTTGCCAAGAAAACCCCAAATGGGATCATGAAGAGTTGGACATGAATGAAATAAATAAACATAAAAATAATCATTCAATCTAACATAACCCTGTTTCTAGGGTCAAAGGTCTGAGTTCAAATCCTTCTCCCTCATGCTTTCTATTTCTATGCAAGTTAGTTAACCTGGTTATTTTCAATTAATTAAATTTTTAGAGTATTTTCCCATAGTTAAGTCAGTTAACCTGCATTCCTCATTTCCTTACCTATAAAATGAGAGAATTGACTTAGTCTTTAAAATCCTTTTTAATGCTAAATCAATGATCTCTGCAAATATTCATTTGTCAAAGTCATACAAAAAGGGATTGAACACAAAGACTATATTCAACATAATTTTGTCTTTGAGGATTCACAAAATCACTTATTTTGCAAAAATATCTTAAAATCACTATTAGGAATAAAATTGCTTATTATATGAAATTATCAGTCACAAAGAGTTCTGGCTTTTAGGGTTTTGAATAACAAGCCTTACTGTAGTTCCTTTCCTTAGGTCAAGTATCCCACGAGCATTTTGTTTTCTAGGACAACTGGATTCCTGACAGGTGGGATGGTGACAGGGGGAGGTAAGGGAGGGCGCTCTGAAATCTATAGAATGAAAGTCTATGTTTGTAAATTATCTAAGAATGCCTGGATTAAACAAATCTTCAATCTTAGATTCAACTTTTCTGTTTTTTATCCCCAACTAGAAAAGCAAATATTCCAAGGATAGGAATCATCACACATTGAGTAGGAACTCAATAAATAATTATTGGTAGACAGTTTAGTAAATCACTAAAAAAACACAAAGAAGGAAACTAAATTTAAGAAACATTTATTGAGTCACTATAATCTGCTCAAGCACTGAGCAAAGTTACACTGGAGATAAAAAGATAAAAATCAAACAGTTCCTGATTTCCAGGAGCTTACACTATACCAGAGGGGGAAAAAAAAAAGTAACATATATATCTACGTATAAAAATCAAGAAAAGAATAAGGGGCAACTAGGACAGTGGATAGAGCTATAGGACTGGAGTTGGGAGGACCTGGGTTCAAGTCTGGATTCAGATACTTTTTGGTTGTGTGACCCTGGGCAAATTTCCCAATTTCCTAGCTTTTAGTGCTCTTTTATTTTGGAAATGATACTTAGTATTGATTCTAAGACAGAAGTTAATGGTGTTAAAAAAAAAGAATAGAGTAGCATATATTCCAAAAGACTCAGGAACCATAAACTTGTTAAAGGGGCTGTTTTTGTAAAACAACTTCAAATATTCTGAAGCTTACATCAGCATTTCAAGAATCTGAGGTTTCTTCAGTATAGATACTTTCTGGACCGATAGACTCCTGGGTGGTCAATCTTTGGGTATAGAGTTATATTAGTTAGTTACTGGCTTAGATAGTTAGATACTGAAAGTTAGATGCTGGCTGGTTCTCATGTGGCTTAATAAAGCTTTTTATTTTTCCAAAGACCCACTAGGGCAAGTATTCTACTCCCAAAGCACTCACTAGTCTCACCATAAAAATCAGACAAATAGAAAATAATTTGATCCTCACAACTTCTGGGAGGTAAATGCTATTATTATCTTCATTTTTATAGTTGAGGAAACTGAGGCAAAAATAGGTTAAGTGACTTCCCTAAAGGTACACAATGAGTACCTAAAGTCAGATTTGACTTCATTTCTTCCTAATGCCAGACCCCTGTGATCTATCCACTGCCCCTACAAAATGGATTCTGCCAAAGTCTGGTTTAAACTGAAAGGTTCTACCCATTGAACTAGCAAGTAAATATAAAATGTTACTTTAAATCAAAATCTCATTTATACAATTTAAAAAAAAAAAGAGTTTAAAGTCTTTACCAAAAGCTCACATTCAAAATTAAGATTTGGAATGAACTTGTAGTACTGAGGAAAACTTCAGTCATTAATCTGTTCTAATAAATTAGAATTAGCATAGAATGCCAAAGATATTTGTCACAGATATTGGAAATATCCAGCAGAAAGTATCTTGGGTAATTCCTGATAGATAATACCTCAAATTATCTAATACCTCAAATTATCTTTCTATTTTTAAGACACAGAGGATGGAGCTCAAGATGGTGGTTTAGTAGTAGCAAAAGCTGGAAGCACACCAACAATTCTTCTATATATGAAGGGAGGGATGGAGGGATGAAGAGTGGAAGGGAGGAAGGGAGGAAGGCAGGAAGAAAGCAGGAAGGCAGGAAGGCAGGAAGGCAGGAAGGCAGGAAGGCAGGAAGGCAGGAAGGCAGGAAGGCAGGAAGGCAGGAAGGAAGGAAGGAAGGAAGGAAGGAAGGAAGGAAGGAAGGAAGGAAGGAAGGAAGGAAACATATTGCATATGCTACCTTGAGTTCTTTTGACTTCTCTATACATCTAAGATTTGGAAGCTAAAGTGTGGAAGAGGAGCAAGGACCTCTTGTTGAAAAAAAGCACTTCTTAAGTGAGGTAAGTTACTCCAACTTTATAATCCTCATCTACAAAAGCAAGGATATGATACAAAAACTGGGATTCTTTTATTGTGTGTCACAGACCCCACTGGCAGTCTGGTAAAGTCTGTGGACCACTTCTCAGAATAATGGGTTTTTGTTGTTGTTGTTGTTGTTGTTTTTAAAGAAATTGAATGAAGTGCCAAATTTCAGCTAGATGCCGGTGGAAATAATGATGTAATTTCTTTCCTGAGTTCATACCAGGTGAAATCTATCCATGGAACCTAGGTTAAGAACCTCTGAAGTAAATGATTTCTGGCTCAAAATAATTGCATGAGTCAATGGTTTTAACTCAACAAAATTCCAGTGACTTAGAGAATGGCTATTCACCTTTAAACAATTTCAATTACGTGCAATTCTGAAAGGCTAGTTACGATGCATGCCTACTACCTGTATGCCTCAATTGGAAACTAAAAATAGACAAGATGGAGGAATTAGTCTCTCAGAGTGGTTGGTTAATGGGATTGAAAACACTCATGGAAAAGTCCATTTGTTTCGGAGATTATAATTATGTCCAAATTTCTAAAATAGCATTGCTCCCATTCCATCTATTCCCATTTTCAACATTTTCAACTTTTACACTGTATCCCAAAGACAACTTTACATTCACTTGAATCCTAGCCATTATCAATGGTCTATCATTAGTATTACAGCCCTATCTACTATTTCTGCCCCACCCCCACCCCCATATACTATCAATCTCCTATGCTGCCTCTCTAAAATGCCACTGTCCTTACCTCCCTGACATGGGAAAGCACCATCAAATAAAATGACCCTTTTAAAACTCATTACTATAACACATATCAAATCTGGCCAGATTAGTGACCAGTACCTGCACTCCATTAACAATTTTCCATTTAGTTTCAGCATTAAGTGAATTTTAAATGGGATTCTAAAATACGACATCTGTCTACATCAAGAAGCGAAAGGAGAGGGGGCAGCTGGGTAGCTCAGTGAATTGAGAACCAGGCCTAGAGACAGGAGGTCCTAGGTTCAAATCTGGCCTCAGACACTTCCCAGCTGGGTGACCCTGGGCAAGTCACTTAACCCCCATTTCCTAGCCCTAACCACTCTTCTGCCTTAGAACCAATACACAGTATTAACTCCAAGATAGAAGGTAAGGGTTTAAAAAAAAAAAAAGGAAAGGAGGTTAGAGGAATAATGATGATGATAAGAATGATAACTAACATTTTATATAGCTATGGCACTATGTGCAAGGTACTGTGCTAAGTCCTTTATAAATATCATCTCATATGATCTTCAGAACAATCCTGCAAGTCGCTCTTATATCCATTTTACAGATGAGGAAATTGAGGCAAGCCAAGATTAAGAAAATTGTCAAGGATCACACAACTATTAAGTGTATGAAGTTAGAGGGATGGAGGGATGGAGGGATGGAGGGATGGAGGGATGGAGGGATGGAGGGATGGAGGGATAGATAGATAGATAGATAGATAGATAGATAGATAGATAGATAGATAGATAGATAGATAGATAGATAGATAGATAGATAGATAGATGGGTGGATGGGTGGATGGGTGGATGGGTGGATGGGTGGATGGGTGGATGGGTGGATGGGTGGATGGGTGGATGGGTGGATGGGTGGATGGGTGGATGGATGGATGGATGGATGGATGGATGGATGGATGGATGGATGGATGGATGGATGGATGGATGGATAGATAGATAGATGGATAGATAGATAGATGGATAGATGGATAGATGGATAGATGGATAGATGGATAGATGGATAGATGGATAGATGGAAGAATGGAGGGAGGGAGGGAGGGAGGGATAACCTTACAAATACATATACATGTTTTCCCTAAAAGACTACAAATTTCGTGAGGGCAGGGGCTATTTTATTTTTTATCTCTCTATCCAGTGATATAGTAGGCACTAGATAAATGTTTGCAGATTGATCTAATCCACCTGATGAAGAAGATTTGAGCACAAATCTGGCCTAAGACACATACTATCTGTGTGACCCTGAGCAAGTCACTTACACCTCTGTTTGTCTCAAGGCACCAGATCACAGAATAAGAGATCTAGAGCTGGAAAAAAACTGCAGAGGCCATCTGATTTAGCCTCTTTGTTTTATGCATATAGAAATGGAGGCCCAGAGAGGCTCAATTATTTGTCCAAAGGTTGCATACTGAGCCCAGCTCTTTTCACCCCAAATTCACTTCCCTCCTGTACCCATTTTGAGCCTTCATGTAAAATGGGAGAAATACCATCCCATAGTACTTTTCTAGGACTGCTGGGACATCAAATGCAATCATCTATACGTTGGCAATGCAAGTGACAGGGACATCTTGCTCTGTGCTTCATCTCCTTATTAGTGCAATGAAATGAGAATGAAGTCCAAGAAACATACAAAGAAAAGGGCGTTGTTGAAGGCAAGCCAACGGCAACGCTATGTTTAAATTCCTGCACTGTGTCAGAAGGAATTCAGGCCGTGTTTGTTCTCTGATGTACTAGATATTTTAGGATCAAACTGCTTCTTGGCTCAATTCCACTGGGTATTACATGTGTCCTTGATCACAACCTGTTTCCATGTGGTTGATATTTGCACTAGGATGATCATTTAGTCTCCATCCTCAATCGAGAAGTTGTATTTTAACATAAAGCAAAACCCTTAAGATTCAGAAAGCTACTAGGAGTGGCTTCATGGAACTCAAGCATCAATTCTAGGCTCTTTGAAATGTAACTAAGACTATAACAAGACCCACAATTAATTTTCTTGAATTCTGCCTTCTAGGGCTCAGCATTTTGAAAAAAAATGAAATAAGTTTATATCTGGCCTCAGATGCTTAACCAGCTATAGGACCCTGGGAAAGTAATTTAATCTCTATTTGCTTCAATTTTTTTCATCTGTAAAATAGGGATAATAATAGCACCTGCATCCTAGGATGCAATGAGATACTATGCGTAAAGTGTTTTGCAAATCTTAAAGTGTGATATAAATGGTGGTTATTATTATAGGAAAAAGTGAAATTGCACTAAACTATTCTATATAAAATTTGTTCTCTAAGACACATGGGTCTTCAGAAGCATACAAGATTATTCCTTTTTTTTCCCCTGCAGAGCTCTTTAACATGCATCTCTAATTGTCAAACATTGTTCCTTCTGACAGATATTGCGGGTTATTTTTAGGAGGCCACATTTGGTACAAAATTTTACCCTCCTTCTCAAGAGAGAATAATCTTATCGAATCATCTTAACTTCTCTGAATTCAAATGCTAGGGATAGTTTAGCACTTTCCTAACTCAGCTGCAAAAATGACAGTTGTCAAGTGTCTGAAACACGCAGACATCTGAAGAAGGGTGGTTTGAGAAAGAGCCCACACGTATGGCAAATCAAGTGGGGAAGAAAAATCCTTTTTTAACTCTAGGGGTGAATTGACAACTGGATGCAAAAACCTGTCAGAGCTAGAACAGGAAGAAGGCCATGGGAGTCCCATAACTCCACTCTCAAGTCCTTGAGCTTGATGACCATCATCAAACAAAAGGGTTTGACCCCTAAATCTAATACTTTGGTGATTTTCTGAACTGAAACATTTAATATACCAAGAATACAGTAAACAAACTATGCCATGGAGACATCAAGGTGATACAGAGAGCAATTTGGATACCAAATTCTATTACAGAAGCTAAATGTATGACCCTGGGTGAATTTCTTAACCTCAGTGCCTCAGTTTCCTCATCTGTAAAATGAAGATAATAGTAGTACCTACCTTGCAGGGCTGCTGGGAGGATCAAAATAAGGTTAAAAAAAAATCTCTTTACATGCTTTGAAAGGCTATATCATGGGAATTCTATATAAGGGGAATATATTTTGCATGATAATACATGTACAACCCAGATCAAATTGCTTGTCATCTCTGGGAAGGAAGAGCAAGACAAATTGGATCTTATAACTTCAGAAAATATATGTGGAAAACTGTTATTCCATGTAATTGGGAAAATAAAATAGCTTTCTAAAAACAGAAAGGCTATATAAAGTCTAGCAATTATTCTTATTATAGAAGACAACCCAAAATAATAGTTTCTGTGACCATTTGGGAAGGAAAAATATAGCCTTTTCCAAACTAGAAGAAAACCACCATGAGTTTAGAAACTCATTAGAGTTTAGAAACTCATGTGGTTTTCTTCTAGTTTGGAAATTGACTAATAAAATTGACTAATAACCAGAAAAAGCGGATACATTCTTTTAGTGCAATGACCTAAAAATAATGAGATACATTTCAAAATCAAAGATCTCTTTGACTATGTGACACTCTATTAGGGAATTCATAGCTGCTTCTGACCTCATGATCTTCAAGTATCAAATAGATAATATAGTTGATATATGAAAGCTTCAAGGTGCTATGTAAATGTCACTCAATTATTATTTGTTTGGCTTAACATAATAATGTGGAAAAAAGAAGAGGGGAGAGGTGGGAGAGAGGAAGAAGGGTGGCAAAAAAGGAGAGAATTTGAAACTCAAAATTAAAAAAAATATTTTTTTAAGAATGTTGAATGTTTTTTACATGTGAGTGGGGGAAAATATTTTTAAATCTATATTTATTTTAAAATAATATTTATCTATAAATATATAAGACAGAGACAGAGAGAGAAAGAGAAGGAAGGGGGAGAGAAAGAGAAAACAGTGAAAGGAAAGCCAAACATTTACACAAACAATTTAGATATTTATATTATTTTAGGCAGAAGCATTTATTATAACCAAACAACTCTTCAAAAATATTTTCCAAGGAACTTGAGTTTTTTGAGAAGTTAATAGTCAAGGATAAAGAAAAGGAAGCTTCGGCAAAAAGCAAAAGAAACGATGACTATCTGGCAAAGTAATAGTTATGTCTTATTCTTCTACTGGACTTTTAAGATCCATGAGAGTACGGTTTGAGTGTTATTGGAACTTTATCCATAGACTACCTCTACCAGTGCTTAGACATAGTACTTTCCATAGAGCAGGGATTTATTTAATAAATGTTTCTTCAAAAATTGAATAAATATTGTTGAAGGAATTCTGGCATTAGGCCAGGCATCTGATACAAAGGTGAGCTGTCTTCCCAATAGGAATGTGGGCTCTTTGAGAGCAGAGATTGTGTGACTTTCCTGTCTTGGGGCACTCTGCACACAGTAAGCACTTAATAAAAGCTTTATTTATTCATTTCCTCATTCTTTGGTGGGAGGGGGCGGCCCTTCCAACTCTGAGGTCTTATAATAATAGAGATTTTCAGAATTCAGGTCTGTGATCATCTTTTTAGGCCAACAGATGACAGAAAGCAATACAGTTCTTCTTCTATCTTAGAATCCATACTAAATATTGGTTCCAAGGCAGAAGAGTTGTAAGGGCTAGGCATCTAGGGTTGAGTGACTTGTCCAGGGTCACACAGCTAAGAAGTATATAAGGCCAGATTTGAACCTCCTGTCTCCAGGTCTGACTGTCTATCCAGGGAGCCACCTCGCTGCCCCACCTGATATTTATTATTAAAGGCAGAACTATCTGTAAAGCAGAATTTACAAAGTCAGGGACTGAACTATTTTTCCCTAGAAAATAAAACAGTGACATCTAGAGGTAGCTTAAAAAAAGAACGATGGCAATGATGGTACTATAAATCGAGTCTCCTGTATTTGTAACCCCTGGCTAGGCAACAAATGAACTCAAGTGTTTGGACAAGTCCATCGATGAATCAATCAACAAGCATTTTATTAATCCCCTAGGTGCCAATCAATGTACTAGGGGCTGGGGATACAAATGCCAAAGCATGAAATAATACCTACTCAAAGAGCTAACGCTGAAGACCTCCCAGATCCATTTTGATAATAGCTGTAAAAGGGGAAATAGAAAAACCCCAAAATTTAACTGTGGAACTACCCTAAAAGCAAGAAGGGGAGTACAGATATTAATTTTTCTCCCTAAGCATCTCCAACTCTAATCCCCATCCCCAGAAATAGTTTAAAAAGCTATCCATGGGACAGCTAAGCAAGCTAGGGAAAGGGATAGAGCACCAGGCCTGGACCCTCAAAGTCCTGAGTTCAAAGCTGACTTCACACATCCTAGCTGTGCCATGCTGGGCGAGTCCCTAAACCCCCATGGCTCAGCCCATAGTGCTCTTCTATCTTAGAACTGAAAGAAGGTATCGGAAGGTAAAGGGGTTGTTTTTTTTTAAGCCATTGCCATTCACCTTAGAACTGTTGGCACTAGACTGTCAAAAAAGCCAATGGGTACTTCTAACCAAGCAATAGGCAAACCCCAAGCCCAAAGGTGCAATTTAAATGCCAACATAAAGGCAGAGCACGACTTTGAGTTCAAATTCCACTTCAAAGGGATTCTGAGGGTTTCAGGGGAAGGGCAGGAAAAACAAAAAGAAATGAGAATTATCTGGAGAGGATTAAAGGTGGAAGAAAGTCCTGGAGGATAGAGCAGAAGGGTAGGGCCACTCTTTGAGAGCTCTGATTTTTGAGCTAATTTCTGTGCATGACTGAACAGAGAAGACAGTATGGCGGAGGGGTGAGAGCACTGGGTGGTTGGAGGGTCCAAAGACCTAGGTTGAAACCCTGCTTAGGCCGCTTCTTTGGGGGAGCCATTTAATGTCCTCAGGCCTCAAGTTTACTCAACTGTAACAGGAGGAGGCTGAATTAAACAGTCTGTGAAGCCGCTTCCAGCTTTGCAACTACAAAGCCATCAACAAGTGGCTTCTCCTAGCTGGGTTCCATGTTGAAATCTGATACGCTGCCCGAACAGGACAAATGAAGAAGACGATGCTAACCTGTTGGTAGACCCATTGTAGCAGTAGTTTGGAAGAAAGTCGTAGTTGAGTTCCCAAAAGACATGAAGAGTGATTCTTCCATAGGGTGCAGATACATTATGATTGGCCTCTCGGAACATCGCATCAAAGCTGTCCAACGTCATGTACTTGCTCAGGAGTTTGTGGGTCATTCGGTTGATTTCCACAAGACCGTCCAGCTCCTGAGCACAGAGAGAGAAGAGGAATGAGTCGAAATAACAGAGAAGGCGAGAAATGACTTCCATGGGTATCACATTTCTTGTCTTCTCAATGGGTGGGGAAGGGGACGGAGGGAGGAACAGAATTTGGACCTGAAAACAAACACACACTTTAAAATAGAACCTGGATCGACACAAAACCTTCTGATGGGACTTCCTCAAATCTCTCCCCATTCCGATCTATCATTCACACAACTGCCAAAATGATTCCCCTCACGTTATCTTAGAGCAAGGCACCCCCGCAACCCCAGTAAAAAACAGATAAAAATTAGATAAAATCGAGTCACTTTTTTTTTTTAAACCCTTACCTTCCATCTTGGAGTCAATACTGTGTATTGGCTCCAAGGCAGAAGAGTGGTAAGGGCTAGGCAATGGGGGTCAAGTGACTTGCCCAGGGTCACACAGCAATTGAGTCCCTTTTTATCACTTCCCACTTTTAAATGTAAATTCTTCTCTTAAGCACCCAAAGATCTTTCCATGGAGTCCCTTCTTTTCTTCCAACCTTTAAACACATTACTCCCCCCTCAACATATGCTGTGATCCAGCCATATACACCACTTACTGTTCCTCACACGGACAATATAAATAAAATAAGTGCAGATATTAAGGAGAGGCTTCAAATGCCCACCGCTATTATGCACATCCCTTCTATCTGCATGTAAAAACCAAACTTCTCGTAGGGAGAAGGATCTCAGAACGTTGATCAACAGAGTAAACAGCAGTGACTTAAAAAGAAGATGGCAAAATAGGCTTTTCACTTCTTGGCAGAGAGATAAGACCAGAAAACGGAGAATAAGAGATGCCCTCTCAACCCCAGGGAAGATGTTGATTCTTTTGGCTAGACTACAGACCTCCGTGACAAGGGACAGCGTGTTTATTTATTGGTGAGGCTGAGGGTGGAGAAAAATGGACGGCCAAAGTTAGTGCACTGTGATAGATAGGCCCCAAAAGGAATAGCAATAAAATAGGTTTTAAATGTACAGAAGACCACCAAAAAATCCAGGGAACGACACAAAAGAGAAGTTGTATGAGTAACTTTCTAAATTTCTCATATGTGTATGTATGTGTGTATGTATGTATGTACGTGTATGTGTATATTATGTGTATGTACATATGTTTAAGTAATAAAAGACCACTATCATTTATGTAATATAATAAATAAATGGCCAATATATTATCTATGTATATGTTATATGTGTATAGATTTATAAGTAATAAAAGGCCACTATAATTTGTGTAAACAATAAATAAAAGGCCAGTACGTTATATATGTATTATATATATGTGTATAATAGAAGACCACTGTCATATATGTATATGTGTATAAATAATAAAACACTGCTATAATTTATGCATATTACATATATGTAAATAAGCAATAAAAGGCCACTGTAATTTATGTATATGTGTGTGTTATATATATATATGCACATAAGTAATAAAAGGCCACTATAACATATGTATATATTATATATGCATATGCATATAAACAATAAAAGTGACTATGTTATATATGTATAATAAAAGGCCACTATAATTTATGTAAATAATAAATAAAAGGCCTACATTATATATGTATTATATGTATGTGTATAGTAAAAGACCACTAAGATATATGTATATTTGTATAAATAATAAAACACTGCTATAATTTATGCATATTACATATATGTAAATAAGCAATAAAAGGCCACTGTAATTTATGTATATGTGTGTTATATATATATATATGCACATAAGTAATAAAAGGCCACTATAACATATGTATATATTATATATGCATATGCATATAAACAATAAAAGTGACTATGTTATATATGTATAATAAAAGGCCACTATAATTTATGTAAATAATAAATAAAAGGCCTACATTATATATGTATAAAAGACCACTAAGATATATGTATATTTGTATAAATAATAAAACACTGCTATAATTTATGCATATTACATATATGTAAATAAGCAATAAAAGGCCACTGTAATTTATGTATATTATATGTGTGTGTTATATATGCATATAAACAATAAGTGACTATATTATATATGTATAATAAAAGGCCACTATAATTTATGTAAATAATAAATAAGAGGGCTACATTATATATGTATTATATGTATGTGTATAGTAAAAGACAGCTAAGATATATGTATATTTGTATAAATAATAAAACACTGCTATAATTTATGCATATTACACATATGTAAATAAGTAATAAAAGGCCACGGTGATTTGTGTATATTATATGTATGTACGATATATGTATATGCAATATAAGTAATAAAAGGCCACTGTAACATATGTGTATTTATGCATTATACATGTATAGGCATATAATAAAAAGTGGCTATATTATATATGAATAAAAGTCTACTATAATTTATGTAATATAATAAATAAAAGGCCAATATGTCATATATGTACATGTATATAATAAAGGGCCACTATAACCTACACATATAGTAGATATGTATATAATACGCACACACGTATAAATGCATAGACGGTGTACATACACGTCTTTTAAACAAATGCCACATGAGAGAAGCTCAGTTACTTACACAAGCCTTTCTCTTCTTCTTTTGCGTACAAATGTACCCGGCACACAGTAGGCACTGAATCAATATTAGCAGACTATCGATAATTGCTAAATTTGCCATAAACAAAGAGAACGCTTACGCCGAGACCCAGGTCTGAACGCTCTGAGTGCAAGTGACCAGGAGGTACGAGTTCCGGTACTCACCACTATGGAGGTCAGGTCCTCACTTTCGAATCTCCCAATCGCCAGCTCCATGGACTTATACACAGCGGCCGAAATGCGTTGAGTAATCAGACGATTGAGGTCTATGGACCTACCAAGGAGCTGGAAGAAAAGGGACCAATAAAAAGGGTTCCTCAACAGCCTTCAACAAGCCAGTTTAATAAAGAGTTGAAATCTGGTTATTCTACACTTGTAGACAATGTTAAAGGTTCCTGGAGATTCGGAACGGGAACATTGTTTTCATGCGTTCTGTCCTCATCTGCACCTCTGTAAGAAAGGCTTTCCTCCGAGAGCGCCTGCTGGGGTCTCCCAGGCAGGGTGGATCTGAAATAATATCTGTAAAGAACATTGGGAGCCTGAAAGGGCTCAGTGAACGCTAGCTATTATCAGAGAACTTTGCTAGGTAATACACTTCCTAGTCAAAACCGCAAATGCCCCCAAACAAGGAATCAAAATGGTCTAAGATTGCTGGACACCCACACCCCCTTCAATTTAGTTTTTGTTCTAATGAGTAACCTTAAGGTCCATGTTCACATGACAATAAGCAAGTGACACACAGCGCAGCCCAAATAGCTCATTTAAAATTTAGTTTGTTTTTTTGTTTTATTTTGATTTTTTGTTGTGTTTTTCTTTCCCCCCCTCCAAAGATCAGTTCCTTAAAATAGACATTCCTGAATATATCTTGTGTGATAACACATGTACAACCCAGGACAAAATGCTTGTCAACTCGTGTGGAGGGGGCAGGAGGGAAGAAGGAAGAGTGACAACATGAATCATATAACTTTGGAAAACTTATGTGTAAATTTGTTATTAAACAATAAAATTGGGAGTGGGGGTGGGGGAGTTGGGTGATTCAGTGGATTGAGAACCAGGACTAAAGACAGGAGGTCCTGGATTCAAATCTGACCTCAGATACTTCCTAGCTGGGTGACCCTGGGTAAGTCCATTACCTAGCTCTTACCACTCTTCTGTTTTGGAACCAATACACAGTAGTGATTCTAAGACAGAAGGCAAGGGTTAAAAAAAGTTTTTTTAAATAATAAAATAAAGATAAAACAAATGAAGCAGCAGCAGAAGGAGGAGGAGGAAAGGTAAGGGAGTAAGGGGGAGGAGAAGAAAGAGAAGGAGGAAGGAAAAAGGAAGAAGAGGAAGAAGCAGCAGCAGGAACGGAAGAAGAAGCAGAAGCAGAACAACAACATGTCAATCTCAACCAGAAATAGACAAAGATCCTTCTCCAAGTGTGTCAGTTAATAAAAGCAATGAAAAGTCTGTAAACCTTAAAATTTCTTAGACTTATGAATGTTGGAAATCTCCCCATCAAAACAAAACCAAAAAAAAGGGCATTCCTGGGAATAAAGAAATGATGTCCGAGAAGTCATTTAATAACCCCTGCCTAGCCCTTACCTCTTCTTCTGCCTTTGAACCAATACAGTTTTGTTTCTAAGACAAAATCCAGGATTCAAACCAGTTCTCTGACCTCCAAGTCCAGCACTCATCCCATTACACTACATTGCCTCTTTTTAATAGTTTTCCCTGATTTTCCCAAAGGACTATTCGTGGTTGTTTTTTTGATGGGAGCCGGAGCACAAATAAGTGATAGCGAAATTCATCAAATGTTTGTGTGTGTTGAGGGTGGAGGCAGGTTTGAAATAAAAATGTTGGCCTCATAGACTTTGGCCACAGGGGTTAAAACATCAAGAGTCAGCATATTAACAATGACTTCTCCCAGGGAAATCCCCCAGCAAGGGCTCTCTTCTCCTCACAATCCCTCATGCATGAGGGACTTTCAACCACTTCCTCTGTGTGTTTCATGGAAAAGGGAACCAACAACTCACTTCTCATGGGAACCTGACAAAGTCCGGGGCAAGCAATCCCTGACCATCAGGCACAGATGCAAACCAGCACCTGGGGAGGATGACTGTCTCCCTGCTTAACACTCATATTGTCTTCTGACCCCTCCCTGGTCCCTTTATTACTGGTCAGAGGACAGACAGGAATGTGGATTCATTTCACTGCAAGCTCCCCATTGGATGTCATGTTTTTTTGCAACTCAAGCACTATCCATGCAGGTAGAGACCACCACAGAAATCCCTGTCAATATCCGTTCTTACATCTATTTCCAGTGACTAAAAACCAACGAACACTTTCCTACTATAACCAAAGAAAAAAGCTCCCTTACTTGCACATGTCTCTGCTTTAGTAGTGTCTCATAGCGGTTAGACGGTGGCAAGTGAATCGTGGCTCCTTGATTCTTGCATTCCGACCGTAACCTCTTATCAAGAAGCAAACTAGGATGGAAAGGAAGAGGGCAGAAAGTTTGTTACCCTACGAACAACAAATTCTAAAGAAAAAGGTGGAATGTTATTTTGTTCCAATACCATAAACCTAATTAACACTTACCTTCCTGCCATAACTTTGTAATATGCAAATATTTGATCTGCTAATTTGTAGACAAATTGGTCAAAACACAAATTCACCTAAAAAAAAAAAAGACATGTACCAAAATTTTAATAGATTCCCTAGGTATGGGAAACTGCCCAGAACATTGGCTTTTTGTGAGATGTTAATTTAGTTAGAAAAAAATTTCTTCTTTCTTTCGTCCTACTTAATTATAAAGGATAGTTCTCAAAGAGGGTGTGAGGAGTAATATCATGGGAAATACAGATGGCGTACAAACAAAGGTTCTCAATAAATTTCTAATTTTTAAATAATGCTAGGATGATCATTCTAACAGAAGATCTGCCTGCTCTTATGATCTGTTGTAGAGCTCTGAAAAATTATTTCTACTGCCTGACAAGATTCCCTATTTTTTTTTTTTGTGAGGCTGATGAAGAAATGATTGGAGAAAGACTCTTTTAAAGTCATTCAACAACCAAATATAAGAAATAGCAAATTATAATTGTACTGACAATTAGTAAGAGCAGTACTCGGTCACTATAGTCTTGCCCTATTCTTGCTGCCTAGTTCATTGAATTCATTATAATTTTTATCTATTTTGCATTTATTTATTTATTATTATTTTAAGCCCTTAACTTTTGTCTTAGAATCAATACCAGTGTATTGGCTCCAAGGCAGAAGAGTGGTAAGGGTTAGGTAATGGGGGTTAAGTGACTTGTCCAGGGTCACCAAGCTAGGAAGTGTCTGAGGTCACATTTGAACCCTGGACCTCCTGTCTCTAGGCCTGACACTCAATCTACTGAGTCACCCAGCTGCCCTTCTTAATCTAGTTCAAAATAAGAAGGAAAAAAAAATCTCTTTCAAATATGGAACACCCCAGTGTCTTCACATCTCAATATATAGAGATCATAATGCACTAACTTCCAAGGCCTAGAAATGTGAGCTATTATAATACATATGTTCAGTAATTTTTCATTTTTTGTGGTACTGTCGTCTTTTCTAGAGATGGGAGGTCTTGGGTTCAAATCTGGACTCAAGTCACTTAGTTCCCATTGCCTAGCCCTTACCACTCTTCTGCAAGGGGAAAGGGGAAAAGGGGAAAGGGAGAGGGAGAGGGAGAGGGAGAGGGAGAGGGAGAGGGAGAGGGAGAGGGAGAGGGAGAGGGAGAGGGAGAGGGAGAGGGAGAGGGAGAGGGAGAGGGAGAGGGAGAGGGAGAAGGAAAGGAAAGGAAAGGAAAGGAAAGGAAAGGAAAGGAAAGGAAAGGAAAGGAAAGGAAAGGAAAGGAAAGGAAAGGAAAGGAAAGGAAAGGAAAGGAAAGGAAAGGAAAGGAAAGGAAAGGAAAGGAAAGGAAAGGAAAGGAAGGGACTGGTTTCTAAAACTCTGGCTCTGTCAGAAACTAGTAATAAGATTTTAGACAAATCATTCAACATCTATGAGCCTCAATTATAAAATGAAGGTAACATTTACCCTACTTACCTCACAAGTCAAATTACAGCATATACATCAAATTCTTTTTAACCATAAAGGACTACCTAGCTACGAGTTACTTGTTAATTTTGCACAACAGTTTTATTTACAATTACTGTTTTTTAACAAAAGATCACTCCATAGCTGGTTCAGACTACTGTCAGTAAAAACTTCTGAGAAAAAACAACATTAATTAATTATTGTGGCTTTATGGAAAAACCTAGAATATTGGCATTAAGTTTAAGGTTTTGTATAGAAGAAAGGAGAGGGGTGTGAACATAAAATGGTTCCACCAAAATCTGCAAATGCTAACCATATTTAAGATTGTGGGGTTTTGTCTAGATCTGTGATTTCACTGCCATAGTGAACACCTAGAAAACCAACTTCTTCAATTAATATAAAACAACAATAAGAGAGAGTTGGATGGAAGAGATGTATCAAATATGGTGATGCCCATGGCTCCCTGAATTAGATCCTGAACTAGATTAAAATATAACTGGGAAATGTTTAAGCCACTGACTTCCCTGCTTATAATATGCACTTTAATCAATCGCTGCTGAATTAAAATTTATTTGAACCAAACAACTTACCTCTGCCTCAATTTCATCATAGAGAAACTGCTTTTTGAATTTGGTCAAGGCATAATGAGCACTGTCATTATACAGGTCCAAGGAATAAAGAACGTATCTGGGAGAAGGAAAAATAAGCTTTTATGAGTATTTTTCTCAATTTTGTCTGGTGCTTTCAATCTAGACAATGAATGGCAATTATATAAAAACCTCACAAGGAAATAATTCAGAATTCATACAATATAATAATTCTTATAAACCCATAATTTATAAGACATTAGGTTCTTTCATTCTTAATCTATTTCTAAATAAGGAAAAGAAATGTCTCTTTCAAAAAGGGAGCACACTAACGTCTCCACATCCCCATATCCCAAAATGTATTGCTATTAGAAAGACAGGGACTGGGTTCCCTTTATCTTTGTGGCCCCAGCGTCTAGCATAGTTCTTAATGTTTGAATTCTAAGACTTAGACTCCAACTCTGATGGTTTGTTTAGTTTTTGTGCTAAAAGTCATCCAACAGTGTAAAAACTTTGGAAATAAAATGCTCATGTGAGTGATGTCAAGGACAAAGGTAGGAGGCACGGCAGAGTGCTGAACTTGGAATCAGGAAGACCTGAGTTCAAAATGAGCCTCAATTACCAGGTATGTGACCCTACGCAAGTAATTTAACCTTGGTCAGACAGCTTCTTCATCTGACTTCCCAAAGTGGTTATGAGGATCAAAGGAGACAATATTTGAAAAACCCATTAAAAATGTTAAAGAACTATATAAATGTCAGTTATGTTGATGATGCCCATGTACTCCCTCTTCATCCATCTGGGAAAAATATTCATTAGACCTCTCAGAAGGATACAATGACAAGGAAGGCATATCCCTGATATTTAAAGTAGAATTAAACACAAAAAAGATGCCATTTTAATACGGTAGAGGAAACTAAAATTAAGATTGTGGCAAACCACTAAGAGCATAAGTTCTCAAATATATATTTCCTGTCTGCCTCCTCTATTCTTTTTCTTGTTTATTTTAAAGATTTTATAAAAGGAAATTTAGCTCAAATCTATAGCAAAAGTACAAGTGTTGACATTTCCCCCACAACACTTAGGGAGTACACCCTTGCTTCCCCTTTGCTTTGTTTTCTGGTTTACACAACAGAGACCAGTGAATCTCAAATACACTTTAATAATTTCAACTCCAGTGGGAAAAAAAAAGCCATTTCTTCAGGCGACAATTTGGTTTTTAAACCAAACCAAACACTAACCTGTCTTAGAATCAATACGAAATATCTGTTCCAAGGCAAAAGAGTGATGAGAGCTAGGCAATTGGGTTTAAGTGCCACATAGCTGGGAAGTGTCTAAGGCCAGATCGGTAATTTTGTGATTTTAAACAAAATATGCTCAAGGGTGATCTCCATCGTTAAGAAATAGATAAATAGCGGGTTTCATTGGAGGGGGTGGCAAACACGTTACCTACAACATGTGAAGATGGGATTAACTCTCAGCTCAACCACTTTTAGATTTAATAACCAGAAACGTATACACCCCCACATTTCCTTAAGTGAGGGGAGGTACGCAACCTACGTGGGTGACAACTCAGAAACAACCTACTGCCCCCTGGGGAGTCTTAAGAAAATTCTAAAACTGTGATAGGTCCATGTAAAGTGGAAGGAAGGCACAGGAAATGATGCAAAGAAGGATCTTTAAAAGTAGTTGCAACTTCCTGTGACCAGCTCCCTTTCTCCTTCAAACTTGGTCTTGGAAGAGCTCCAGCTGTAAATCTTGAAATTTCTCAGACTTGTGAATGTTAAAAATTTCCACATTGAGGAATCCTCCATTGGAACAAATTCCCTACTGGGAAACATTCCCCATTTTGATGTGAGAACTCGCCAGGATCACAAATGGGAGGACCTCTACTCCACCCGTACTTAAGACTGCTTTAGGGGAGAAAACTCCTTGCTAAACAATGAAAGTACTGGACCCATGCTTATAATAAGGCAAGGAGTTCTTTGAGCCATGCCTTGTTTTTTAGAATTGATACAATGAGATGCTAGGTACCTAAAAGGGTCGGGCAAGTTTTCTCTTAATGAGATTAGTTAACTCAGCTGTGTTTTCACTGGTTCAGACTTACTGAGGAGATTTGTCGACTTAGCAGGAATTCAGATGGGCAGTCCTTTGGAAAACATCTACAGTGATTGGTAGATGTAAGGACTTAGGGGAGGTGACATAGGAGAAAAATCCCTATATAAGAAAAAGCAGAATCTCTTGAGAAAAAAATCCTTTTGGAGGATCTCTGATGAGGATCACTTGGGAAGAATCTCTTGAGAGAGGCTCTGGAGAAGGGAAGCTCTTGGAGGACAATCTCTAAGGAGGTCTCACTGGAGCTCCTCTGAGGGGACTCTGTCCCTCTGGAGGCTCTGGAGAGAGGCCCTTTGGAACAGTCTCTGGCTGGAAGGCTCTTTAAGGAGGACTCTGGCTAGAACTCTCTCTGGTGAAGTCAGCTGAGATGGAGCTGGCCTGGTGTCACTAGAATCCTTGCTTAGACAGACCTTATGGTGAGTGTTAAAAGTCTGACTGACTGATCTCTCTCTTTAAGACTCAGGTCTGGGTCATGTTGGCTTAAGGCCCTTCATACTTATTTCCTTTTTCTCTCTCTCTCTTTTCTTTAATTCCACATTTGTATTAATTAAAATCTCTATAAAACCCAGTTGACTTGAGTATTTGAATAATTGGGAATATTTCCCTGGCTACCAGCTTATATTTGATTTAAAAACCAAGACACTGTAGTGAAACATATTTTCAGCGGTCAAATTTACTCACCCTCTCTTATATCTATCACAATTTATATCTTCCACCATTTTAACTCACTACAGTTTACAACATCATTCTTTTAACTGTTACAGTTTAAGGCCTTCAACCATTTAAAATCTAACACAGTTCAGGACCTTGGATTATTTCTGGTAAGACTGCTCTTGGATTTTCCCTTTGAACTACCACGTGGGTGAGCGAAAAAGGCTGAGTCCTTTCCTGGTTCCTGAGGGACTAGCTTCTGGAGAGGCCCCCTGACTGGAAGGAGGCCTTGTGGCTGGAATCATTGCTTTATTCACCATTGGCCCCCTCCAACACATAGTCCTCTGGTGGAGAGTTAACGAGCCCTGCCTGGTTCCAACTGGGCTGGGGTAATTAGTGTGACAGGGTACCTTCTCTACCCTCTTTCTCATTTCTCTACTTTCACTCTTTCCCTCTATTTTGTAAATAAATACTGCTATAAAGTCATTTTGACTTGAGATATATTAATTTTGGTGACGACATTTCTCTTATATTTAGTCCAACCTTAATTTTTAACCCTTACAAACATTTCTCAGTATGGACTGAACCAGATTAAAATGTAATTGGGAAATGCTGAATAAAATAAAAAGACAACAGAACACACAGATAATGTTAATGTATGGTATTCAAAGTGAAATGTGACCTTCAGGGACTACTAAGGATGGTTTGGTGGCTCTATTTTTATTCAAGTTTGATACCACTGGGTTAGACTATAACTTCATCAAAAGTAAAGACTGTTTCAATCTTTATAATTATATCCTTAGTACCTGGCACAATGCTGGGTACATAGTATATAATGGATACTTAAATGCTTGTTGATTAATTTATTTCATTTTTCTTTGTGTACATTCTTTAAATAGTTATGTCACCATCAAACACAAGTTGGATGACAAAGCATCCAAGTGTCCCCCTATCAGCCCACTAAGGGAAGAAGACAAGAGAAGCTTACTCCATCATGGATGCCTCCTTGGTCTCAAGGATGTGATCTGTCAGGATCCATGGCATGGACATCTCAATAGGAAACTGGATCCTCCTTCCCATGGTCAATTCCAAGAAAAACTCTCTGAACCATAACTGGGAGAGGTCACAGCACTGCTGAAGGGTTTCTTGAAGGATTTAAAATCACACTGTATTAGGCTCTTACATAACCAGAAGTAACTGGAAAAAGCAAGCTACAAATAGTGGCTGCCATTTGTAAAAAAAAAATGACAATTCAAGGAACATTTACAGTTCCCAGAGCTAATGGAAATCCACTGCACAGGAAAGAAAGGACAAAACCTCCCAAGGTCCCCACCCCTAAGAAAACAAAAATTATATACATATGCATGTTCATACAAACACACATTTTAAAAAGTACCCCAATGAGCCACTCAAAGCCACTTTACTTCCTTTTAGTAAAAAAAGATACCAAAGAATCTTCCCAAGATAAAAATACAATTTAGTCCAAAGCTAAAGGGGCAAGGTAAGGGGCCTAAGTATATATATTGATATAAAGCATTCCAGCCGCTGCAAATCATTAAAGGAGCAGTCAGTATTATTCAACTGCCCCCCCACTGCAGATCACCAGACTCTTGACATTCAAATGACCAAAGGTTTAGGGTTGGAAGAGACCACAGAGGTCATGAAATCCTCATTTTACAGAGTAAAAGATTTAAGTCCAGAGAAACTAAATGATATGCACATGGTCACATAACTGATCAATGTCAAGTTAGTTTCTGGTTAGATTCTCTGCTTCCATACACATTACTCTTTCTTTCAAAACACTCTTACATTCTATCTTAATTAATACTTAAAAGTATTAATTCTAAGACAAAAGAGCAGCAAGGGCTAGGCAGTTGGGATTAAGTGACTCGCCCAGGGTCACACAGATATGATGTATCAGAGGTCAAATTTGAACCCAGACCTCCCAACTCCAGATCTGTCAATCTATCCACTACTATCTAGTTATTCCCACACTGTTCTTTCTATTATGCAATTTCCACACCAACACTGGCATGTCTCTTGGCTAAAGGAGCACTACAAAAGAAACATGCCTTTTTAAAAAAAATTATTTAAAAAATAAAAGTGAAATAAGGATTTGGACTGAAATATCAAGGATCTCCTTTTCTTCTAATTAGGAGAAAAATTATTTAAGGACTACCATTAGGAAATGGAGGCAGTTATCACACAATACAGGTGGATAGTAATAAAAACAAATGGCTATTTAAAACAAACAAAAAAAATTAATGCCTTCACAATTCTGCCTTCCAATATTTGTATTGTTGAAGACAAGTGTGAGGGCCAGGACAGATTCAGCCCTTTAAAAGTCAAGTGCTAGGCAACAAAATCAACATGACAAGACAGCACAATATGGTGGTGACAAAGACTAGATACATCTGATGGCAGTGGGCAAAATCTATTGAGTAGCATGTTTCCGATTACAATTCAAACAAGAATTAAGGGGTATTCCTGAAGAAGAAACAAAATAAACAAAAAAAAAACAAAAAAAGATGTGGTTTGCCTGAGTTTGGAAGTGAGCTGCCATCTTCCAAATATCAAGACTAAACATTTGTCAATGCTACACTGGATATAAAATTTAAAAATGATGCAAACCATATGATTTAGTGTTCCTTGCACTCACACTCTGATCTAAAATTAAAAGCATTTAAGCATTTTTTGGTCCATTACAAGGCGTGGCACTCACTTTTGCTAAAAATGGACCCCAAAATAAATAAAGAAACATTACTCTATAGTTGTATGCAGAGTGCCACAGTCAGGGAAGAACTAGCTTTAAAAAAACAACAACCACAAGAACAACCACAAAACAGAACAAACATGGAACTGAATTCTCTAATGTGAACTGTGGTGCAAAGGTTATAATGCTTCACTGTCCTGGGTGAGCAGAAAACAGACTAGAGCAAAGTTAACTGAAGCAATCGGAAACATTCTGGATGGTGTTAGCGGTGTTAGGACATGCTTGGCTGAACACTGATCATCTGTATCTCTTACCACTGAAATTTATCAAATGAGTGTAGAAGAATGATTCTCGATGAAATTTTTCTATGTCCAATATGGTGGGCCCCTCAAGGCTACTTCTCAAAGTTTTCTTGGAACCACTTTTGTCTGCAATGAGGGACTCTAGCATGGTTCTCACCATGTAAAGCTGTATCATTCAAGGAAACATTTGTAAGGGGGGGGAAAAATACACATGGAACATTAGTTGAGCAAAACTCAAAAAACCAAAGAAAGCGACTGCTCGGCTACAAATTGATAATCCCTGGGGTTGTCGGGAAGTGGTTACCCTTCTAGGAGAGGGAGAAACAAGCATCAATAGGGTGGCGATCCCATGTAGGTATCCCATGAATGGAGTTATTCATAAACCAATGAGCCAAATGCCACGTGGAGAGAGGATTGGCTTCCTCATTTGGGCTGTAGGTCTACTTCTTCAGGTAGAGAGACAACTTGTAGCGGAACAGTTCACCTTATTGCCATAAACTTTTTTTTTAAAAAAAGTAATGTCTTACCACCAAAGGTTAAAAGAGGTGGATAGATGTAGGACTGCCTCAGAAACTTGTTTACCACATGCAAAAGCTTTTCCATTCCCAAAGACTTGAGCTGCTTCAACAGCTCAGCAGAGTTCAAGGACTCTGCCATAGTGCGCACCATGTAGAGCTAAAAACCAACAGACAGGGAAAGGCGGGGGAGAGAATCCGTTAATAAAACACACGTGGGTCAATTAGGAAATGGAAACAGACAAGAGGAGAAAAGAGATTAGTCTGTTAGGTGTGGAAAGCAATGCAGTCAACATGCAGGTGTAAACTTAGCCACTGGAGAGTAGGCAAGTTTCTTCCTTTTGGGCAAGCCAAATCTAAGCTATCGTTTTGCTTTTTCATTTTTTTTTCAACTTCATAGAGACTTTAACATTTCAGATAATCAGCCATTTGTTTTGCTGATATCTTTCAAAATTTTTTTCAATGTTATCGAAGAGATTACAAACGACACCTAACAGAAGAGATCAAGTCAGAAGTCTTTAGCCCCAGAAAAGGAAAAATAAGACAAGAATGATAGACTATACCAGTTTGTGAAAGGCAATGATCACAAAAAGCGGCTGAGGTTTAAGGCTCAAACATACCAAAGAGAGGAAAACATTGGTGGTGGTTTAATAAAAATGAAACATTAAAGCCACAAAAACTTAGAATTTCAACTTTGATTCTTTACAGAGATTAACATTTTGCAGATTCCCATACATAAACCATGACCACATATTCTGAACAACAATAACAGAACTACATAAAAGCACAATATATGAACTATTCATCATCACACATATACATAGCTCTTCACCCAAGTTTTCAGGAAGGGAGATGAAATCATAGGTAAATGAGCTTCTGAATGCAAAAAATAGAAGTCTGGAAAATTTAGGTATCTTTTAAAAAGAAATTTGTTTTGATTTATGACTTCCAAATTGAGATTTTTTTAAAAGCATTTGATTTGGAATAGGAAATAGTGCTGGGAAAAGTGGGTAGGCCATTACATAACCAAAATGACACATTTTCATTCATTTTATTCAGGGGATGAGTGGGAAAGGAATAGAGAAGAGGAATATTACGTTTTGATTTTCTTTTCAATGCCCTATTCAAAACATGCTTCCCACCTTTAGAATTACCAGCATAAAAAATGTCCCCAGCTCAGTTATAGAAGATCTATATTGGCATAGAGGAAAGAAAGAGGAATACCTGAGTACTGGATGGCCCTACTGCTCTTCTTGGAACTTTAATGTCAAAGCCACTCTTAGGGTCCTTCTCTCCTCTTAGAGCAGGATCATTGAATGGCTCGTGGCCTGCTTCCCAGTCACACACTGTTTTTCTGATGGCCTGTAGGACACTGTAGAACCACATCCCCAAAATATTCAATCACCAAAATAGGGCAACAAAGTAAAAAATTTACATACATTCAAGCATTATATATATATATATATATATATATATATATATATATATATATATATATAAAATATACATATTATATATAATGTAAATATATATAAAATATTAAATTATCATCAACACTCTAAATTCTAAATTAACTCTCATTTTAAAGGATGAAGGAAAGAAAGATGAATGTAGTGTGAAAGCCTCGTTTCAATAGCAAAGCTCTCTGCTATATGGTTTAAAAATAAATTATATATTTTTATTTATGTTTATTTTATTATGTTATTAATTATTTTGTTTATATTATTTATTTTAGGATATATTTATATAAAATATATTATTTATTAATATATATTAAACAGGCATATTTATGCTTTATTTACTCATTTTTGCATCATATATTATTTCTATATATATAAATTTATCCATAATATACATCATATATTATTTTATATAATATATAAATAAAATAATTATTTATATTCATATTTTTTAAACCCTTACTTTCCATCTTATAATCAATACTGTGTATTGGTTCCGAAGTAGAAAAGTGGTAAGGGCTAGGCCATGGGGGTCAAGTGACTTGCCCAGGGTCACCCAGCTGGGAAGTGTCTGAGGCCAGATTTGAACCCAGGACCTCCCATCTCTGGCTCAATCCCCTATTTATATCCATATTTTTTAAGAGGAATAATTACATCCCCACCCAAAGGCCCACCAGAACTGAAGAGACGAATATCCTTTCAACAAAGTTATTTTAATATTTATCCAGGCTTAACTGACACATACGGATGGTGTGATTCTAAGCTTGTTATTTACCTTCCCAGGGTTCTAGAGGACTCTTACAGATACTCTAAGTTTTAGAGAAAGGGCCAAAACCTACTTTGGTGGAGGCAACTTCCTTACTCAGAAGCTTAAATTAAGCCACAGGTGCCGTTCCTGTCCTACATCTAGAAGTTGTATCTATATCTACCAGCTATAACCTGAGGGAAAGAGTGTTGACTCAAGCTGAGTCCCAAGAGGAAGAAAGGCGGCTAGATTGTCATTTGAATAGTAATTCCACAACAAAAGCAACTGTTTTTATAGGCAAGAAATGGACATACAATACCAGTTTGTATTTCAGCCACTGTTGTCTTATATGCTGAAATAGAAAACTTATATATATATAATATAAAAAAATATATAAAAAAATATAAAACTGAAAATAAACTTAAAATAAATTAAAACAGACAACCACAGATCAGTCTGTCAATAAGGATATAAAAGGAAACCTCAACACATACCCAAAAAATGGGGTTTAAAAATTCTGCTGAGAAATCAAACACTACTACTAGGATTTCCATATTGCTCTTAATACAAAGAGGAAGACGATGTTTTCTAAAAAAGAAACATCATATAGGACATGACTCAAGCACTGGATTTAGTATTATGGATCTGGGTTCAATGGCTAGTTTTAATGCTTCGGAGTCATAATTTTGTGCACTCAATGACACCAAATCTCAGAAGAGGAATTTTAACAGTCAGAGCTGCCCCAAAGGGAGGTGGGCTATCCTGAGGGGTGGGGGGTTCCCCCTCATTGGAAATCTTCGAGCAGAGGCTAGGGGATCTCATCGGGTATTTTATTCTAGTTTAGAATGACACCCTTTCAAAAGGCATTAAAACTCTTAGGTTAGTTTTAGGGGTTTTCCCCTCTAATCTCTGTGTGAGGAATTCTCCCTTATGAAAACTCTCTTCTTCCATGCAGGTGAGCAACTCTCCTATCATTTTCAATCTTAGAGAGTGGTCTTAGGAGAGTGGGCAATGAGCGGTTAAGTGACTTGTCCAAGGTCACGAATTGTGTCTACGGCAGGACTTAAAAATGGGTCTTTCTCAGAACCAGAACATCATACACAGTAACTGAAATATCGTGGACAATCAAATGTAATTGACTTTGCTACTAAAAGCAATGCATTTGTTATTACATAGACTTTTCTACTAGCAGCAATGCAATGACCCAGGAATTTAGGAGAAAGATGTTATCCACATCCAGAGAAAGAACTGTGGGAACAGAAACACAAAGGATAAACAACTGCTTGATCACATGGGTCGATGGAGATATGATTGGGGTTTTGGAGTTAAAAGATCACTCTATTGCAAATATGAATAATATGGAAATAAGTTTTGAGTGATAATATATGTATAACCCAGTGGAATTGCTTGTCAACTCTGGGAGGAGGGAGGAAAGAGGGGAGGGAGACAACATAAACCATGTAACTATGGAAAAAATTTTTTTAATTAGATTAATTTTTTAAATGGATCTTTTTTGGATATGGGGAGAGGAGGGGGAAGAAAGGAGGGAAAGAACATAAATCATGTAACCATGGGGAAATATCCTAAATTAATTAATTAAATAAAAAATTTTGATTAAAAAAAATTGATCTTTTTGACTCAAGATTGGCTCTCAATCTAATACCCTGTACATTTGCTAACAAAGAAAAATCAATTAAAAAAAACACTCATAACCCCGTATATTAATTATAGAAATGCTATAGAAATAAAAATAGAAGGGTGGGGAGAGGGCCAGGTAGGTAAACAAATATTAACCTCTGAATGACATTCTTCTTCTTTTTGATGGCTTGCCTCAAAGGCTCCCTCAGTGTAACCTGGGAGAAGTCCTGAAGGGCTGCATAAATGGTATGGCGAATGGCATGATTGAAGACGCTTTCCATCCTCCCCATCAGTACCTGTAAGCCTTTGATCATAGCAATCACCTGGCAAAGAGACAAACATTTATTTTATATTCATATTTGAAGTGAACCCAAAATTGAAGGAAAATGAACATACATCTATGTCTGTGTGAGCCCCTCAGGATGCTATAAAACAAGAGATAATGGGGCATGGAAGCAGAGATGAGATGGGGAAAAGAGCCTTGCACAAACAGCAAATATTTCTCTATCTTCTTTACAACAAGTAACTACTTCTTTGCTCTACTCGGCTTCTTCCTAGCAGTATATGCCTCAAAATTAGGTATATTATGAAAACAAAACAGGGCTTATTTTTTCATTTTGGCTTTGGTACACCACCAGGAAGCAGTGGACAAAAGGTTTATTTATCAGTGAAGAATAGCAAAGTTATCCAAATTCTCAGGTCAAGAGTTCCATCACTAGAATCTTCTCTCCTGTTGTAAAAAGGGAAAAACGTTATGGGAAGGAGGCCACAAATAATTCGAGGACAACCACCATAAGGCTTTTCCTTTTCCTACAAAAAAAAAAAAAAGGGTGGGAAGGGGTCCTGAGGCTAGAAAGTAAGCTTGAGAAGAAGCCCCACTAGGGGCTGGACTTTGGGAACTGAGTTAGACAAAAGCAGAGAGTTGGTCTAGCACACAAAATCTGTTTCAGTTTCATGGTTTGACAGAGAATTAAAATTAATAAAGAATTTTCTTTGGCCAGCTCTGTGAAGGGTGGGTAGGATAATAAAGTCTCAATCAAAGACTCAAAGATTCTTTAAAGGAAATATAACAGGTCTATTACCATCTACTCTCAACCACCAGAGTTTGTAGCAAAAATATGAATCAGCAAAACTAGGCTGTGCACTTCTTTGAAGAATACCTCACTCTTTCAACAACTTTTATGAAATGTTTGCTGTGTAAAGAGTACTAGACTGGTGCTGGCCGAGATACGAAATCTGAATGTGTTCAAGCTTCCCATCTAATGAAGATTGCAACACAATAAGATACAAACACAATATAGTGTGTAATATGGCATGGTAAATGCATTAGGGTGACGCTGAATGAGATTTGAATGGAAAAGTGTTGGGGCACTGGAGAATGCTTCTAAAGAAGATGACTTTTGAATTAAATTGGAAATGATCATTAAGGATTCATCAGGAGGAAGAGTATTCTCAGAACAGGTGAAAGAACAAAGAGTTTAGTGGTCAGATCACACATAGTCCAAGAACAACCTAGAGGGGAAAAAGTCAGAAAGCAGGTCTAAAAAAAATGATTCAACCCTACCATCAGTCTAACTCACAGCCAGCAGTTTTTACCATTTTGAGATCGTTTCTAGAAACACAGAAAGATCAGCACACTTAAGGATTAAGTCCTCTTAAGTTATTTTATACATGAAATGTGGAATTGTACAAGACATCTACAAATAATGCTTTACCTACATTGACTACCTGGAAGTCTGGGCAGAGTAGAGCTAGGGGATGGAGAGGATCCTTTTTCCAACACTATATTATATATATATATATACATATATATATATATATTTAATATATCACAGAGTTCTCTAACAGGCCACTGAACTAAAAGATGTGATGACTCAGGAGATAAATAAAAATAAAGGATTGGCCTTCTCCCCACTTTTTAGGAGGAGGTCCTAGACTTAGGACTCTGTTACCCTAAAAAGGAACTACATTTCCCAGGAGCCCACTGACTTCCTGTCAAAGCCAGTAGGCAGTGAGGCTCTCCCTCTCTTTGGCATGTAGCCAGCGTGGTGATGGCGGCGAGTGGGGATTTTGAAATTGGCTAATCAGCCATGGGCACATGTTCTTCATTTTGTACCCTCTTTATTCCTTGATTTCTCATGATCTTCAAAAATCCCCTAAAAATATAACATTTTTATATATTGAGATTTAATTTTAATTTTTACAGGACGTTGGAGTGAGAGTATTAGGGAACCGTGGCATGAGAGAACAGGCAGTCAGCCTCCCCAGCAAGGAGCCTGGGCACACTGCAGTGGATTAGGGAGGAGTCCAGTAAGGGATGTCTCCATGCTAGACACTGTGTGCCAAATAGAGCCAAACATCTGCAGAGTAAATACCATCACTCCCATTAGAGACTGCAAGGTGGCACAGGGCTTGACCTGCAATCAGGAAGATCAGAGTTCAAACCAAGCTTCAGATACTTATTAGCCAAAAGACTCTGGCCAAGTGATTTCACCTCTGCCTGCCCTAGTTTCCTTATCTATAAAGTGGGGAAAATCATAATATTTCCCTCCTAAGTTTGCTATCAGGATAAAAGAAGATAATATGTGTAAAGAGCTTTGCAAAATTAATCACTAAATTAAATGGTGGCTGTTGCCACTATCATCATCATCATTATTGCTACTAAAACTCCATGAGCCTCAGTTTCCTCATCTGTAAGAGGAGGGGGTTTGGACTAGATGTCTTGTAAGGTTCTTTCCAGGTCTAGATTTGTGATCTACCAGAAGTTAATAAACCACAATCTGGGGGGCAGTTGAGTAGCTCAGTAAATGGAGAGCCAGACCTAGAGACGGGAGGTCCTAGGTTCAAATCTGACCTCATACACTTCCCAGTTGGGTGACCTGGGTAAGTCACTTAACTCCCATTGCCTAGCCCTTACCACTCTTCTGCCTTGGTACCAATACACAATATTGATTCCAAGACAGAAGGTAAGGGTTTAAAAAAAAATAATAATAAAATAAAAATAAATAAAATAAAAAATAAACTACAATCTGCAAGTTATACTTTACCAGCCCCTCACCTAAACCCATGATTCTCAAACTTTTTGGTATCAACTGTACAACTCTGTAAAATTTCCAAAGACCCTGAATGGTCTTTGTTCATGTGGGATGTGTTGAACAATATTATATCCGATAGTAAAACGTCTTAGCTCTTTTATAAAAATAGTTTCTATTTACTGGACTCCCAAAAAGAGCTTCACCAACCCCTGGACTATGAAAACTGCTGAGCTAGACCAAGAAGGAATGGAATGATCCAACTTAGATGAACTAGTCAAGACCTCCAGAATATCTAGTCTAACACATTTTTATAGATGAGGAAAATGGTCACAGAGCCAACGCTAGAAGGGATAGCTCCAGAAGGGATCTAGATGAGAAGGCATCCAATCTAGAAGGCTTAGAGATGTCTGATCACTCCCCTTCCTTCACAGATGAGAAAACTAGGAAGAGAAAAATATGGCGGAGGAGGAATTTGAACTTGGGTCTTGTGACGACAAATTTCCATTGCCCTGTTAAAGGCAGGGGGGGAAAGGAAAGGAGATGACCCAACGTTATCTTGTTTTCCTTTTTTAAAAAATAAAGAGAGATTAAGGAAAGCAAGCAAACTCCAAATCAGAAGGTAGAACCTTCTCACCTCCACCAGGGCAAACTTCTCCTCACTGGTGTAGTTGTAACGCGTCGCTCGCTCATACTCCTCCGCGTTGTCAGGGCAGTCCTTGTTGGAGTACTTGTCAGTGGGGTGCACAAGTTTCCATGAATACTGGTATTGACGAGAACATTGCAAAGGAGAAAGAAAGAATAATGCATGAGAGACAAACCCCCGTTGTATGAAATGCTTTTTCTCCACTGCCAAATGCATATTTTTAGTGATTAAGCCATTTCCATAGGTTTTATAAGGTGAATCACATCATGTGCTTTGCTGAAGCTATGACTCAATATTTTCACACGATGTCTCTACAGTCCTGAAATAAAGATAAAATAGGTGCTTTATGTTCTTCGCATTTCTCATATAACTTAAGAGAACGGCATTAAAATGACTCCTGATCTTGAAAAAAGCCGTATCTGTTCCCTGCCTCTTACTTTGCATCTCATGATATTATTTGCTACTATCCTATTTTCTGTTTTCCATGAAATGCTTTTGGAGATGTCTTTAATGTATTCGAGCAATACAGGATCTCTGATCTTATTCTGTCTAAGCATAACAATGACTTTGATAAAGGCAATGATGGCACAGCTTTCAAATTTTTGAATTTCAAAGAGCTGGATAAAAAAAAATCTGGACAAACTGAAATAATGGACTGCATGTAAGATAATCATATTTATTTTCATTAAATTTTAAATCCTGCAATTGGTTTAAAAAAAATCAGGGGGCAGCTGGGTAGCTTACTAGATTGAGAGTCAGGCCTAGAGATGGGAGGCTCAAATCTGACCTCAGACACTTCCCAGCTGTGTGACCCTGGGCAAGTCACTTCATTCCCATGCCTAGTCCTTACCACTTTTCTGCCTTGGAACCAATACATAGTATTGATTCTAAGGTGGAAGGTAAGGGTTAAAAAAAGAAAGAAAGAAAGAAAGATCTAGAAATCTGAGTGGACTGCAAGTTGAACATATTTGATACAGCAGTCAAAAAGTAAATGCATTTAATACCAACAACATGGAAATGGGTTCGAATCAAGAACACATGTGATACCCAGTGGAATCGCGCGTCGGCTAGGGGAGAGGTTGGGGGGGAAGAAAAGAAAAAGATCTTTGTCTCCAATGAATAATGTTTGGAAATGACCAAATAAAATAATGTTTAAAAAAATGCATTTTTATGCTTCAATAATAAAAATATAATGTTCACATTTCCATCTTTCAATAGAGGTGAGGGGCCATGGAAAAAGAATTTCCCATATACTAGTCACAGATGCTTTATTGGCCTATCTGCTTAACAATTTTTCTATTACAAAAGAGATGTGGGTACATTGGCAAATGATTGTTGCATAAAAAATAGATGTCATTAATAAGACTTCTTTACAAAGAAAACAACACACAGTGTCCAGACCAAGGGAGGTAATGCTAGGATAAGGGATAGGAAAAAATGTAAAGGTTGTTTCTAAAAGAAAAGAAGAGAATTTAGCCTCAAACCCAGGGAGAAGATTCTAAAAAGGGCAGCTTTGCAGAAGGGGGTTTGGAGAGTTTACTGGGAAAATGCCACTCCTGAAACTGCCTTCTCTCTGAGCTGGGAGTACAGCCACTCCATCAACGCCTGGGAACCAACTGGTTTTGTGGAAGGAGTAGTAGGTTCCTGGGTTTGGAGGACTACCTGGGAGGAGATCTGTGTTTCCCTGAAGTGCTGTGACAACGTGGCTGAGGTAAACCAAAGGGTTTTATATCTGGGACTCTGGGTTTTTTCTAGGAAGCCAACCCCAGGTTTAGGGAAGGGACTCAGTCCACCTGTGAGTCCTGTCTCCTCAGCCTTTTAGAGACAATCTGGAATATTTAGTTCAGCAAGGTAGTCAGATGGTTTGGGGTCTAGATAGATCAGGGAGCTGGTAAGGAGGGCTTGAGAAGACCAGAAGAGCATTCCCCATGAGGGGAGCATAGAAAAGTAGGCGGAGATTGAGCTTTTTAGAGAGAGCCTCTGTGGAGTTTATCAGTTTCCTTAACCTTCATTAGCTAAATAAACTTGTTTTTCCTATTGTCTCAAGGAGTTTGGGGCTTCCATGACCCTAAAAAAAGTTCCTGGGTGGGTTTTCTTCATCACCAACCCATCGAGATCCTTTCCAGTCAAACTATCTCCTTTGAGAGGTACTTTTCTTTTTTCATGCCCATACCCAGAGTATCATGTTCAAACTCTGGGTACTGAATTTTAGAAAATGAGCTAGAATGTATCCAAAGATGGGAGACCAAGATCCTTAAAGAACTTAAAGCCATGTTTTATAAAGGATTGGGGGAGGAAAAATATATTTCAAAATGAAGATGACAAAAACAAAAGCTATGAAAAAATCTGCTTTCCATCTGTCTTTTGCTCTATGTCCTCCTAAAAAAGTCACCAACATCCTCCTAATTGCTAACTCTAAAGGTCTTTTCCAGTGACCATTCATTTCCTTAGCCTTAATACTCCTGACTTCCCTCTTCTTCTTTGGTTTGGAGACACCCTCTTCTCATAATTGGGTCTCCAACGATTTCTTTTTCTCTGTCTGGAGACTCATCCTCTTTCTAATTCCTTATGGAGAAAGAAAGGGAGGTCTTTCCATTGGCCCTTTTTTCCTTCTCTATATTCTTTCCTTGATCTCACTCAATCCCTAGGCTTCATCTATTCTCTCTATATAGATGATACTCAGATTTACCTTTTCTACATCCTCCTAAGCTCCAGATCTACACCCACAAATTCCTAAAGAACCTCTTGACCCAAGTGTACAGGTACCTCAATCTCTGCACATCCAAAGTCAAATTTAGCTATCTTTTCCCCAAAATTTCCTCCTCCTAATAACATTACTTCTGTCAATAGCACTACCATTTGATTCAATTAAGCAAATATTTATTAAGCACCAACTACATGGAAGGCACAAGACTTCAGCCAGCATCCTGTGTTTGAATACTCTTTCCTATTTTCACCATACATATGCCATCAGTTTTCTACGTCCCATTGATTCTACAACCACAATATTTTCTCATTACTCCCCAAAGCACCCTAGAACTTCTCATTGTCATTCATCTAGACTGCTTCAATAGCCTGGGAACAGGTCTTCAATATCCTTTTTTATAAAAACCCTCTCTGTACCAGTGAGTACCCTTCACACACACAGATTTCTCTGCTGAAAATATATTACAAATCTTTTAAATAAAAGTGAAGCATGAGAAATAATTGTCTAGTTTACATTATTTGTAAATAACAGTATATTTTCCGACAACAAAGGAATAAAATTGCTAGAGACAGATATTTAGTCCGACTGACTAATTCATGGAATAGAAACTTGTTACTTTTAACATTTGTTGTGAGATTTGTGAGAAAGGAAAAACAAGAGGCATTAAAGAAATCATTTCTTAAAAAAATTAAATTAGTTTTCACTAATACAGCCACATTTTTGAAAATAAACAAAATCAAGAGGCTTTCTTATTTCCTCCTCCCTCCTCTTTCCTACTTTGTTTATTATATATTCATTTTATCCAAGGGTCAGAAATTGAGCATTTCTTCCCAGACTCGACAGAATTCATTTCAAATGACTGAATTCTGCTCTTAATCTTTTTTCAAGTTAAAAAAAAATAAACAAAAAAAAAACCTTTTTTGGAGTAAAAAGGACATACCACTTCCATGACATGGGCACTCCACTGAGACAGCAGCTGTAATCCTTGGAGAGAGAGATCAAAGAGTTTGCGATACTCGCTATCTGTTTTCTGAGCTTCCTGTCGTCCAGATCCAGTCACTACCTGAAATAAAGCAAATAAAACCCAAGTGTGGAGAAGAATGCTGCATACAGAATGTAACGCTAATTAATTTCTAAAAATAAAGAAAATTTTGGAGACTTCTCCGTTCAAGGTATTAACACTTCTCTGAAGGTCTTGTGCATACACTGTCGAAATTCTGTGAATAAACTCTACACTCACTAATGACCAAACAAAGAAAGATCCAAGGGAAATCCAAGCTATATCCCACTCTGGGTCTCTCCCAGGCAGGTAATGGAAAGTGGTGGCCTCCTATTCCTTGGCCATTCCTGCCTCTCCACTCAGCTATACCCAAATGAACCCAAATCACCTCTTTTGTCCCAGCTCTTAGCTACAGCTCTGTCGAAAATATCTGTTTTCTTAATGAAACATTAAACACACACACACACACACACACACAGAGGAGAATGGAAGAAAATTCAGAAAGGGAACTTTCTTTTATGCTTCATTAGAATGTCCATATTTATAGATGTTTGGTAAGTTCATAAAAAAAGAAAAATTTTTAAATAAAATAAATTTTTAAAATTACTTTAGTAAGCTAAAAATAAAACAAACATGCACATTATAGGTTCTTAAGTTAGAACATGTGACATAGAGATGTGGGCGATTCTGGTACAGAAGACTCCAAATATTATCATCTTGTTGATGGATTTTATCTAATTTTTCTTTGTTACAAAGGAGCATTCCGGGGATGTGGGCGTGTGTGTTGGGGGTATGACTATAACATTTAAAAAAAGGAAACAATACATTTTCCAAATAAGCTAATTAAAGAAACCACAAATTCATAAAGAATCTATTCCACCAATTCAAAACCAACCAAAACAAGCATCATGCTGGAGCTGGACCAGGATCAAGGGCATGGATGACAAAGACCAAGACCATGGAGGATAAAGATGTTTACAATGTTCAGGAATAACAATGAACTAAGTAATGAATGAAATCACAGAATGTGCATACTATGTGCAAAACACTAGAGATGCAAATAAGACAATTTTGTTTAAGGAGCTCACATAGTAATAAGGAAAAAATATAGAAATAAGATTTAAAAGGCAAGTGAGATGGAAAGATCCTGAGGTTCTTAAGGTAAAACAGCAAAGAATCAAAGGTATTCCTGGACCACTAAATGGCACAGTCTCTTATCACTTAGCTCCAAGACTCTTACTGACCAGTAAATCATATTTTACAAATGTATAGGTCATTCTTAAGGCAGAAGAACAGAATGATGAGATGTACCCTATACACTCTAGAGAAATGCAAGACTGCATTCAAGTAATATCAGCAAGTTTCCTAAGTGAGAATTATTTAGAAACCTGACTCCTTGCAGAAAAGATATTGGGGGGGAAAAAAACATATAGCAGGCCAGTTTATCGAGAAGAAAAGGCAGGAAATAGCTGGGCAGCACCTATTGCCAAGAATTCAGTTGAGGGAGGAAAGAATGTAATAAATGATAGGACTGATTTTTTTGGTTCCATTTTTGAAGTCATATAGTTTCTTTATAAAACATCACTTTACATTTCAGTATAGCTTTCAGTCCTGTATATTTCTGTTATTTTCATGCCATACATTCTTTTTAAAAATTCAGCCTCTCCCTCCCCCCCCCATATTATAGAAGGCACCATCTGGCAAACAGATATGATACATAGATTATGTCTTCTGTGATTCCACTTCTTCTCTAGAAGTAAATATGCACAAGTTATTCTTCAGATACTAAATCTATAGCTCTATATGATGTTCTCTTGGTTCTACTCATTTCACTCTTCATTATCTCATGTAGTTCTAAGTTTTTAAAAAATTAATCTGTTCATAGTTTCTAACACCGCAGTAGTATTCCATCACAATCATATACCATAATTCTTTTTTTAAACACTTACATTTTGTCTTATAATCAATACTGTATATTGTATCCAAGGTAGAACAGTTTAAGGGTTAAAGCAATGGGGCTTAAGTCAGCTAGGAAGTTTCTGAGGCCAGAGTAGAATCAGGACCTCCTGTCTCTGGACCTGGCTCTTAATTCACTGAGCCACCTACCTTCCACCCCCACCCCCCAATTTGTTTAGCCATTCCTCAATGGATGGGCATCCCCTCAATTTCCAATTCTTTGCCACCACAAAGAGAGCTTCCATAAATATTTTAGAACACAAAGGTTCTCTTCCTTTTTTTCCTGATCTCTTGGAAAATAGACCCAGCAATAGATTTCTGGGTCTAAGACTGATGTTTTATTTATTTGTTTATTTATTTATTTAAACGTTCATTTGTTTGTTTATTTATTTATTGTCATTAGAGGCTTTTCTTCTGCCTGAAAGTAGTATCAATTTTCTTTAAAAGTATGTGTCTTAAAATTATTTTCCCCTTTTTCCAATTATCTCCTCCAAAGAAGTGCAATTCCTGTAGGTATCTTGTCTCAACTTAGCAACGCACAATTAATTACCACTTTAAGGTTCCTAACACTTTTGTCTTCAATGTGAGATTAAAAACAGTATTACAGATTCTAATTTGTAGTTCCAAGTTCACGTGTTATTTCTCCCGCAGATCCATCCAGCCAAAGACAAATCACTGGTCCATTTATTTCAAGTCACTGACCTCATTATTGCTATAGCGAGCCAGCTCTGAGATGAAGCGCATGTGGTCTTCCCTGATCTGAATCATTTGCTCGCAGATATTGTACTGGGGACTACTGCTGGAAGAGGTGCACGTCCATCTAGTGGAAGACAGGGAAGAATTTTAGTTTTTCTGACCCAAAAAAAGTAACACCACCAAACTGTCATGACAGAATGGAAACTCTTGCTCCAGATATTGCTGCCCTCCATGTCTTCTAATGTGAAACATTCTGACAAGGCAATTAAAATCCCACCTTCTACAGAAAGCCTTCCCCAGCCCCTCTTGATGCTAACATCTTCCCTTGGCCTGAATAGAACTTGCTTTGGGTATATCTGTTTAGATGCTGTCTCCCCATAAGCCTGAAATCTTCTTGAGGGCAGGGACTACCTTCTGATTCTTTTTGTATCCCCATAGCTCAGCACAGCACCTGGCACATAGGAGGCACTTCATAAATGGATTAATTTCACTTAGACCAGCATCTCACTCATTGATCTACCTGAGTGAGGGAGTTCAGAGGCCCTTGATGAGATCCCTGCGCATGGCTGAGTTAGGCAACAGCATTTTTTTTTTCATTTCTTGAAAGCATGGTGTGTTGGAATAAATCCTCAGTAGTCAAAATTATATACTCAAGGAGAGAAGATGAAGAGCAACCTCCATCAGAAACAGCTTCTGGGGCCATATGTGTCTGCTTTCAAATGACTGAATAATACAACTGTTTTCTAAAGACAGCTAGGTGAGAGTGAACAGAGGGCTGGGACCAGAGTCAGGAAGACTTGAGTCCAAATGAGATACATTATCTGAATAAAGCTGGGCAAGTGATGTTTGCCTCAATTTCTTTAACTTCAAAATGGGAATAATAACAGTGTCCACTTTGCAGGATTGTTGAGAAGATTAGATGAGATATACATAAAGTGATGAGCACAGGGTCTAGCATGGAGGAGGTGCTTTATAAAGGCTTATTCTTTTCCTTTCTCCCAAGGAATTTCCTTTTTGAAGGGGTTGTTTGGGTGTTGGTTGGTTCACATCTGTTGTGTGAAAACAAGTTGCAAAAGTTAGGTGCTTTTCAAAGAGAGAAAAGGGCCTTGGGGTAGCCATTTATTTTATTTTGTAACTGAAAAAGTCTAGAAATCAGGAAACTATTCCAATTGATTATATAACCAGTGGAGGATAAAAGAACCAAAGCATGCAGATGATCTAATTGCCTCTCCAAATACCCCTCATATCTATATTACATGGTAATGAGATGTGCTATATAGAAAGAAATTCCGGACAGCTCCGGTCTAAGTATTTGTTAAAAATAAATAAATAAACCACAACAAAACAAAATGGGTCTCTATATTTTGCTCAGGCTAGAAATACAGCAATCACTCAAGGGCCTGACCCCCCAGACTAATCAGCATGGGAACTGACCTCCATTTCAAACTTGGTCCCAATAGCGCCATTCCTTTTTTTAATTTAATTTGATTTTTTTTTAAACCTAGACCTTCTGTCTTAGTGTACCAAAGAGCAGTTAAGGGCTAGGTAATCAGGATTAAGTGACTTGCCCAGCTAGGAAGTGTCTAAGGCCACATTTGAATCCAGGGCCTCCCTACTCCAGGCCTGGCTCTCTAATACCATGCCACCCAGTTGCTCCTCCATTTGCTATTTCTAAAGCAGCAAATGGCCACTTCTCTAGAGCAGGGTTTGTTTTACTGCAACTGGACTTGGAATACACTGGCTTAGCTCATTGTGTGGTAGAGATATGAGAGAGAGAAGTTAGCCTTCCTGGCAACAAGCATCACTGGGGTGTGTACCACCAAGCCTAGCCAGGAAATTAAAAAAAAAAAACAACACCACCATATTCTATGACAAAAATCTTTCTAATGCATTATTTAAAAAATATGAATGCAATATATATTTTCCTAAGGGAAAAAAAATTTTTGAGGCATTACCAGGGGAAACTAGATTTATGATCTCATTGATATTGGTGAATTCCTGCTAAAGAAACTGATCAGCATCTTCTCTGAAGCCTAGATTCTTACTGCCCTGAGATTCCAAAAGTTTAGGTCCATGCTGGCAAACCTATGGCATGCATGCCAGAGGGGACACTCAGAGCCCTCTCTGGGGGAACTCATGCCATTGCCCCAGCATAGAGTTTGCCAGGATGAGGGACGTGGGGTTCAGCTGCTTCCCTGTTCCTCACTTGAGGACATTTCTCACATTATCTGCCCCTCTAAAAGGTTCACTATCACTGGTTTAGGTGATTTGCCCAGGGTCCCATCTATCATATATACAGGAATCAGGCTTGAAAGAGGAGGGTTTGGTAGAAAAGGGTCCTCAATGGCTTTGGATACAAAGGAGGTGAATTAAAATCTTGTCTCTGTTCACTATCTCTTGAGACCTTCAACAAGTCATTCTATGCTTTGATATCCTTATCTGTAAAATTAGAGCACTGGACTAGCTGGCTTTTCAGGTTCCTTCTAGCTCTAACCTAGAAGTCTAGGAACCCATTCATTCATTTAATAAATATTTATTAAGCACGTATCATGGTCCAAGCACTGGGCTGAGTGCTGGGGAAAAAAAAAAAAGAACAAGACAGTCCCCACTTACAAATGACTTAGTGACCAGCTCTCTATCCAATAGGCAACAGCTGCCTTATGCAAAATACACCAGTTTAATATTGCTTTTTTTTGATGACAGGGTTATTAAAATTAACAATTATATTGAGTTACAATCCAGAAGAACACTGTTCTTAGTAGCTACTAAACTCTGCCCCTACACTTAGTGGCTTTGAATAGAACACGTTTTTATAGCTATAATGTATCTTTCTCTAACTACCAGCTCTTAACCCATCAGTACACTTGCCTCTACCCACCTTTATTTCCAATTTATTGCCTTTAAAATCTTTTGGCATCAAAGAAATCAGGTAACCAAAAATCAAAACTGTGAGTAAAATAAGGTTACTGGCTTAAATACACAGCTTATGTCCACAAGCTGAAGATTTCTGCAAAAAAAAAGTACTTTTACTACAAAATAAAATGGGTTGTTTTCTTTTAAAAGGATTACTTTCCATCTTAAAAACTGGTTCCAGGGCAGGATAGCAGTATGGGCTATATAACTGGAGTTAAGAGACTTGCCCACAGCTAAGAAGCATCTGAGGCTACATTTGAACCCAGGACCTTTCATTTCCAAGTCTGGCTGCCCCTAAAGTGGGCTTTGTGATCATTATTTTAATGTCTCAGAGATCTGGTTGTGCCTATTTCCATGTTCTCAATCGGGTTCTGGAGACCTGGGGAGGAACCTGGAAAAAGTAGGGCAACACAAATCTTAGAAATGAACAGTGCAATGTTGTCCTACCGAGACTTGTTTTCCTCATAGTGGGCGCTGGTCTTGATGTATCGTGCCAATTCAATCTGCATGTCGCCAAACAGGGGAACCACCTGCAGCTGCTGCACTCAAGAAAAAAAAGAAAGGACCATCACCATAAATGATCACTTGCCAAATATATACAATGTGAAGGATATGTGCTCCCTCCTCTCTATAGATTACTGGGGTTTTGGTTTTATTTTTAAATTCTAAGACAGAAAAACAGCAAAGGTTAAGCAATTGGGGTTAAGTGACTTGCCCAGGGTCACACAGCTAGAATGTACTAGTCTATAGATTACACATGTGTAATCTATAGGGTGCTTTAGCTATAGGGTACTTTAATATAATTTTATTTTTAAAGAATGTTTTTCCATGGTTACATGATTTATGTTCTCTTCCTCCCCTCTCCTAAAGCTGACAAGCAATTGCACTCAGTTATACCTGTATTACAACTCAAAACCTATTTCCATATGGAAAAATAATTCATGACACTTTAAGATATATAGAGTATATTACATAAAAAATATGGACCGTTTCACAAATGTGTACGTCATCCTTGCAGAGAGGCCACACTAATCTCTGTTTCATTCCAATTTTAGTATAAGTGCTACCCAAAGCAAGCACAAAATATCATATAGTTCAGATGATACTGAAATTAACTCACCTTAAAGAACTTATCTATTTTGGTTAAATTTATCCTTTTCTTTGCATCTAATTTGTAGATATTACTGACGCTTCCATCCATCAGGTATAGTCCAAATCCCATCACCTGTAAAACAATGCAATGTTTCTAGAAGATTTTGATCTGCAAATCTGATTACCCTGAATACCACGTCACATAGAAGTTTCATTTTAAATCAAAATTTATTCTTCATACATAAAACATTTTAATCAAGAATTCCTCTGTGCCCAAATAATTTTTAATGTGGGCTAACATTTGTAGCTATTCTATTTTTACTTCCTAAGTCTCATCAAACACAACTGCTAAATGTTTTAGACAAGGTGAAATAATACAGAGCCTCTCAAAGAAGCCACAAAATAATTCCTGAATTATCATGCTATGATTCTTTTAACTATTCTGTCAATAGAGGGATTTTAGAATTAGCATTCCTGGCACAATGGAAATCTAATGCTTTGGATTAGTTTATCCCCAGAGTGCAAAGAAAGGGTCCAGTCCACACAGGCATTCATCTCTTTGGGAACACTTTGTAAACAGCATGACATACCACCCACCTTTACCAAGGATAGAGCTTGTAAAGATTAAAATTTAGGGAAACTGAGTTCTCGCCCAGGCGAGAATTCAGTGTGATTACAAAGCACTCTGGGGAAGTGGAGCAAAGGATTCTGGGGATTGGAGTCCTGGATTCAAGTCTATTTTTACAAGCTCAAGTTAAAATTCTGGGGAAAATGAAATAAATTATGTTCCTGCTTTTGGTCCAGAATGTTGTGAAATACAAACAGTCCTTAATTTAGTTTCAAAAAGTCATGTGCAAGTCATTTGTTAGAAATTTGGAATTCATTTTTCAGGGGAAGCAATTGCATTTAGGTGTCAGGGTCCATCTAAAAAACCCTATGCTATCCACGGTGTAGTCAAGCTCTAGTATGATTATAAAATCTCATCCGTCTCTACAATATTGCTTCTATGAAAAAAAAAAAAGCATTTCAAAGTACAAAAAGAGATAGCAGGAATATATTCCCACCCCAAGCAGAAAGAGTATACTTTCTCTAATTGGTCCAGCTCCTAAATGCAAAAAAATGAAAGGAGTCATTCATCAGACATGGTCAACAAAATGGTTAGGGCTACATAAACAGCAGATGGACTTAATAAAGCTTAATAAAGGCAGAAGAAGGAGTTCTGGAATATGGAAAGATGGAATCATGCAAAGTGGTAATAATTGTATATAAATCTTTTAAAAGTTGTGTTCTCCAGGCAAGAGAGTGTGTCTGTCCTGTTACTTTAGTAAATAGAAAGGGGAAAACCGGCTAATTTAAAATAAATTTAAAATTTAATTCCATTAAAATTAATAAATTTTAAAATTTAAATTTAAAATGTCAATTTAGACAAGGTAGCTAAAATGACTCAGAAGCTAAGAGTGATAGGCTTAGAGTCAAGAAAACCCAAGTTCAAATACAGCCTCAGATACTTACTAGCTGTTTAAGCCTGGGCAAGGCATTTAAATTTTTTTTTTGGCCTTAATCCACTGGAGAAGGAAATGGCAAACCACTTGAATATCTTTGCCCAAAAAAATCCCATCAACACTATAGTATTGAAGAGTTCGACACAGGACTCTCTAAGCTTGGCTCTCTATCCACTCTCTAACCATTCAAGTTACCCCCGCCCTGCCACAATCACTACATTTCTTTGCCAACGGTTCCATTTAATCCTAATGATGTTTAGGATGCTGTGACTTGGTGCCGATCAAGACCCGAGTTCCTTTCTTGTCTGAGTGACCCTGGAAAAGTCATTCATCACCTCCTCTTGAGGTATTACTCCCCAGAGTGATCCTACAAAAACATATTAACAAGCAGAATCTTATTACAAAGGCACTCTGCTAAAGAATCCACGCTTTATCCTGCGTGGCATCTGATCCACTCCTCTCATTGCGCAGAAGCACGTTTTCTCCTAAAGCAGGGCTATAATGACACTCCACCGCCTCCAATTTCTGCAATACACAAATCAAAGATTTGTCCCGGACCTGTGCTGCGCCTGCTGGGTAGGGGGAGGAAAATGACTTCACAAAGCTCCTAAAGGAGCCTGAGCAGAGAGAAGGGCATTTGTCAGAATGACTCCTGCTCTGTGATTAGAGGGGAACACACACTGTTCCCTCACTGCCGCGGCACGCTGGCAACCGCCGCTCCCACGCAACTTACTTTGAGAAGCATGTGTTTCTCACTGGGTGTCAAGTACATTTTATTCTCATAGTAGTCCACGCACAAGTTTACAATGTCTGCGAGGAGCTCTTCATAACCAGCAATCACCTCAAGCTGTTGCTGCAGAGACTGCAATACAGAAAAACAAGGATGTTTTCCACCCACTGATTCCGCCCACCAGCCAGCCCAGCCACCCTGGCACTCATGCCCAGAGCCGATCTGGTGGGGGGGGAGGGGGAGCTTACTTGAGTAATCTTGTTGTGGTTTGCCAAGAACATGGAGAGGTTCTGGGACTCTTGGATGGACTGCGGGTCTGCCATTTTGCGCAAAAACTGAGCAGCTCTTTGAAAGAAAAAAACAACAAGAAATGTTTAATTCCAAGGAGACGATACCATTCCATTTGAATATCTTAAAATCAGAAATGCATATGTTAAAGGGAGATGAGAATTTAATCACAATGTAATTATCTGTGGAAAACTGGAGAGCATTTACGTTTCTCTCCTCCTAGATTTTCTCATTCTCCTAAATCAGATGTTCTTGTTGATTCATTTAGTTATCTGTTTGTTTATCTATTTGTTTATTTGTTTCCTTGTTTATTTAATTTTTTTCCAGGGTTACAATGATTCTTGTGGTCTCTCTCCCCCCCTCCTCCCCCCTCCCCTGAACTCACCTTAAAAAACAAACAAAACCTGTTTTCTTCTTAAATTCAATACTATGTATTAGTTCTAAGGCACTAGAGCGGGGGTCCCCAAACTTTTTACACAGGGGCCCTCAGACCATTGGAGGGCCAGAGTATAAAAAAGAATATGAAGAATCTGTCTGGGATAGCGGAGGCTGCAGCACTGGCTGTGCTGAGCCTGTCACGCCTTGCACAGACCCATCACTGCCACCACTATACCAGGCAGCAGTATACACAGTGCGGAATCCCCTCCCCCAGACTACCTCTCACCATGCTGATGTCTTCCATTGTGAAGCCATGTAATTCTTTGCAAGACGCCTCGTTCTCCTTCAGTTACTCTCAGAACAAAGCGTCACACAAAGGATTATGTCACCGGAAGTAGTACTGTACATGAGTGATGCCGCACCAATTAAAGAGGTGCCCCTTCCAGAAGTGCAGTGGGGGCCAGATAAATGGCCTCAGGGGGCCGCATGTGGCCCACCGGCCATAGTTTGGGGACCCTGCACTAGAGTGATAAAGGCTTGGTAATGGAAGTTAAATGACTTGCTGAGGGTCACACTGCTAGGAAATAGCCGAGGCCAGATTTGAACCTAAGATGTCTCATATCTCCAGGCCTTACTTCCTATCCAGAGTCACTTGGATGCTCCCTATGAACTCAGTTTTTTTAAAAAATTGTCATTGCTATATTTCATTATAATTTCCTTTTTAATCCTAGATCTTACTTTATGTATTTAAAAATTATATTCTAAAAATAAATTTAAAAAAAAATTACATTCTGGGACAGCTTGGTGGACAGAAAGCCAGGTCTGGAGATAAGAGATCCAGGGTTCGATTCTGGCCATAGGCACTTCCTCGCTGTGAGACCCTGGGCAAGTCACTTATCCTCGACTGCCTAGTCTTTGCTACTCTTCTGCCTTAAAACTGATATTTAGTACTGATTCTAAGAAAGGAGTTTTTAAAAATTACCTTCCCATATCAATAATTAAACCAACAGAAATCACATGATTATCTCAGTAGATTCAGAAAAAGCCTTTGACAAAATACAATACCCATTCCTATTGAAAACACTAAGGGACAGCTAGGTGGCTCAGTAGATTAAGAGCCAGGCCTAGAGACAGGAGGTCCTGAGTTCATATCTATCCTCAGACACTTCCCAGCTATGTGACCCTGGGCAAGTCACTTGACCTCCATTGCCTAGACTTTGTCACTCTTCTGCCTTGGAACCAATACACAGTATTCATTCCAAGATGGAGGGAAAGGGTTAAAAAACAAAAACAAACAACACTAGAAGGTATAGGAATAGGAATAGATGGGGCTTTCCTCGAAATAATAAACAGTAAATATCTAAAACCATCAGCAAACATCATCTGCAATGGGGAAAAACTCAAAGCCTTCCCAATAAGATCAGGAGTGAAACAAGGATGTCCATTATCACCTCTATTATTTAATATTGTACTAAAAATAACTGCAGTAGCAATTAGGGAAGAAAAAGGAATTGAAGGGATTAAAGTAGGCAATGAGGAAACTAAACTATCACTCTTTGAAGATGATATGATGGTCTACTTAACGAATCCTAGAAAATCAACTAAAAGACTAATGGAAATAATCAACAAATTTAGCAAAAAAAAAAAAACATTCCTAGAAGAGGTCTATAGATTTCAAGAATCTGCTAAAGGGATCTATAAGAGGACAAAAAGGATTAGGAGGAAGCCCTTTTGGAAATTTAAACATGAACCACTCACTTCCTAGGCTTCTTCAGTGAGAAGGCGCTTTATTTTCTTTGTCAATTTTTCTGTTTCATTCTTTTTTCTGAGGCAATACTGATCATCATCTTTCCCCATCCTTCTACACAGACTGGAGACTGTCTAAACTAGTGTTGCCTTTGGCAACCATCTCTTACTGATTTGCAAGTAAACCAAGTGTTTGCTGATGGAAGCAGTTTTTAGTCTCTGAACTGTCTCCTCTTTATGATAATTATCTTACATCAGTTAAACTTCTTTGCAAAATTGTACTTTTCATTACCCACTTCTCACTTTTCAGAATTAGTGCTGTAGGCTTGTTTTGATGAGATTGGAACTATTTTAATTGGACATCCTATCTTTTTCTCATTTTTATCGGTTCTTCTAATTTCCTAGTCAGTCATATGACTACACAAATAACTGGTTTAACAATATCCCCAACAAGTTGGATGCAGATCAAAGTATACTATTTTTCATATTTATTTATGGTTTTATTTTGGAGTTTTGGTTTTATATGGGTATTATCTTACAGTGATCAATATGGAAGTATGTTATGCATGTTAATACATGCATAACCCATATCATATTGCTTACACTCTCCAAAAACAAAGGGAAACCAGGGAAGGGGATACTTTGGATCTTATAATTTTGGAAAATTTTTGTTGAAAATTATCACATAGGCTTTTCTACTAGCAGCAATGCAATGATCCAGGACAATTCTGAAGGACCTATAAGAAAGAATGTATCCACATCCAGAGAAAGAACCGTGGGAGAAGAAAAACACAGAAGAAAAACATATGATGTGATTCAATGGGAATGTGATTGAGGTTTAGGCATTAAAAGATCACTCTACTGTAAATATAAATAACATGGAAATAGTTTTTGAACAATGATACATGTATAACCCAGTGGAACTGTTTGTCAGCTCTGGGAGGGAAGAGGGGTGGGAAAAATCATGAATCATGTAACCAAGGAAAAATATTCTAAATAAATTTTTTAAAAAATTTAAAGAAAATTATTACATATAATTGTAAAAATAAAATCTTTGAAAATTAAAAAACCCAATATCATTAAAAAGTCATTTCCTGGTACCACCTCATACCTAGCAGATTGGCCAATATGGCAGCAAAGGAAAGTGAAAAATGTTGAAAGGGATGTGGTAAAATTGGGACACTAATGCATTACTGGTAAAGTTGTGAATTGGTCCAACCATTCTGGAGGGCAATTTGGAATATTGTACAAATGGCACTAAAAGACTGTCTGCCCTTTGATCCTTTGCCTTTTGATAGCACTGCTGGGTTTGTATCCCAAAGAGATAATAAGGAAAAAAGACTCGTACAATAATATTCATAGCTGCGCTCTTTGTGGTGGCAAAACATTGGAAAATGAGGGGATGCCCTTCATTTGAGAAATGGCTGAACAAATTGTGGTATATGTTGGTGATGGAATACTATTGTGCTCAAAGGAATAAATAATAAGGTGGAGGAATTCCATGGAGACTGGAATGACCTCCAGGAAGTGATGCAGAGTGAAAGGAACAGAACGAGGAGAACATTGTACACAGAAACTGATACACTGTGATACAATCGAACGTAATGAACTTTTCTATTAGCAGCAATGCAATGACCCAGGACAATTCTGAGGGACTTATGGCACTATCCATATTCAGAGGAAGATCTGTGGGAGCAGAAATACAGAAGAAAAATATATAATCGAATGTGTGGTTCATTGGGGATATGATTAGCGTTTTGATGTTAAAAGATCATTCTACTACAAATATGAATAACATGGAAATAGGTTTTGAACAGTGAGACATGTATAACCCAGTGGAACTGCTTGTCAGATTCAGGAGGGGGGAGGAAAGATTGTGTGTGGGGGGATCTTGAATCATGTAACCATGGAAAAATATTCTAAATTCTAAAATAAGAAAAAAAATTTTAAACCATTTCCTTCCTGTTAAAATATAATATAAATATTACATGTATCTAGTGTTTCCTGATTATTTTATTGAAGGTAATAATCATGATATATAGTTGTGAGACTTGCTTTTTTTAGTCTTTGGTTTCTTAATCCTTACTGCTAAACTATTTCCCAACACTTTTGGCCATTTTTACCTAGGCTTTTCTTTGAATTGGAGCCAGGGACTACCCAAGTATAAAAGTTGTTTTAATGTAGAACATCTTATGAGCACTTCACACAATTTATCTACCTAGCATATGTTAGCATATAAGCTACAATTATTTTCATAGTATTCTTTTTGTGAAGTATGAATATATGCACATCATACAAGACAACTAAATAGCCCATGCAGTGATGTGTCTTCTTTTATATAGATACATTATAAAACCATCTCTGCCAACTCCTTTATTTGCCTTTCCAAGGCGAACTTTGGAAGCCGTTCTTCCATTTATGTCTAACTTCCGTTTTCTTTCTAGTTTTGTTTTTACTGATTGAAATGATTCCATTTCTAGTATATCCACTGGACAAAGTTCTCCCATTTACAGCACCACCAACAACAAAGTATTTATAAATCATCTAAAAACCATATGAATTTGGGTATCCTAAGCCTCAGGCATCACGAGAAAAGTGGGCTACGAGGGCTAAAGATTATTTTATCTTTTTCTTTATTTCATGAATTGCCGTGGTGATAATGATCACAATTGGGACTATAATGATAAGATATGGCAATGGTTTCTGGTCACAGTTCCTTTCCCAACGAACATACATAGCTCTTTGGGAAAAGAATATTATAAAAGCTTCCAATACTACAATAAACTGGGTCACATTTCAAAATCAACTGGTTGGGGCTTTTAGGGCCAAGATGACGGCCTAGTAGTAGCAAAAGTTGAAGCTGCTCCAAGAATCCTCCCAAATCAAAGTCAACTGGTTAGGTGAGGGAACTGGGGAACTGAATGATCAGCTGTTCCACCCCTCCTTTTAATCTGAGAGATGAAGATATTGAGTAGGGAAAAGGAAGGGAACATAATAAGCATTTATATAAAGCCTACTAGGTGCCAGGCATTATGCTAAATACTCCTACAAATATTATCTCATCCTTACAATAAACTTGTAAATTGGGTGCCATTATTATTCCCATTTTACAGACAGGGAAACTGAGGCAAATTGCAGTTAAGTGACTTGCCCAAGGTCACACAGCTAGTTAAGATGAGGCCACATATGAACTCTAGTCTTCCAGACACCAAGCCCAGAGTTCCATCCATTGTGCCACTAGTGCTTCTAAGTAGAGAAATAAAGTAATTTTGTGAAAAAAGTAGCAAAACCAAGATTAAAAACCCACGTCTCCTAACCCATTCCAATGTTTTTTTATACAAAAATGTACGGCCTCTTACTCTATTGTGAAAGTCAGTGCTCAGCACATAGTAGGCATTTCACAAATGCTTAACAACAACAAAAACAACTAAAAAAACATTAAATTTACATAATATACTATCTAGAATTACACTTTTTGGAAGATTATAGGAAGGGATTAAAAGGATTGAAGGTATTTCTCCAACCCCTCCAAAAAAACACAATAAATCTTGTGGATTCTTCTTAAAGGAATCGGTCTGTAGTCGTGTCACAAACTCTAAAAATGAGAGGTCTCACAGGATCATCTCTGACATGAGACCACAGGCTCATTTTTAAGCATTCAAAATGCCTCACTTTTATTACCAACTCTTCAAGTGTGTTTATGTGAAAGAACACAGATGTTTACAAAGGTTCTAAAAAATAAACTGCAGACGTCACAGGACGTGAAGACATTAAAGCCTGACACTCCTAATTCCTCTTTACAACCAGTGCTGTGCTTAGCATGGAGTATAGATGGATTACAGAACTTCTTTTCATAAAAACCTCAGCAGCTAAGAACAGCAAACTCTATTACAATTAACAGCTCAGTCTTTATAGTTACACGGTCCCTATTAACAAGTTTATTTCCATATCACTCTCTTTCCTATCCTCGCTGGTTCCTGGCTTTATATCCCTTTCCAAAGGCATGCTAATGCCAGCTGCTGCCATCGTATGTGTCTTTACCTTCCTTTTTTTCAAAAATCTTCTGAATTCTTAAAAATATAATACACTCCCTTTAAGGTGAGTTTTTCCACAATAATTCACTAACAATTAGGAAAGCAAACATATTACCTGAGAAAAGACATGTATTCGTGTCTTTATGGTCTTGTGAGTACATGAGTACCCCCAATGTATATAATGTATATAATGATATATTTTCTTTCTTTTTAAAATTCAATTTTATTTAAAATTCAGAAGTCTATCTGTATGACCCAAGGCAATGTATAGCTAATACATTTTCTTTCTTTTTTAAATTCAATTTTATTTTCGGTTCAGAATTCTCCTTCTTCTTCTTCCTCCTACATGGCACATTTTCAAGATCTGTTGTCAGCAAATAATGACATACATTTATTGTATGCTTAATTCCTGCTATTTGTAGCACAGGCCTGTGTGTAGCCCCTGGAGTATGGACGTAAATTGTCAGAAATGGAAAAAAATCTTCTTTTTAGAGTCAGAGATACTGAGGGACACTGAAGACTATGGTTAGTCACCCCTTTAAAGAAGCAGCCTTCGGATGCCTAATCCATCCCATTGCAGAACTCAACATTGCCTGTGTTTCTTCAAATTATATACTCCTTATGATTTATCAATCAGTTCCTGTAGGGCAGTAGTTTTTTTATTTCTCTAGGAACTTCATGCCTTGTGTGTGTGCATATGATCAATAAATACATGTTGATGATGACATCATCCTTGAATTGACATGGAAGGAAATGTACGTGTTATGGGGGGGAGCAAAAAAAAGGGGGGGAGAGGGGGAAAAAGAAAGGAAAGAGAGAGGGAGAGGGAGAGAGAGAAGGGAAGAGGGAGGGAGAGAGAAAGAAAGGGAAAAAGAGAAAGGGGGAGAGGGAAAAAGAAGAGAAAAGGAGAGAAAGAAGGGGAGAGAGAAGAGAAAGAGAGGAGGGGAAGAGGGAGAGAGAGGGGGAAAGAGGGAGAGAAATAAAGGGAGAGGGGGTGGGAAGAGAGAGACATAGAGAGAGGGGTGGAGGGAGAGAGGAAAGGGAGGGAGAGAGAAAAGGAGAGAGAAAAGGAAAAAGGAGAGATAAGGAGAGAGGGAGAGGGAGAGAAAGGGGAAAAGAAGAGAAAGGGAGAGAGAAAGGGAAAAAGAAGAGAAAGGGAGAGAGAAAAGGAAAGTAAGGGAGAGAGATAATGGAGAGGGAGTGAAGACAGAAAGAGAGGGGGAGGGAAAGAGAGAGGGAAGGAGGGAGGAAGAGAGAAAGGGAAAAAGAAGAGAAAGGGAGAGAAAGAAGGGGAGAGAGAAGAGAAAGAGGAGAGGAAGAGGGAGAGGGAGGGAGAAAGAGAGAGAGAGAGATAAAGGAAGAGGGGGTGGGGAGAGAGAGACAGAGAGAAGGGTGGAGGGAGAAAGGAGAGGGAGGGAGAGAGAAAGGGAGAAAGAAGAGAAAAAGAGGGAGGAAGAGGAGAGGGAGAAAGAAGAGAGAAAAGGAAAAAGGAGAGAAAGGGAGAGAGAAGAGAAAAGAAGAAGGAGGGAGAGAGACAGAGGAGGGGAAGAGGGAGAAGGAGGAGGAAAGAGGGCGAGAAGAGAGAGGGAGAGAGACAGAAAGGGAGAAAGAAGAGAAAGAGAGAGGGAGGGAGAGGGAGAGACCGGCAGATATAGACAGAGAGTGAGAGAATGATTACCATGATATAACAATGGCTCCCGCCACGCACAAGTACTCTAAGCTGGAGCTCACCGTTTATATGCTGAGTGATCATTCTTCACACTGCATTTCATATTCTTCAATTCATCCAGCACAGCAAACATATTGATGAACTTGCCCAGGGTGATCAAATATGCTTCAGACACAAAGTCCTTCCTCCTCTCTGCATGGCACAAACGTCTCACTTCCCCACAGAAACGTTCAATAGCATTTCTCTGGAGAGAGACAATAACAAAGAGGAAAATTGTCAAGTTGATGGAATAATGTTTTTTGTATATTTACTATGATAAGCATTTGTTTTGGAATAATAAATCAACTAACAAGCATTTAGTAAGGACTCCTTATGTGCCAGGTACCATGCTAGGCTCTGGAAATACGGACAAAAATAAAACCTATCCTTCCTTGGGAACTTTACACTGCATCGAGGAAGGCAAAATGCACACCCACACACAATAAACGTATGCTAGTTTCAGAGGAACTGGAACTACAAATTGGGGGTATCAGGGAAGGTTGATGGCGTTTTGAATTGAAAAGAAAACTAAGAATTCCATGAGGTAAAGGCAAGAATGAAACACATCCTAGTGGACGGTCACAGAGGAATAGATGGTGCCAAGATTTCAAACTTTGGAGCCTGGAAGGATGCTGGTGCCTCTGGTATAACATATTAGACAATGTACTGCGTCTGGTAGGGAGGGCAGGAGAGAATCTGAATCCCAAAATGTCATATAACAATTGTCAAAAATTATTTCTACATATAATTGAAAAAAATTTAAAAAGATAAAAAAAATTGATGGCGCTTTCAATAAAAATAGCAAAAGTCAGAAAATTTGAAGGGAGAAATAAGAAGTTAAGTTTGGGACATTGAATTTGCCCTGCCTCCAGGGCATCCGTTTTGAAATGTCTAATAAGCAGCTGGTGATACGGAACTGAAGCTCAGGGGAAAGATTAGGGCTGAATAGACAACCCATGAGTCAATTGTACATACACTATAAGACTATTTATAAGTACTCAGCCCATAAAAAAAAAAAACCACTACCTTACGCCAATTAAAAATTTTTTGCCTTTCACAATAAATTCATGGCAAAAATCCTTGGGCAAAGAATACTTATCTAAATCAAATAATAAAAACAGGTCCCTTCTAGGTGAAAGGTTTCCACTTAAAAGAGAAAAAGGTTTTAAAGTGCTCTACCTGAAAAAGTGACAAGATATTTGGATTCTGCACCATGAGGAATAGTCCAAAAGGCAATGAGTTAGGAAATGAGAAGTTTCTCAGTGTAGAAACAAGAAGTGAGACACTGTATGCACGAAGTGAGCTATTCTGAAGAGGTAAGCAAAAACTTTCAAAAGTTGTCTAATATATACTGGTTTCCCCATTTTCCTAAGTCCCGTTAAGAAGTAAAGCTACTTGTTACTAACATATTTTCATCAGCCAAAGAGCTTGTGTTTGTATACATTTTTTTTTCTTAAACCCTTACCTTCCATCTTGGAATCAATAGTGTGTATTGGTTCCAAGGCAGAAAAGCAGTAAAGGGCTGGACAAAGGGGGTTAAGTGACTTTCCCAAGGTCACCAGCTGGGAAGTGTCTGAGGCCAGATTTGAACCCAAGACCTCCCATCTCTGGACCTGGCTCTCAATCCACTGAGCCATCTAGCTGCCCCCTTGTATACACTTTAAAAGGCAAATCTAGTAGGAATTATAAGTTTGCCAGCATTTCTGCATACACAATCCAATTGACTTATTTTTCTGTTATTTACCTGAAAGTACATAAAATTCATCAATTTGGTGACCTCTGGTTCCAGCACCTCCACAGTCTTCTCATAAATCTCTACTCTGTTTGGTTGTTCATTGCATTTGACCTGGAGAAAAATTGGTTATGACAGTTATTTTTTTATAAGAACTATTCCCTGGAATACCTTAATATTTAAATATATATCTGATTTTCTTAAGCATTACTTCCCCTTTATTCTCTTGACAATCCAACCACACTGGCTTACTTGCTATTTCTCACATAACATAGTACGTCTCCAATCTCTCTGCTTTTGCACTGGTGGGTACCCCAAGTTCCCTCCTTCTCTTTGCCATCCCTTTTCAGAATTCCTGCTTCCTTAAAGTTCAACTCAAGCATCAGGTCTTGCAAGAGACCTTTTCAGATTCCCCTTATTATAAATGCCTTCCTTTCTAAGGTTACCTTTTATCTATTTTATATATATCTTTTATTGCCTTTATACATGCTGTCACTTAGAATTTGTTAGTTTGGTTTCAATGAAACCTGACAAGATCTGTATAAACTGATGCAGAATGAAGCAAAAAGAACTAGGAAAACAATTTTTTTTAAATTTTATAATATTTTATTTGATCATTTCCATGCATTATTCATTAAAGACAAAGATCATTTTCTTTTCCTCCCCCTCGTATCACATGTGTTCTTGATTCGAACCCATTGCCATGTTGTTAGTATTTGCATTAGAGTGTTCGTTTAGAGTCTCTCCTCAGACATGTCCCCTCAGGAAAACAATTTCTACAACAGCAACACTGATCTTTGAAAAATTTAAGAACTCTGATCAATGTGACTAGACACTCCTAGTTAGTAGAAACCTCTCCTATTTGTTTAGATTTCTCTCTTTTGCCCTGAACTCTTTAGTATTTGGCTATTGAGCTCATTTTTCCCCTTTAATTTTCTTCCATGAAAATGCTTCTCTACCAGAGTCTTGCCATATGGTTTTATCCCTTCATACCCTACTGAGCTTGTGCTTAAATCTAATCTAGAGCTACTGCTACATAATTATTTTAAATACACGGTCATCTATGCCCAAAGGGCTATAAAACGATGCATACCCTTTGATCCTGTAATACTACTGACTGGGTCTGTGTCCCAAAGAGATAATAAAAAAGGGAAAAGGACGTGTTTGTACAAAAATATTTATAGCTGTTCTTTTTGTGCCAGCAAAGAATGGGAAATTGAAGAGCTGTCCATCATTGAGGAACGGCTGGACAAATTGTGGCATGTGATGGTGATGGAATACTATTGTGCTCTAAGGAATGATGAACAGAAAAATCTGGAAAGAGCTACATGAACTGATATAGAGTGAAATAAGCAGAACCGGGAGAAAATTATACATAATAACAACAATACTGCCCAATGATCATTTGTGTGGCAATAAAATGATCTGGAAAAATGCTGAAGGACTCATGATGGGGAATGCTATCCACCTCCAAAGAACTGTTAAAGAGTCGGATGGATGCGAATCAAAGCAGACTATCTTTCACACCAGTGCATTCATGCTTTGATTCGGTTTTGTGTCCGTGTGCTCTTACTATAAGGACCAATATGCAATTGTGTCTTGCATGATAATAAAAATAAATATAACATTAAAAACAAATAAATGAATAAATGCAAGTTCAGCAGCCATTAGTTACCTTGTATGATGGATGAAGCAGAGACCTTGGATAGAGCTGGAAGAAAGAGATACAAAGTCTATAGGAACTGGGACATTTAAATTTTTCTTTACCTGAGGAATGGCCCTGGAGCAGCTTCTCCAGGTGTACAGCATGACCGCATATTCTTGACCTTCTTCCAACATCTCATTCTACAATTAGAGACAAGGGAAAGCTTTGGCAAGAAATCCCAAAATGAAGAGGAATGGGTAATTAAAAAAAAATTAACGTATAGAAATAAGTGAGTCTTTCTTTTAACTAAACTGAAACTCTTATTTGATGAAACCAACTCCTCTTAAGAGGCCTCAATACAGAGACCCAAAAGGCATATATGTCAAAATCTAACAGATGGGTTAGTTTCAGAAGCCAAAATGGCTTGGTAGGTTAAACATATATGTGGATATGTAACATGGCAAATAATATAACTATTTATATAGTTATAATTATATATTAAATACATATATGATTATAATTATATTTTAATTATATATTAAATTATTATATTTTGTGTATTATTATATAATTATACATTATATATTTATTTTATATAATTATACATTTATAATTATATATTAAAACTAAATTGGACTGATTTACTTTTTTTGTCATCAAATCCTGCCTCCATCTAGAGAAGGACACATCCAGCCTTCCCTTCAATCTTTTGATTTCAGCAAGCTTCTCCTATAGCTCGAGCACCTACTTAGATGAAAATGAAGATACCACTAGATTACTAAATGGAATGACAGCCTCTGGCGCGCAGGGAAACCTTCTACCTCCTATCATTCTAGGACAAACTCTTGCTAACTCCACTAAATAAGGTTTTAACCAAGGCAGAGCTCAGTTTTGAAGCAGAACGGATAAATCAAAATAAAAGCTGCTTTGTACAACAATGGATTTTCATTATTTGACTTCCAAAGAAACATACATTTACATCTAAGTAATACCTATAAACTTAACTAGTTAAGTTAAACAAACAAAAAACAAACCTGGCCCTTGCTTTATAAGGAAAGGAGACAGATACTGAAAACAAAAATAAAACCTGGCTTTCCACCAGGATAACAAGAGAAAAAAGCACGAAGTATTTGGGTCACTTGAAGAAGATAGGAATAAAGTGAATGAGAGAACTAATTATAAGTCTATTCTTCTCATTATGTAGTTTTCTTCTTGGTGAAAATGATATCAATTTTCTTTAAGTCCCTTTTTTCCTAATCACCCATCAATAGAAATAATACCCCAAAAAATGGGGAGAAGGAGAAAGGTAACTTTCAAAAATCCATTATTCACTATTTAGATTTTCTATTGCAAGAGGTAAATAAATATACACAGATAAATTACCATGCTAGAATGGACTGTTGCTTGTTCGATGTATCTTGCAATGCCTGTGACAAATGCATTTCTGTCTTCAAAGTTAGTGTTGAAGTTTGGCTGAGAAGAAAAAGCAATTAGAGCTTTAGGAGGAAAATGATAGATTTATTTAAAATAGCATTATTGCTATCATTAATTGTAATTACTTTTTGCTTTTGATTCACAAAACATCATAATAATATTTCCATAGTGTGAGATCTTCATTTTACGGACAAAAAAACTGAGATGGAAGTTAAAAAGGCTTGTATCCAAACAACCTGGAACCCAGAATTACTCTTCCAAATTCAGTATTTTTTACCATAATTTACTGTTGTTTAGTTGTTTTTCAGTCACGTCTGATTCTTCATGACCCCATTTTGGAGTTTTCTTAGCAAAGATACTGGAGTGTTTTGCCATTTCCTTCTCCAAATCATTTTACAGATGAGGAAACTGAGGCAAACAGGGTTCAGAAACTTGCCCAGGGTCATACAACTAGTAAGTATCGGAGACAAGATTTGAAATGAAGATAAGCCTTCCCAAATCTACCCAGTACTCTTTCCACTGTGCCACCTGACTGCCCCATCTCTACCCTGGTGCCTCATATATATTAATTGTCCAAGCTCTATAACAATTTATCAATCACTTACCTGATAGAGCAAAGAGGATGGTGGGGGCTCGATACAGGGTTGCTGGTCTGGCAGTGGCAACTCCTCCAGGAGGTCCACGTTGGACAGAGCATCTTCCAGGGTCACTTGGGCAGTCATCTTGATCCTGAAACACAGCCCCAAAAATGAAACACATTGTTAGCAAATCAAGTAATCCCGATACCCTAACTCTTACTGCTCTTCAGTCTTGGCACCAATAGTATCGATTCTAAAACAGAAGGCAAGGGTTACTAAACAAGCAAAAAAACAACTGGAAAAAATTCAACACAGTAACCATTTCTCACAATGTATACAACATTCTGAAATAAGTCTTCAGCCTTTGTGAGGCTAAATATCCGTTTTCTAGGACCTTCACTGATTTTTTTTTCAATTTACAAGAATTAACTTTCTTTCCTTTCCCAAATGGAAAAAGCAAAACTCTTGTAGCAAATATGCACATATGAATACAGTGCCAGGTTGGAGTTGGGAAGATGTAGATTCAAATATGGCTTTAGATACTTTTTAGCTGTGTGAACCTGGGCAAGTCACTTAACTCCAATTGCCTTTCTGGCTTAGAATTGATACTAAGACAGAAGGTAAAGGTTTTTTAGAAGATGCATCATAAAAGTGAACTGAATTTCCACACCAGTCATTTCCGAATATATGTTTCATTCTGGATTTCCATCACTGGTTAATCGATTGTAGACAATTCTATTTCCTTCTTAGGATGTTTCCATTTTCATCATCATAGTCTATGTAAATTTTCTCTTGATTATGCTTATTTTATTCTGTCCTTTTTTTTTCTTTATTCTGTCCCTATTTATTCTGTCCCATTCATTCAGATTTTCCCAGGTTCCCATGAATTTCTGATTTTTTTCATTTCTCAGGAAAAGGATAGGAAATGGATCTGTGATTTCATTGTATAGGAAAATCTCTGGATAAGGAAAATCCTGCTACGCATGTGGGTCAGAACCTTCTCTGTAAATTATGGGCCCAGAGAGCTATCCAATGCATGCAAAATTAAATATAGGGTCACCCAGTGAGCATACTCCTAAAGCCGAACCCAGGTCCTCCTAGTTCTAGGGCTATCCAGGAGGGAGAGCACAACTGGAGTTACATGTACTGTCATGTTTAAGCATCTGTCAATGAGCACTTAGGAATCTCCTACATTTAGGAAGTTCTGCCCCCTCTCTTTCACCTCTTCCTTTCCCAAACTCTGCAGGAGACCCTTGCCTATTGCACCTTTTGATAATGACTATGCCTTTGAGATTACTTCCTGTCTACTCTTCCCCCCCTCTTTTAAATAATTATTTAATTTTTAAAATTTTCTATTCCAAATTTTAAAAACAAGCATTTCCATATACAAAGACTATACACAAATGAAGTCAGAAAAACTCTCCTATGTTTAGCTTACTTCATATCTATAGAGTAAGTGCCCTCCACAGGTCCCAGCCCCTCCGTTACTCTCTCAGCATCACAGAAGATATTGTCAGGGCCATCAACATGTCCATCTAAATTAAGTCTTTCACACATGTAAAACCCAGTGGAATTACACGTCAGCTACGGGAGGGGACTGAGGGAAGGGGAGGGAAAGAACATGAGTCTTGTAATCATACAAAAATATTCTAAATTAATTTATTAAATAAAATTAAATATTAAATATTTTTTAAATAATAAATTAAGTCTTTCGTGTTTCACCTTTCTGTTCCCTTTCTGGAGGTAGCATTCATGGTTTCTTCTACCAGCATTAATTCTGTGGCGGTATATAATGTTTTTCTGGGTATACTCAGTTCACTGTTTGTTATGGCAAAGTTCTAAGTTTTTACACAATCATCCTGCTCATCATTTCTTGTGGCACACTAATATTCTATCACATGTCTCATCTATCCTTTATATAGTTTCCATTTACCTCATTATTTTAATAACAAATTCCTTTAGGGTCAAGCCTATTTTTGCCATTCTTTCTATCCCCAGAACTTGGCAAATAGTAAATGCTTAATAAAAGCTTGTTGACTGAGCGACTTTTAAAAAAATCTTTTGTGAAGCAAAACACACGACATCACTTATTACATGTATATATGGGTATGTGACTTGGGGGTTAGGCCTAAAAAAATCACTCTAGAGCAAAAAATGAATAATATGGAAATAGGTATCAAGTGGCAACATTTGTACAATCCAGTGGAATTGCTTGTCAGTGCTGGGAGGGGGGAGGGAAAGAAAATGAATCATGTAAACACAGAAAAATGTCTTCTAAAAAAATATATATTTTTAAAATCGTTTGGAGTGCTTAGCAAGATCCTAGCAAAAGGCAAAGCGAAGCTCTGTTTAAATAACTGTCCCAGAATTCCTAGGAAGAACAGCCCAATTTGGAGAGCCCATCTGGAAAAGAAGGGAGCAGTGCTATTCTGGGGTTGGGACATGATTCAGAGATCCCAAGAACAAACTGGTGCCATCTTTTTAGAAGCCAGAATTCAATCTCATTCATGTAAACTTATAACTTAGTGGAAGATTTAACCTCCCTTCCTGGGCCAGCAACTCTGATCAATAGAAATATGTATGTATACAATGATTCTACACATTGTAATATAATTTACAGTAATGTGAGATTTCCTACAAAACCTGTTATTTACCTTTTGTTAACTTATCTGATATTTTCTTATATTTTTCAGGGGTAATTGTAAAATGTAATTAAAATTGTTTTAAACCAAAAAAAAAAAAAAGAAAGAAATATGTATGTATATACATACACACACATCTGATAAATAGAAATAGATATGTTTATTTCAATGAATGTGTAATTCGATGTTAATTCAATAAACGTGTAAAGGAAACATCTATTTCACGGTTTAGGAATGCATTTGTATGCATGAACACATACACAAATTATAAAATAGAAGTACAGTATAAAATCTATTTATGTCTATAGCATCCATTCGGTAAAAATGTAGGAAGACAATAACATGGAAATCTATGCCGTCTCTTGCTTCTACTGCTCAGCAAAAGTTTTCCTATTTTAGACTAGATTCAGAAATCATTTTCAAGCTTCATGAGACATAGTTAGAAGCCATCACTCCACTCAGGGTCAAAAGAGGTTTGTATGCTAAAGGAATGTTGTAGTGGCTGACAAATGCATGCACTGCAGCAATTATATTTATCAGCAAGAGGGATAATACTGGGACACGTAAAAACGAATAACTCCACAGACCTCTGCTGATTCCAAAACGTTTTAAAGAGAAAAATTACAATTCTAAAAGGAAAATTAATCTTTAGGAGAAATAAATTGCCTCTTTGGAACATCGAAATAGCCAAGAAATCAAAATGCCCCAGCGGGACACTGCTCAACCCCTAGAACATTACTTTATGTACATGGTATGAACCCCCAAAAGATGCATCAGCACATTTTCTAGTGCTGCATGTAAATCACTAGTTTTCAGATCAGAATTAACTAAAGGAGGGGTAGGTGGGTAGAGTATATCTCAGAACCACAAAGTTTACAAGATTAAATCACAGCCTAACAACCTAAAGCATGAAAAACTTTGAGTGAATTAAAAACTGGTTAGTGGTAAAAGCCACAAACTTTCAGTTTTTAACATCCTCCGCATCTTTGCAATCACAGGGGCAATTTTTCTGTAATTCTTACAATTTCTGTAATTTCTTAATTCCATCAAATGGATACTTGGATGCTCTTAGACAGCATGAATGCTTTCCTTAACCATCTTGCTTCTCCTTGCTCTAAGGCAAGATGCAGGCAATGAATGACAAAAGAGGCAAATCTCACAGTTCAGCAAATACTGTTAATGGAAGCATTCCTCATTTTACCTAAACAGAAACATTTCTCAATGGCATGCCACTGAACAAGGTACATGAAGTTATAGTTTAAATTTATTAATGGAGCTTGCCAATTAGTCACACTAATAATAATGATGCTCCTTCCCCTCTCAACTTTTTAAGCAGGGTGCGTCCCTCCATATTTTACAGAACTTTTCAGTTTTTCACTCAAACCAATTTTCTTCCATTATCAAACATTTAAGACAAAAACAAAAGAACAGTCATGAGGATTCCCTCTCATTTTATCCTTCTCCCCCTCCTATACTCATATTTTTAAAGCTTTTTCTGTTGCATCTTTTAAAAGTATGATTTCCTTCCAAAAGAAAACATATGATTTATCACTCCCTTAGATGGGTATATGATTTGGGATTTTGGTTTTAAAAGATTATTACATATGGAAATAGGATTTGAGTGATAATATATATATATAACCCAGTGAAATTGCTTGTCAACTCCAGGAGTGGGGAAGGAAGAGAGGAGGGAGACAGAAATCATGTAACCATGGAAAAAGATTTTTAAAACAAAATTAAAAAAGAAGACCAAAAAAAGAACCTGAAAAAAATAAAAGTACAATTTCTTCAGTTATTCTTTATGCTGTTAATAAAAAATAAAAATAAATTTAAAATAAAATACCTGCCCTAGTCCCTTGATCCTTCAGGTTTAATTATGTTGTAGCATTATTTAAAATATTTCCTATCCTAAGAGTAGACTTTTTTATAAACAAGGTGGAATATGGTGGAAAGGGCACCAGATTTAGATGGAGTCAGAAGGCTGGGCTTCAAATGCTGGCTCTGCTATTTACCAGCTATATGACCTCAAACAAGTCCTGTTTGGGTTTCAGTTTCTCATCTCAAAAATGAGGGAGGGATGGGGGACAGCTAGGCTCAGTGTACTGAGAGCCAGGGCTAGAGACAGATGGTCTTGGGTTCAAATTTGATCTTAGACACTTCTTAGCTGTATGACCCTTCACAAGTCACTTGATCCCTACTGCCTAGCTCTTGCCCCCTCTCTGGCCTTGTAATCAATATAAAGTATTGATTCTAAGAGGGGAGGGAAGGGTTTGTTTGTTTTTTTAATAGGGGTGGATCATAGTATTAATGTCTTTTACAGATCTAATTCTAGACTTCTATATATGTAATGAAATATTGAGGGAAATAAATGAAATATGTTCACAAGCACTAGCAATCAAAGGAAAAAGTAGAAGAGTGAAGAAGAAAAAATTCCCCAAATTTCAGGGTATTTTCATATTAAATGTAATCAGCCTGTGCAATACAAAAGAAAAAGAGAATGTATTTGGGTGGTCTAAAATATCTTTAACGTAATTTCACTGCAAAAACATGTTTCTCCCAACCCAAGCACCTGTTCTAAAATGAAAGTCCATCTGCTGAAGGCCATTAGTGACTTTCATATATTTTCCTACTTCAACATGCAGATGGCTGCTTTGAACATCAACTGTAAATGCAAAACAGGGCACAAATATATTTAAATATTTGCACTCTGAGCTTCAAGAGAGGGAAGTGTTGCAAAGGAGGAATTGGGGTTTTTTTAGTTAGAGTGTGATGCTTATTTTAAGAAAATATCCATTTCATTTCCATGCCTCGGCATCTTTTCCTCCTGAATTCACCACAAAACCAAGATGTGAATAAGGAAGAAGAATCTTCCTGTTTAGGTGAATGTGTTTGTTGATTCTGTCATTCATTTCCTTTCTATCGGTTGATAATAAGTTAAGAGGTACAGAAACTAGACTGCAGTGAGATCAACACAATCAGTTCTTAGTTGTTTGGGTTTTTTGGACCCACTTTGGCAGCTTGGTTAAAAAAAAAACTAAAACCCTTTTTCTGTCTTAGAATCAATACTGTGTATTAGAGACCCCTTTCACAAACTTAGAATATTTGTAAATAATGGAAGGAAACTCTAAATTTCAGCAAGAGTTAGTAAAAATAATGTTAATTTTCTCCATCTAATTTCATGTAACCTGCCAGGGGTCAGAAGAACATAGCTTAAGAACCTTTGGTATAGGACAGCTTGAAAAGTTTTGTCATCTGGAAGAAAAAAGTATTACCTAGTTAGAAATTATGACATTCACAAATGGAAAAAAACACCAAATTGTCTCTAATAAAAGATGAATTTTTAAAAATACAAACTGGGGTCTCTGAATTATGTAATGGTTAGCATTAAATAAGTAGTCTATTTGACATTTAAGGCCTCAGTTTCCTACTGTCTGTAAGATAAAAAGCAGACTTAACCCCATCCAAGGATTGGAGTATTTATAAGTTTCTATATACTATGTGCCAGACACTCACAATACACAAATATTAACTAAAGAAATAAAAAAGGCCACTTTGCTAACATTATCTCACTTGACCAATCCAACTTTAATATTCTAGGACTCGACAAAGAAGATAATTAGGAAAACATAAAAAATATGAAAGGACCCTAATTCTCAGGATAGCAACAGCACATAAATAATCAGGTACATTCAAGATAACATAGCGTAAAAGGAAGGCACTGTGGAAAGGACTCTGAAGTTAAGGTCAAAGGACCAGGTTTTGGACCCTTTATGTGCAGATGTAGGAGAGAAAATAGCAATAAAAAGTAATTTTTAAAAAATGTTAAGAGATTAGTTTTAAGTTTTAATTTCCATGATAGTTATCAATACACACACACACACACACACAACACCTAGGATAGAATTGATCGCATCCTTCTTTGGCTTTTTTGTTCTGTTTTTTACAGAAAAGTGGTATGATTAGCTGTGTGACTGGTGATTAAAGAGTAAAAGCAGCATACATCTAGCTTGTCTAAGTCTGCAGCCTTTCCTTTGGCCTGCCCCAAACATCCGAAGGGAGCCAACTTTTGTCTCCATGACAACAGATGGGGGAAACTGGCTCTTTTGTGACTACACTGAGAGCAGGGCTTCCAAGTCAAAGGTTGTTCCAGGGCCTGAGAGGCTCCACGGTGGCCCTGAAGTGTGGCTGGACACAGAGAAAGCCACTGATAATCATGTAAAAATTAAGAAACCCAAGATTTCAGCATTACATAGACAGTAAATACATCAGGACTTCAGCTTTCTGTTTTTGCTTTTTTAAACCCTTCTGTCTTAGAACTAATAAATACTGTGTATTGGTTCCAAGGCAGAAGAGCAGTAGGGTCTAGGCAATGAGGGTTAACTGACTTGTCCAGGGTCACTCAGCTAGGAAGTATCTGAGGCCAGATTTAATAATAATTATATATATATAATTTTTTAAAAATCCAGGATCTATTGTCTCTAAGCCTGGCTCTCTAGAGTTGCCTCCTGGGCTTAAAATTTTTAAAAATCTGAATTGGTCTCACTAAAATTAAAAAAACAAAGGCAATTAAAACATTAAATTAAATGTGTTCTTTAAAACAAATTTGTTCATTCAATAAACATTAAGTGCATATAGTATACCAAGCAGTCCAGGCACGAAAATGACCCTACCCACTTAAGAATTTCTAAATGAATGAGAAAAAAATAAATTTTATACAAATGGCATTGACTTTTGAGTACCTTTTGCATATGTGGCATCTTGGAAAAAAAAAAGGTTTCTAAATGAATCATGGAAACATGGAAAAATATTTTTTGCACTTAATATTTAATTTTTGTTTTTTCTTAATTACACATAAACAAATATTTTTAACATTTTTTAATTTTAATTTAATTTAATTTTTATTTTAACATTTAACATTTGCTTTTATAAAATTCTGAATTCCATATTCTCTCCCTTCCTGCTCGCTTCTTTGAGAAGGCAAGCAATTTGTTATAGATTATACATGTGCCGTCATGAAAAACATTTCATGGAAAAATATTTTAAAATAAATAAATAAAATGTTTTAAAGTTTCCTGAAGCCTTGTCCCCATTGATCCTGGTATCATGACTAGAAGATGCGTTCCTTGAAGGCAAGGGCTATTTTTGCCTTCTTTTATGATCTCCTCTGGGCTTAATTCAAAGGGAGCTTAATAATCCTCCCGGGTTTGGTGCCCAGAAATGAACACAGTACTCTAGAGAGACAACAAAGGCTTTACGAAGGAATCGAGGATTGAAGAAGCAGGAATGATGCACTTGCCAAGGGTAAGTCACCATGGCAAATGCCTGAGATAAGAGAGGGAGACAACCATTACTCTCCAGCAGCATACAGAGGGAGTCTCAAGGATGGCAAGCCCGACCCAAATGCCAGGAAACAACTGGTTTGTCACTAACCATGGGAGAGCTCTGGCAAGTCACCTTATTTCAGTTTATGTACTCAGTGCTGTACTCATCAAAATTCCCCAAAAATATTTTATATGACTAGAACAATAATAAAATTCTTATAAAAGAACAAAACGTCAAGAATTTCAAGGGTAGGGGGCAGCTGGGTAGCTCAGAGAGCCAGGCCTAGAGATGGGAGGTCCTAGGTTCAAATCTATCCTCAGACACTTCCCAGCTGTGTGACCCTGGGCAAGTCACTTGACCCCCATTGCCTAGCCCTGACCACTCTTCTGCCTTGGAGCCAATACACAGTATTGACTCCAAGATGGAAGGTAAGGGTTTAAAAAAAAAGAATTTCAAGGGTAATGATGCAAAAAATTGAGAAGGCAAGGGATTCCAATACTACCTGTTTTCCAACTACACCATGAAACAGTAATATATTTCAATAGTATTTAATATTAATTTTTATATTATAATAAATAATTAAATATTAAATAATTTGGCATTGGTTTAAAAAAGGGAGGCAGTGAGGGGGTTGGTGGCTTAGGGGGTACAGTGCCAGGCCTGGAGATGGGAGGTCTTGGGTTCAAATTTGACCTCAGACACTTCCTAATTATAACCCTGGGCAAGTCACTTAACAACCCTACCCCACCAAAAAACCTTACTACTCTTGCTGTCTTGGAACTGTTACTTAGTATCAATTCTAAGACAGAAGGTAAGGGTTGGGTTTGGTTTGATTTTTAAAGGAATAGACATTATTTCAAGGGATTAAATACAGAATATACAGAAGCAAACAAAAACATTGGCAGAATATATGATAAAACCAAAGTTTGGGTTAAAGAAGTCACCATTTGAAAAAAAATCTATGAAAATAGAAAGCAATACGGCATAAGTGAGGTTTAGGCCAATTCTTCAAACATGCCATGATAAGCTCCAAATGGGCACATAACCTTGATATAAAAATTATATCTGAAACAAAATGAGAGCAAGAAAAAAATTCCCTCTCATATTTATGAAAAGAGTTCATGATGGAGAAAAGAAGACATAAGGGGAAAAAAAGGTCAGTTTTTATTATATAAAATTTAAGTTTTCTTCACAAATAAATCTAATGTATAGGTGGTAAAAATTAGTGAGGAAAAGAGGCTACTGAGGGGGAAAAATGTTGAAACAAGTTTCTCTTGATAAAAAGTGTCATCTCTAAGATACATATGGAATTAATTCAAATATGTAAGAATGGATTCAAATGTATAAATATTCTAATAGATAAATGGTCAAAATATAGAAATAAATATTTTTTAAATGAAGAAACCAAAAGTCTCAACAAATATGGAAAAAACTCTAAATCGCTATTATAGAAGTGAAAATTAAAGCCAATTGGAGGGTCTTCACCTAGCAGAATGGCAAAGATGAAGAATGAAGAAAATGACAAATATTGGAAGGGCTAGAAGAAAACAAGCGCTCCAGTGTACTGTTGATAGAACTGAAATTGGTCTCGTCATTCTAGGAAGAAATTTGGAACGATGCCCAGAAAATTACTAAACTATACATACCCTTTGACTCACTTATACCACGGCTAGGCTTATACTCCCCTCCTCACACCACCCCCACCCCCACCAAAAAAAAAAAAGGGTCACATAAAAATATTTATAGTTCTTTTTGTGGTAGCGAAAAACTGGAAATGAAAAGCATGTCTTCCTATTAGAAAAGAAGTAAACAAATTGTGGTATGTGAATGTAAAGGAATATTACTGTATCAGAAGTGATGAAATAGTTTGTGTCAGAGGAAACTAGAAAGAACTTTATAAACCAATGGAAAGTGATCAGAACAATGTATTCAAAGATAATATGATAGAGAAAAACAACTTTATGGATGGATTTTTTTCCACTAATATGCTCAAATTAGGATAAGCAGAACTGGTTATTAATTTTATTAAAAAATCTTTACCTTTCACCCTGGAATCAATACTGTGCGTTGGTTTGGAGGCAAAAAAGGAATTAGGGCTTGACAATGCGGGTTAAGTAACTTGCCCAGGGTCACACAGCTAGGAATTGTCAGACCAAATTTGAACCCAGGACCTTTCATCTTTATTGCTTATCATTTAAAAAAATGAAATATTAGATTTCTCACGAGTAGAAAATGGTAAGGAACTTAGAAAAACTTTGAAAGTGCTGCAAAAAGTATAAGATTTGGGGACAACTGGGTTGCTCAGTGGATGGGGAATCAGGCTGAGAGCTGGTTCAAATATGACCTCACATTTCCTAGTTGTGTGACCCTGGGCACTTAACCTTCATTGGCAAACCCTTACCACTCTGCCTTAGAACCAAAACATAGTATTGATTCTAAGATAGAAGGCCAGAGAAGGAGAGGGAGAGTGGAAGAGAGGGGGAGGGGGGAAAGGGAAAGAGGGGGAAAAGAGGGGGCAGAGGAAGAGAAAAGGGAGAGAGCGTGGGAGAGGGAAAGAGGTGGAGGGGGGGGGGGGGGAGAGAGAGAGAGAGAGAGAGAGAGAGAGAGAGAGAGAGAGAGAGAGAGAGAGAGAGAGAGAGAGAGAGAGAGAGAGAGAGAGAGAGAGAGAGAGAACTGGCCCCTTCCTTCTTCCAAAACAACTGGGTCCTTGGGCTCTTATTGATGAATTTTCACTTTATTGGGTCTGATCCCAGTCTCACCATGTGTGCATGCCCTGGAGGGAATCTTAGGAGGCCTCTTGGCCCAACTCTCCCATTTTAGAAATTAGAAACAACAAAAGAGGTTGAGAGACTTGTGTCTACAGTCATATGAGTTGTTAGTAATTAGGGAGGAATTTGAATACAGTTCCTGGGACTCCAAATCCATATTTTAAAAAACCCTTCTTTCAATCTCAGAATGGAAGTTAAGTATCCATTTCAAAGCAGAAGAGCAATAAGTACTGGGCAGTTGAGGTTAAGTGACTTGCCCTATCCACTGAGCTATACCTAGCTACTCCCAAATGCACTTTTATCTTGCTGCCTTCTGACCTCCAAATAAAGATCCAGATACATTTAAGATCCATGAGAAAAAACAGAGGGACTGAGCCAACTCTTTGGCTGATGGGCCTTCATATTTAATTCCTCAAGAGCTTCTAGCACCCAGATTACAAAGCAGTGTGTTAGCTAAGGGCTGTCAGACAACTGTCATAAAATACAACCACCATTATTACAGGCTTCAAACAAAATGCAGTGAATCACAGGACCTAACTTCCTGAAAAAGAAAGAATGCCCAATGTGCTCTTTCATGGTCTGACCTCTTTTTCCCCTGAGCAAGCTCCATAAACCAGGAGGGTAGGTCACTTTGGGTGGAGGGGAGGATGATCATTTCCATTCATTTGTCAGTTCTTTTAACTAGTAATAATGGACAAAGACCTTTTATTTCTATCTAACCAAAACACATTGTTAAAGCACTTAATGGTCATTACTCTGGGGACAAGCAAGATTTTTTAAAAAATAAAAATTTTTAAACCTAACACAATCCTAATCTTCAATCAGCTGATATAGGAGCTGCCAAAGGTATGGGGAAAAGTGCCAACGGGAGAGGATGGGAAGAAAGGGAAGGAAAGGAAAGGGGAAGGAAGGAGGGAAGGAGGGAGGGAGGGAGGGAGGTTGGGAGGGAGGTTGAGGGGGAGGTTGGGAAGGATGGAGGGAGGGAAGGACAGAGGGAGGGAGGGAGGGAGGGAGGGAGGGAGGGAGGGAGGGAGGGAGGGAGGGAGGGAGGGAGGGAGGGAGGGAGGAAGGAAGGAAGGAAGGAAGGAAGGAAGGAAGGAAGGAAGGAAGGAAGGAAGGAAGGAAGGAAGGAAGGAAGGAAGGAAGGAAGGAAGGAAGGAAGGAAGGAAGGAAGGAAGGAAGGAAGGAAGGAAGGAAGGAAGGAAGGAAGGAAGGAAATCAAGCTACCAAAGGTTGAGCTTTGCAGAACTATTACAGAGAGGCAAAAGACCAGTTCAGCTGGAAAAGAAACTGGATGACTCAGCAGAAGGGATCCTCCATAAGATGGGAGGTGGGAGAAGCACTGAAACAGAAGCATTTGGTGAAGCAGATAGGAGGGGATAAAATTTCTTTAGGTCCAGGGCAGAGAACAAAAATACACCCACACAGGAATCAACCTCACAAATGGGTCAGTTCTGCAAGTCTCTGTTCCCCGTGGTGGAATATGCCTACTGCACCATCCCCGCCTACCCCAGCGGCCAGATCGGCTTCATGTTCTGCAGCAAGACCCCCCCCCCCCCTCCCCAGCACTAACTTCTGGGAGCCGGTGCCGCAGCTAACGCAGGAGCAAGTAAAGAAGATGAGCCTCAAACACTACAACTCGGACATCCACCATGTAGCCTTCATGCTGCCCAAGTTTGCCCGAAAGGCCCTGAGTGATGTGTGAGGAGACCAGGACGCCCACCTGCACCACAGCATCCATTAGGTCTCACCTAACTTTCTAGCCTTATCTCACATTCTTTCCCCTATTATACATCCAGCGGACCAACTCTACTAGTCCCTCTCAATTTCCAGTTTTCCCCTTCTCCAAGCCACAGCTGGCCCTTTTCTCTGAATTGCCTGCTCCCACTTTTATTCTTAACACCTCTTCTGGAAAGTCCATTCCAGCTCTCCCACTGTTGAATGAGAAACATTTTGGACTCCTCTTGGGCATTTATTTCTCCTGGTCTCAAAGTGCTTTGCAAACCTTTTTGCTGCTCTTTAATTCATTTCAGTCCTGTTGTTCCAGTTCCTGACCCAATTTGGGTTTGTTTTTTCACCAAGATACTGAAGTGGTTTGCCATTTCCTTCTCCAGTTCAGCTTAAAGATAAGGAAACGGAGGCAAACAAAGTTCAGTGACTTTTGCCCAGGGTCACACAGTTATTAAGTGTCTGAGGCCAGATTTGAACTCACAAAGGTGAGTCCTTATGACTTCAAACACCAGTACTCCTCTATCCACCGCAATAAATGCTAGTCTTCATTTTTCTCCATACACGTGGTATGTTCCATGGCCCCTCACCATTGCCTCTTTCCTCAGTGTCCTTTCCTCAGCACAATACACAGAGTTCAGAATTTCAAGGATCATGATTTCTCCTCTATTCATTCTCCTCTATCCTTAAAACCAACAAAGTGCTAGATAGATGAGCAGACAGAGAGACAGCTGGTTAAAAAGACAAAATGCTTATTATGTGCAGGCTCTGGGCTCAGAGATAAGAGATACAAATAAAAGACAGACACACCATGTCCTCACAAAGCTTGCATTCCCATGAAAGAAGACAGAGCTGAAAGGGAGATGAGGAAATGAGAAATATGGTACCACGAGGTCCAGTTGGTTGGGAAGTGATTTAAGAGCGGGGATCTTTTTTTTCCCCCCATTTCTTTTCTTTGTAGCTCCCACACTAAGCACAATGCGTGGCATGTGGTGTTTGTGGACTTGAGTAGAATTGGAGTACTTTGCTTTCTTCATTCCTTCATTGGATCACAGAACAAGAGTCTGTGACTCACCATCCTTGCACCCAGGCAACTATTCGCAACTGTTCAGCACTGCAGTTTGTTGTCAAGTGCTTTCTTCATATACATCCTGTGAGATAAGCCATACCTATGATTATCCTCATTTTACAGAAGAGAAAACTCTCAGAAGGGCCAAGCCACTTGGCTCAAGATCACATCAAGCAAAATGGCACCCCTGACAAGATTCCAGGCCAATAGCAGTTCATCTCATCTACTTAGTTTCAGTTCACCAGTCAACATTTTTACTTTATGAACTGTTCTTGTTCCTAAATCTATCCTATATCTTTAGCCCCAGGGACAATCAGAAGTAACATCTAAAGGATTTTTGGACTGTTCATGTATATAATCTCTACACATTAAGGTCTCCCCCCTTAGCACAGAAGCTCCTTGAAGGCAATTTTTTTCACTTTTGTCTTTGTATTCGTCGTGGTTCATACGTACTATTAATGCTTTTTGATTGATTAATGAATGTGTCTAATTTTAGGTGAGCAGGAAAAAAGGAAGGCTAAAGACCTTTCTAAAACGGTAGATAGAGGCTTCAGTTCCTTTTTCTGGCTCCTGAGGGGCAAAAGGGGAGGAAGGGGGAGACAATGGAAAGTGGCAGGTGAAGTTGGGTCAGACATTTATTTTTTGGGTACAATAGCTATAGCCTGAAAGACTGAGTCCCAATTTCTTTACCTATAAAATAAGGGCATTGGATAAGATGGTCTCTTAATTTTCTTTTGGCTCTACAATTCTGTGTTCTATATTTTCAGAAATATTTTAATTTAAACAATCTTTTCTGAGGCATGTTTCAGTCATTCACATTGTTAATATTGCAAATCAAGATTAGGCTTTAATGAAACATATTAGCTTTGAGACTATAAATATTAATACATGTAATTAATGAATCTAACATTTTTCTTCCAATAATCCAAATTTGGCAACAGGATCCAATCACAGCTGCTAGAAAGGCAGTCTCCGGCTTAAGTACCTTATTCTGATAAAGGGAAGCAAGGAAGAACAAATTTGGGTGCTAAGCAGAAACACAATTAGATAACAGACTAGGGAAGTAAAAGCTATGAGGAATAGAAAGTACCAGCTTGTCTAAACTCGAAGAATAGATGAGAAGGAAGTGCTGCTGACGGTCATTGGAAAGTAGAAAACAAGAAATGTCCTGGCAGGCTGAAAAGATTTCTATCTTCTCCTGGTTAAGCTTTATATAGAAATAGTACATGTCAGGTTCAAGAAGCAGGTGTGGAGATTGTCAATGTGGTTCGGTTATTTTTCAGATATGTCCAACTCTTTGTGGCTCTATTTGGGGCTTTCTTGGCAGAGATACTGAAGTGGCTTGTTATTTCCTTCTCTAGATCATTTTACAGATGAGGAAACGGAGGCAAACCAGGGTTAAGTGACTTGCTCAGAGTCACACAGCTACTAAAGATCTAAGGCCAGATTTGAACTTGGGAAGATGAGTATTTTTTTACTCCAGGCCAGGCATTCTATCCACTACATGACCTAGCTGCTCCTACAAGATAGCCAATACATTATACATTTATAGGCACAATGCTAAGTCCTGAAGATATAAATAAGAAGGAGGCTCTAAATTCAAGGAGCCCATATCCAGCCAAGGAGTATGATATTGGCGGAGTCAAAAGACACAAAAAAACAGCTGGTAGGCAATGAAAAGGTGACAGGAAATTCTGGATTCTCTCAATAAAGGAAGGTTTGGGAAGGAGTTTTTTGTTCCAGAAACCAGTGAAAATTCATGTTCTTACCAAAAATAGGAACTACTTAACCTGACACTCAAAGCTTTCCAGAATATGCTAGTTCCACTTACTAACACTATTTATTAAGTGACGTTCCCAGGGTCACAAGTCATTCAATCAATAAGTATTTATTAAATAGATGTATAACCCAGATTGAATCACTTGTCAACCCTGGGAGGGGAGAGGGAAGAAGGGAGGGAGACAACATGAATCTTATAACTTTGGAAAACGTAGGTGGAAATTTTCAAAATAAAGATAAAAAAAATTTTAAACCAAGTATTTGTTAAGCATCTACTATGGGGCAGGCACTGGGATAGTGGAGATTCAAAGTATGGAAAAGTGCTGGGGATTCAAAGAATGGAGTCATTCCTATCCTCAGGAAGCTTGCATTCTAACAAGGGAATCAATATGTTCATATAAGGAGTAGTCCAAAATTCTTGAAGTTTAAAGGCATTAAAGCTTCATAAAAGTTCTATATTATCTAAATAATATAAAGCTTTGTGTTATTTATATTATCAAAGCTTAATAAAAGCCTCAATTTGGGGGAGGGGGATACTTTAATAAAAGCCCCAAACTACATGAAGGCTATTGGAACACCTTATTTGACTTATTTAGAGAATAAAAAAGGAATAAAATACAAGAGAGGGAAGGAGAGCACTAGCATTTGGGAAAGGGAAGCAGAATCCCAAAATGTTAGATGGTAATGTTTAAGTGGTGTCTTGGAGGAATAGAGGAATGGGAATGTGGGGAGAAGGGAATGTAGATGCAGGAATGGGGACTAGCCAATGGAAAGAGGGAGAGAAGAATTGGAACACTGAGAACCAGAGAGAAATCCAAGATGGCAGGAGAGCAGAGTGTAGGTGGGGGAATGACCCTCAAGATGGGAAGGGCTTTAATAGTCAAAAAGGGAAATTTATATTTGATCTAAAAGCAATAGGAGACCAAAGGAGTTTATGGAAGGGTCATGATTCCATCTGTGCTTCAGGGTAATCACCCAGATAACAGACTGGAGTGGGAGGATAAGAGGGAGACCAATGAGGAAGCCACTGTAATAATCTAAGCAAGAGGCAGTGAAGACTTGAACTAAGGTGGTGGAAATGTGAATAAAGAAAAGCAATCAGATGGGAGAAACAACATGGAGGTAGAAAAGGCAATCTCCCATTGCTTAGATATCTCCATGGAAGATGAGAAAGAATGGGAATGAAGATACCCATTGTAGGAGCCTCCAAGAATGGTGGTGCTTGTGAGAGAAAACAAATAGTTTAGAAAAAATGGGTTTGGGTAGGAAAGCTAATACACCACAAGAGTTCTTCATCAGAGCTCCACAGATCTTCTGCTGTCTCCAAGGCCACCTCTCTATCCACTGGCCCATGCTGCCTCCTGAGTTATTATTGTAAAGTAATGGATATTGGAATCATAGTCTCTTACTAGACTGTAAGCTCCATGAGGGTAAGGACCACGTCTTACATATTTCCCCTAGGGCCTTACTAAGTATTGGAAAATTTTATTTAATGAATTAATTTATAATATTTTTCCATGGTTACAAGATTCATGTTCTTTCCCTGCCCTTCCCCAACCCCCCTAGCTGATGCATAATTCCTGTAGGTTTTACTTGTGTCATTGATCAAAATCTATTTCCATATTATTGATAACTGCACTAGGATGATCTCTTAGAGTCTCCATCCCCAATCATACCCCTCTGAACCCATGTGATCAAGCAGTTGTTTTTCTTCTGTGTTTCTATTCCCACAGTTCTTCCTCTGGATGTATAGTGTTCTTTCTCACCTTACTAAATATTAACACTTCTCAGTGAACTTAAAAAAAAAAAAGAGAAAGAATAATCCAGATAAAATCCAATGATTAAGATTTAGGCAGGGAGGGAGTGGGGGGGGGGGGGGGAGAAAGAGAGACAGACAGACAGACAGATAGACAGACAGAGAGAGACAAAGGGGGGAAGGGGGGGAGAAGAACAATTAATCCAGAACAAATTTAGAGACCCATAACTTTAACATTTTATAATTTAAGGGAAAACTAGCAAAGAATCACTAAGCTGTCAGACACAACTATATTAAGGGCCTTGTTCCACCCAAGGGTGGGTGAATTTCAAAGGGTTTGAAAGTAGTAATTTTTTCATCTGTTTAAAATAGAAACTGCCATGGTAGCTCAACATTACGGTTGCAAAACGTGGTAAATAACCACTAACCAGAAAATGCGGAAGTCAAGGTTTTGAAAGCAAAGTTAACCCAAACGTATTAAATTTACAATTACTAGGATATATGTGGTACATAATCAACTAGGAATCAAAACCCTGCACTGCGTGTGAGTTTACATTATAAAAATGGTTTTCATACTTGTGGCTTTTTTTTTAAAGTACAAATCAAGTCCTAGTAATTCTACCTAACAAGATTAATATAAGCACGACTAAAAATTCAAAAATGAGAAGTATTTTTGCTTCCATTAGCATAATAATACAAATAAACTGTGAGAGCATATTAGAAAAAAAAAACAGATTGGGGAAGCTAGAATTATATTCAAGTTGCAATTGTAACTATGACCTTCAGCTCTCTGGGTCTAATCAATAAATAAGCATTTATTAAGTTTTAACTGTTCTAGGGTCAACTAGGTAGCTCAGCAAACAGAACACTGGGCCTGGAGTCCACAGACACGCACTAGCTGTATGATACTGGGTAAGTCACTAAACCTGTTTGCCTTAATCTACTGGAGTAAGAAATGACAAACCACTCATTATCCTTGTCAAGAAAATCTGTTGGCCAGTGTTATCCACAGGGTCATTAAGAGTTGGACTTAAAAACACTGTTCCTGGCACCATGAATACAAAGGAGGACCAAAAAAACCTGTCCACAAGAAATTTCTATTCTAGTGAGGAAGGGACGTAAAAAGTTTAGTGCTCAGAAGAGGGATGGGAAATTTACTTAAGAAAATTTATTTTCATCATGCCAATTTAATTGTTTTCCTTTGTAATTTTATGTATTTTTTTAAACTTAATTAGAAGGGAGTCTAGAATAGAAACAGAGAATAAAAATGGGCAACTTTGATTATATGAATTTAAAATTTCTGCACAAATAAAACCAATGCAGCTTAAATTAAAAAAAGGAAATGGTAATGGGGGGGACCCTTTGCAGTCAATTTTGCAGGTAAGGGTCTCATTTCCAAGATACACAAAGAAACAATTCAAATTTGTAAGAATAAGTCATCCTTCAATTGATAAATGGTCAAAGAATACAAGAGGCAATTTTCAAAGGAAAAATTAAGCTATCGATAATCATGATTGTGATTAAATACTATTGCATTGTATCAATGAAAATTTGGAAAGAATCATGTGACATAAAGAGTGAAACAAGTAGAACCAAGAGAACATCGTATGCAGCTACAGATTTAATATTTGAAAAGTAACTTGTGAATATTCACCTCCAGAGAATGAATTGAAAAAATGGAAACATAAAAGATATACAAAACTGTTTACCAGATGATGCTTCCTATGATAAGTGGAGGAGAGGGATAGACTGAGAAAAAATTTAAAAACAATAATCACATTTAAAAATGCTACAAATCACTAATACAGAAATGCAAATTAAAGCAACTCTGAGATTCTACCTTATATTCATCAGCTTAGAAAACTGATCAAAAAAGGGGAAAATTACAAATGTGGGGAAGGGCTGCAAACAGGCATATTGATAACATGAAGTCATTAATTCTCAAGTTTGGAACTACACCCCAAAAAGTCACTAGATGACCCATGATTATCACTACTAGATATCAGAAAAAGAGGAAAAGGCCCTACATGCACAAAAAATATGGTTGCTGTTACTGTGGACAATGTCCTCTCAGTTCTGCTTATTTTGCTCCGCATCAGTTGCCACAGATCTTTCCAGCTTTTTCTGAAATCATTCTGCTTATCATTTCTTATAGTAAAAATATGTTGCATCACCAACACATGCCACAATTTGTTCAGCCATTCCCCCATTGATAGACATTCTCTCAATTTCCAATTCTTTGCCACCACAAAAAGAACAGCTATAAATATTTTTGTACAAGTACTTTTCCCCTTTTTTATTATTTTCTCTTTGGGATACAGATCTAGTAGTGTCATTGAAGGTAAAGATTTTTTTAAAAATCTAAATTAATTAGTGGGTTCTCTGTGTGGATGCTTGGGTCTCTCACTCTCTCTTTAGATTCCTATTTGATTTAAGGAAAACTTGGCTACTCTCAGCAATGCAGTGAACTGAGACAATCCTGAAAGACTTAGAGAAGGAACTGTTGGAGTCATCCTTCACATGAGTGTATTTTATGGTTTTATTTTGAGGTTTTGGTTTTGTATGACTTTGCTTTTACAAGATCAATATGGAAGTGTGTTTTGCCTGACAATTAAAAAATGGGGAAAAACAAACAAAAAAACCCTTTACCTTCTGTGTATTGGCTCCAAGACAGAAGGGTGGTAAAGGCTAGGCAATGGGGGTTAAGTGACTTGCCCAGGGTCACTCAGCTAGAAAGTATCTGAGGTCATATTTGAACCAAGAACCTCCTGTTTCTAGCTCTGGCTCTCAATCCACTGAGCTACCCAGCTGCCCAGCTACCCCCTCAGTTTCGGTTTTTAAAAGGCAGAATCAAGAGCAGGTAACAATGAATCTAGATATAAAAGCAAAGCATGGTGTGCTATAAACTAGTGCTAAGAGCACTAAAACTCAGGGATAACAAAAGAAGAGATAAAGCTGTGTGGATAAAAAACGGAGATGGAGAATGGGTAGAATCACAACTTCGGGGTGGACAAAACTTGATAACAAAGATTTTTAATTCACCTTTTCCTTATCTATTTCTGCCAAGGAGGATGGCACGTGGAATGGAAAGAGCAGAACAAATATAACTCATACGAAGTTGATACCCAAGATAAATGAGGAGATAGTAAGAGAGCAGGTCTTACTAAGGCAGGTCAAATCACCTGGCCCAGATGAACTGGTACATCTCTGGAAAATAACTGGGGGTGCTGCGGGAAGTGGGGGCAGGGTATAGAAAAAGAACTGTGGAGCCCTCAGAGAGCAGGAAGGTTACTAGAGAGCCTGAGAAGGAAGAATGCTGACTTGATTAAAAAAAAAAAAAGAATAAATGGAACTTGTAAACCATTGGTCAGAAAGCTTATCTTAAATTTCTGGCAATATTCTAGGACTTGAAAACCAAATTAATTAATTAATTTTTTTTTAAAGTCTAAGACTTCTTTTTAAAGAGATGGTTAATGAACATCCAGAAATAAGTAGCAACCAAGGGAGTTCTGAGGAGAAATGAAACAGCAGCCTAAATCTTGTTACCTCTGGGTTAAAAAGGGAAGGAGAGGGGTAGAGGAGTTAAAGTGAAGCAGCAGGTCTGAGTTCAAATCTGACCTCATATATTTACAAGCTGTGCAACCCTAAGCAAATCACATAACCCCATTCATTTGCCTCAGTTTCTTTACCTATAAAATGAGCTGGAGAAAGAAATGGCACCAGTATCTTTGCCAAGAAAACCCTAACTGGGGTCACAAAGAGTTAGACAAGACTGAAAAAAAAAAGACAATAAAAATTAGGAGAATTGGAAGATAGTTTATCTAGATTTGAGCAAAACATTTGATAAGCTCACAGCAGGCAAATCAAATCAAGGAGCATTTTTATTAGGTACTTACAAAGCCAGCACAGTGCTAAAAAAAGAAAGGCTGGCTCTCCAAGAGTTTCCATTGGTAGAGAGGAAGACAATAAAAGGAAAATGAAAAGGGACCTACCTGGAAGCATGAGGACAAGGTCCAGATGAAGAAGGTCTAGAGAAAGAAGGGTGGCTCGTTTGGACCCTTCCTCATAATGAAGGGTCTGGAAGGAACTCACTAATTGAAGAAGGGAGCCCCAAGGGTGAATGGAGATGGCAGCTAAGGCATAGCAGTATGCTAGTTTTATAGATATGGTGTAGAGAGATGATCTAAATGTTTGTATAAGGAAAAGAATTCAGGAAAAGGCTTTGAGTGACTCAGTGGAAAGAACTTACTGAGTCAATGACAATTTAATGAACCAATAGTTAATTTTATTTTTATTTTGGGTGGGAAATTTTATTTAATTAATTTAGAATGTTTTTCCACGGTTATAGGATTCATGTTCTTTTCCCTCCCCTTTCCCCACACCCCTCCTGTAGCTCAAGTGCAATTCCACTGGGTTTTACGTGTGCCATTGATAAGACCTATTTCCATACTATTGATAGGGTGATCTCAATGACAATTTGGAAGTTTTTTTTTTTTTAAACCCTTACCTTCTGTCTTGGAGTCAATACTGTGTATTGGACTCCAAGGCAGAAGAGTGGTAAGGGCTAGGCAATGGGGGTTAAGTGACTTGCCCAGGGTCACACAGCTGGGAAGTGTCTGAGGCCAGATTTGAACCTAGGACCTCCCATCTCTAGGCTGCCCCCGACAATTTGGAAGTTCTACATTGGGGTAACCCAGGGATCTGTGTTTGGCTTTGGGTTAGTATTTTTTTTTTAATTAAAACCCTTACCTTCCATCTCTCCAAGGCAGAAGAGTGGTAAGGGCTAGGCAATGGGGGTCAAGTGACCTGCCCAGGGTCACACAACTGGGAAGTGTCTGAGGCCAGATTAGTATTTTTTTTTTAATCAGTAACTTTGATGGCATGATGATCCAACATATAATTGACACAAATTTTGGAGGGGCAGTTAACATCCTAGATGAGAGTCTCAGGATCCAAAATTTCTTAAGAGTAGAAAAGTAGGGTGAATCTAGTAAGACGAAAAGTAAGAAGGGGGCAGCAGCTAGTACAGTAGAGAGAGTGCCAGGTGGAATCAGGAGAATCTGGGTTCAGATCTGACCTCAGATACTTCCTAGCTGTCCTGGACAAGTCGCTTAACCTCCACTTGCTAGCCCTTGCCACTCTTCTGTCTTAAAATTAATAACTAAGACAGAAAGGAATGATTTTATATAATTTTTTTAAGTCAGAGGGAACACATTGAGTTAAAATAATTTCACAAATACCACATAAAATGTGTGAGCAAAATCAAGAGTTTTGTTTTTTTTTTAAATAAAATAGACCTAGAGCCGATAGTAGCCCTCATATGAATCAACAGGTTTATGGTAGTCAAAAAAGTTAATACAATTTCGGGCTGTATTAGAAGTCAAAGCTTACAGGAATAAAGTAGGGATAGTTCCTGCTGTACCCTACTCTAGACAGACTATCATATCTAGTTTTAGGAAGAACACTGTTTAGCTGTAGAATATTAGAAGAAAAAAATGGAGATGGCTTATACATATGTTTAAATGTTTTGTGATAGTTGATGGTAGTCACTTAGTATATAATAAAAAATAAATTTTTTAAAAAGGATGAAGATGCCCTTGATTTTCACTTTATGAAGATTCAATGAAAAGATTTGGGAATATTTAGTCTGGCAAAGAGAAATGTAATCGTTGCCTTCAAGTACATGAAGAGCTGTCATATCAAAGATGAAGATTTCTTTTTGCTTCAATTCAAAGGGCAGACCTTAGGAACAAGGTGGTTTACCAGATGGACTGATAGATTTGGGAGTCATAAAGACCTGAATTTAAATCCTGCCTCAGATACTTTCTGTGCAATCACATGTAAATCTATTAATCTCATCTCATAGGTAAAATGAAGAGAATAATAGCACCTATTTCATAGGGTGGTTTCAAGGATCTAATTAAATGTATGTGTAAAAGCACTTTAGAAATCTTAAAGCATCATTTAAATGTTATTTATTAAGTTGCTAAGAGGCAAATTTAGGCTTGAGGTAAGGAAAATGGAGTAGAAAGAACTGCCTAGTATTTTCTCCTTCACTGGTCATCTTCAAAAAAGTAGATGACTGTTTGTCAGATAAGTTTGTCCAGAAAAAAGAAAATTCATTTTCCAGCATTATTGAAATGGAAATAAATATATGAAATTCAACACTAATAGTCAGAACTTTATTAACTAACTTTAAAAATGCTCAGTTAAAAATTAAAATACATTCAATTTCTCAGACTTATTTCTAAACACCACTGCTAAAACTGAAATCTTTTGAGCAAAAAAATTCCTAATTCTAACACTCAAAAACATCATTCCCTTTTGCAATAAAGTAAAAAAAATTTAATCCTGCCTCATTAACAGGAGAACTAAAAATCAAGCTACTTCTTAAATGTCAGAGTTTGAAATTAGAGTTCTGAACATATTCATCTAAATGAAATTATATGAAATTGCCTCTAGCTTCATCAGGGTTCTATCTAAAGAAATGTCTTGTTTCTAAAACACACATGGAAATTAAACCCAGATATGTTAATTTCAAAGTTGAAATTCAAGTCAGAAAATTCTCAATATAGTTTCCATAGCAACATTTACTTAGCTCTCTTGCATACAATGCCACAAATATGAATACATTTTCCATGAATTCAGACCTAAAATGTTTTCCTGACTTGAGTGTGTTTATTCATCGATTTATCAGGGATGAGATATTATGGCATGTTTTTTTTTTCCTCTCTCATGCAACAAAATAATTCTAGAGGTTTTAGAATCTGTGACACCTCCCCATGTCCAATTACTAAATGTCTATATATATCCCTTCAAAGATCAGTTCTAATGTCATCCCTTCTTTGAAGCCTTCCTTGATTTCTGTAGCTAGAAACAATTTTTCCCCACCTGTTTTCCACTTTATACATTCCTTACATGTCTATATCCTAATCTGTACTATATGTCTTGAAGCACATTCAATGAACATTTATTAAATTCCAACTGTGGCACAATGGTTTATCAGACATTAGAGAAAATATTTCATTTAAATAAAATGTGGTTCTGCCTTCCAAAACCTTACTGTGTAGAGAACACCAAGACATCAAAGAGATATCACCATAAAAGAATTTGAAAACAAAATGTTCTATCAAGACTAAGAAAAGTTGTTACATATTGACTATCTTTTCTCTCCACATACCTAGCTCAAGCTCTCATCCTTTCTGACTACTGCAACAACCTTTCTAATTGGTCTGCCTGTATCTAGGTTCTTTCCCAATCTATCTTTTACCTACCATAATTGCCAAATTGATATCACTAAGGCGCAAATCTTGCACTACTCCCATCCACAGAAATCTTCTTTGTGGAATCCGAAGCCTTCACAATCTGCCCTTAGCCTCTTTTCCCAGGGTGATTACAGTTTCCCCATTGCATTCTTATGTTCTAAACCAAATGTCCTAACTGCTGTTCCTCCTACATAATATTACACTTTTTTGCCTCCATGCTTTTCCCTGTTCCTGGAATGATCTCCATCCTCACGTCTGCCTCTTGGAAGTCCAAGCCTCCCGCAAAGCTCAATTCAAATGCCACCAGCTTCAAGAAGCCTTTTCTGATTGCCCAATTTTGGGGGCCCTTTGTACGTCTTATTTTATTTGTTATTCTCTTTTAATTTCTTCCAATTGCAGTGCATTACACATTATAACTGAAGAAATAAAAGCACATATAACATAGCAGAATGTTAACTTCCTTAACTTGTTGAGTAGAATATCAGAGTCTAGATATTTTATTCTGGGTAAAATATATGATTAATTATATCAATATCCAGCTCTTTGGGAATGAGAAGCCTTTCTTACAGTTGTTGGATGGGCTGTAAGCAAACAGGCACACCACTGCTCTCTTGGTAGAGCTATGAACTGGTCCACCTATTATGGAAAGCAGTTTGGACCTATGTTCCCCAAGGTACACTCTTAGATCTAGTGATGCTTCTCCAAGAGACTGGAAAGAGACATATGTACAAGAACATTTATACTAGTTTTTATAGATAGATAGACAAATGGACAGACAGATACAGCAAAGAACTGGAAGTTGGGAATAGCTACACATGTTTTATTTAACTTTTCACAAAATCTCAATATTTATGAGATAAACATAACCAGAAGAAACTGGAATTTAGTCCAATTCTTTGATTCTTTTCTAGAGCCAAGGAGGAATAAACATTGGAGAGAAAGAAACTATCTCACTTCCTGATAAATCCATTGTGTCAAGGAATGAGGTACTCTACTTTCAAAACTGTATTCTAAGGGGCAGCTGGGTTGCTCAGTGGATTGAGAGCCAGGCCTAGAGATGGGAGGTCCTAGGTTCAAATCTGGCCTCAGACACTTCCCAGTTGTGTGACTTGTCACTTGACCCCCATTGCCTAGCCTTTACCACTCTTCTGCCTTGGAGCCAGTATTGACTCCAAGATGGAAGGTAAGGGTTTAAAAAAAGAAAACAAACTGTATTCTAGTCTTAAAATACCAAATAAAATGAGCATTTCCATTCACAAAGTAAAATGAAGAGTGAATTGATGAAATTGTGAATATTTATCACATATAGCTAGTTTTTCCTTTTCTATACACAAAACAATTCCAGCATGTAATTTACAAAACTACCCTGCCTATTTGGAACTATGCCTAAAGGGTGCTAAAAGACTGTCTGCCCTTTGATCCAGCCATAGCACTGCTGGGTTTGTACCCCAAAGAGATAAGGAAAAAGACTTGTACAAGAATATTCATAGCTGCGCTCTTTGTGGTGGCAAAGAATTGGAAAATGAGGGGATGCCTTTCAATTGGGGAATGGCTGAGCAAATTGTGGTATATGTTGGTGATGGAATACTATTGTGCTCAAAGGAATAATAAAGTGGAGGAATTCCATGGAGACTGGAACAACCTCCAGAAAGTGATGCAGAGCGAAAGGAGCAGAACCAGGAAAACATTGTACACAGAGACTGATACACTGTGGTACAATCGAATGTAATGGACTTCTCCATTAGTGTCAATGTAATATCCCTGAACAATCTGCAGGGATCTAGGAGAAAAAACACTATCCACAAGCAGAGGAAACACTGTGGGAGTAAAAACACAAAAGAAAAACAACTGCTTGAATACATGGGTCGAAGGGATATGGTTGGGGATGTAGACTAAGTGAACATCCTAGTGCAAACAACATTATTGAAACAGGTTCTGATCAAGGACACAAGTAAAACCCAATATTGCTCATTGGCTGCAGGAAGGGTGGATGGAGGGGAGGGAGGGAAATAAAGTGATTACTGTAACCAAAATAAACAAACAAACAAACTACCCTGCCAGCCTTTGTTTCCTTATGACCTATAGGTTTTCTTCTATTAATTCTTTTAAAATGTTAAATTACTTCTTTTGTTTCTTTCCTTTTGGCAACCCTATCCCCAATTTTTCTTTAAAAAACTCCTCTCCCTCACCTTAACATTGGAGTGGGAGTAGGGAGAAATAAAACCAAACTCTGGTAACATACAATTAAACAAATTCCCCACATTGATCATTTCAAAAAATTGGTGTCTCATTCTTTGTCTTGTATTCATCACTTCTCTCTTAAGATATGAGTTGCATGTTTCATCATAGGTTCACTTGAGTAGTGAATGGTCACTGTATTGAACACAGACTTAAAAGTCTTTCAGTATTGTTTTCTTCTACAATGTCATAAATTCTTCTAAATTCGTTTTGATCTGTATCAGCTTTTTCAAGTCTTCCCAGGTTTCTCTGAAATCATTTCTACCAGGGCAATAGCAATCAATCCATTCCATGTTCAGCCATTCCCCAACTGTGATTGGGTACCCACTTCATTTCCAATTCTTTGCTATAGAAAACCAGAACTACTATAACATTCTTTCCAATCTCTTGGGCCAAAGGGCATAACTTTGCAGAATAGTTCCAAACTGTTTTCCATAATGATTGGACCAGTTCAAAACTCTACCAAGAGAGCAACAGTGTAACCTGCTTCCCCACGGCTGATCCAGCAACTGTAATTTTCTATTGTTGTCATCTTTGCCAATTTTGCAAAATGTGAGGCAGAACTTCAGAGTGGTTTTACTTTGTACTTCCGCAATTAGAGATTTGGAGCACTTTTTAAAAATATGGCTATTAATAACATGGATTTTTTTTTCCCCTTTGAGAAATGCCTGTTTGTATCCTTTGATCATTTGTTGAGGAACTGCTAATTTTTATATATTTTAAACTAATTCTTATATATCTCAGCTATCAGACTTTTGAGAGGCAGTGTGGTAAAGAGGAAACAGAAAGCCACCAAAGCCAGGAAATGTAGGTTCTCCTCTGATCTCTGACAAATACTGGCTAACTGTAAGTCACCCTCCTCCTCCCTTCCTCTCTCAAGTCAGGGAAACTCTCTAAGACTATCAACTGTAAAAGTGCAATTTGCATAGATGAAGAGGGATTCCCCACTTGGGAGTTCCCTGATTCTACAAAATTACAAATCTCATCCTTAACCCCATCAATACTTTTATCAGATAAGTTACAGCAAAAGATTTAATTTTCTTTTCCAAACTCTTATAATTTCCCTCTATGGGCAATTTTGAAAAGCCAATCCCTAGCAACTAAACTGTCATCAATAATCCAGTGGAATATTAAATTCCTTTGGGACAGAAACTACTCTTTTCCTCCCTTGTGTCCCCACTGCATGGCACTGCATGATAAGATATGTATAACCCAGACCAAATTCCTTGTCAATTCCAGGAAGAGGGCAGGAAGAAGTGAGGGAGACAACATGAATCATATAACTTTGGAAAACCTTTTTGGAAATTTGTTATTAAAATAAAACAAAGGAAAAGAATTTAAAAATAATAAAAATAAATACTTACCACAGCACCAAGCCTATAGGAGGGGTTTAATAAATGTTTGTTCTCTCCTCCACTACCTCCAATGCCACCCTCCCCCAAAAAAGCTACCTGTAAAGCAGAGTGTCCTACAAAGTTTAAATCATAAAGTTAATTTCTGATTAATTTGTTATATGTCCCACAGGTACCAGTAGTTTATTTTGGGCATTACAGAAAAAAAATCCACTGCATAAACATTCAGCAGTTTCAAATTGAGAATAATAGATTGCTCTCAATTTTACAGCTGTCTCTAGTTGCTGTTAGCTAGGTATCCACCTGTGAAAACTAGCTCATTCAGGGAGCCACCCTGAACAGCTGTCTAGAAAGCTAATTTGGGAACTCCCACTGAAAATGGCAAACCCCCTCCAGAAAAAAAAAATAAACAAAAATTAATAGTCTTAAAGAGAAGGAAACCTAAAGATCAAATATCTCTTTGCAGCTTTAAAAGATTGCCTTTAAGAACCCAGGCATATCACCCACCCTCTGAGTCATCACTATCACAAATAACAGATAAGAGTAAGGTCTTTCCCCTAGTTAACTGGAGCTTCTTAGAATTAGAGGCTTCATGGGTGTGTCCCTTTTATTCTTGCAGATGGCTTATTCTACTCATAACTTCTTTCTTTAAGGGCTTCACCAGATTTAGAACAACAGAAACATTTTATTTGGTTACAAGTACCCACTTCTTAGAATGATACATTTAAACAAAACATCCTCATTTCCATCAAGTTAAACTTAATAGCTAGTGACAGCAGCTATCAAGCACCCAAAATGACCAGACTCCTATCTTGTTAATAATATCAGTTAACAGGACAGCTGTGTGGCTCAGTGGATAAAAGATCCAGGGTCTGAAGATGGGGAGGTCCTGAGTTCAAATTTGACCTCAGATTTACCCTGGGCAGTCACTTAACCCCAATTGCCTAGTCCTACTGCTCACTCTGCCAGTCATCTATCTAACTCTAGTGGCAAGACAAAAGTCAGGATGACGGGTGACATCCTAAGGATGTCCCTACCTACTTATTTACATGTATACTCCTCCTCAGAATGTGAGCTCCTTGAAGGTGGGCTCTGGTTTTGCCTTCTTTATATCCCCAGCTCTTAGCACAGTGCCTGGTACATAATAAGGAGCTTAATCCCTGTGGATGAACTGTTGAGAAGCTTTAAAAAATCATGGAGAAAAAAGGAGACTAGCCACAGGACCAGAGATGAGAAAATGCCCTTATTTTCCAAAAGAGGGCAAATTATTTAAATCAGAAATCAGTGCTCTTAATTTAGATTCTTGTCAAAATCCATCAACAAAACACTACTTTGTAAGCACTTAAAGTTAAGTGTCGTCACTACCAGACAGATGGATGCATCAAACATAGGTCATGTTAGCTTCATCACGTTTACATTTTCTTTTTGTAAATAAGATTGCTGGTCTGGTACAGACTAAAATATATGTTTCACATGTAAAACTCAGTGGAACTGCTTATTGGTTACAGTGGAAGGGGAGGGGAGAAAGGAAAGGAAAGAGCATGAATCATGTAACCATGGGAAAATATTCTAAATTAATTAACTGAAAATTTTCAATTAAAAAAATAAATAAAATATATGTGTTTCAACTAAACATGACCAAGTCATCTTAGTATCTGCATGGATGGAATGATAGGGATTGAATAACAGTATTCTATGGTGGATTAATAATGAATTGAACAAGCAGACCCAAAAAATGGTGCCAGTGTCAGTCTTCAGGGAAGTCTCCAATCAAATGCCCCAACACTTAATTAAAAGAGTGGCTTAGAGATGGCTCAGTGGATAGAAAGGTAGAACTGGAGAGATGGGAGGTCCTGGGTTCAAATCTAAGCTCAGACACATCCTAGCTGGGTGATCCTGGACAAGTCACTTAACCACAAATACCTAGCCCTTACTACTCTTCTGCGTCAGAACTAATATTGAATATTGATTCTAAGACATAAGGTAAGGGTTTAAGGGGGGGGAAATCAACAAAAAACTAAAACCAAAGATAGCATGAAAATAAAATCTGCAATTCTATCAAATGTATGGATAAGGGAAGATATGACCAAACAAGAGATAGAAAAGATTATAGAAGTAAAATAGTTTTTATTACATGAAATTAAAACTTTGCCAAACAAAACCAATGTAGCCAAATTAGAAGGAAAACAAGAAATGGGGACAAAAATGTTTACAATTTTCTCTGATAAAGGTTCCAAATACATAGGAAAATAGGCCAAATTTATAAAAATAAGAGCCCCCACTTTTTAAGTGGTCAAGGGATATGAAAAGTTTTCTGAAGAAAAAAAATCATAGCTATCAACAGTCACATAAAAAAATGCTCTAAATTACAGATTAGAAAAATACAAATTAAAACAACCCTGAGATACCACTTCATATCTATCAGATTGACCTAACATGACAGAAAGGGGAAATGGCAAATGCTAGAGCATATGTGGAAAAACTGGGATAATGCTTTTGGTGGAATTGTGAAGTGCCCCAACCATTCTCAAAAACAATTTGAAATTACAACCAAAGGGCTATAAAACTGTGCTTTGACCCAGCAATACCACGTCTATAATTCAAAGAGATTTAAAAAAAAAAGGAAAATATTCTTTTTGTACAAAAATATTTATTGCTGGTTGTGTGTGTGGTAGCAAAGAATTAGAAACTGAAGGGATGCCCATCAATTGGGGAATGGCTAAACAAGTTGAGGCAAATGATCATGATGGATTACTACTGTGCTATAAGAAATTATGAGGGGGATGGTTTTAGAAAAATCTGGAAAAACTTGTATAAACTCATGCAAAGTAAAGCGAGAATAACCAGAAGAGCATCATCCACAATAATGCCAACCTGAAAAGAAGATCAGCTATCAAAAATTTAGCTACTCTGATCAAGACAATGATCCAATTCCAAATAAACAATTATGAAAAATGCTATCTGCCTCCAGAAATAGAATTGATGAAGAACTCAGGGCAGACTGAAGCATACTTTTTCAAACTTTATTTTTATTATTTTGCTTGTTTTCTTTTGCAACATGGCTAATATGGAAATGTTTTATATGACTTCACATGTATAACTGTAAACCAAAGTATTTACAAGGAGAGGAGAAGAAAGAAGATAATTTGGAACTCAAAAAAGTTTTATAAATAATTGTTCCTTGTTTTTACATGTAATTGGGAAATATTTAATGAAAGAAAATAATTTTTAAACAACAATCAAATGGAAGGGGAAGCTAGGTGACACAGGATAAAGGGTGAGACCTGGAATTTGGAGAAGGTGGGTTCAAATCTGACCTCTGATGTGTCCTAGCTGTTGTGACCCCTGGCAAGTCATTTAACCCCATTTGCCTAACCCCTGCCGTTTGATCTTAAAGTTGTTACTAGAACAGAAGGTAAAAACTTAAAAAAAAAATCAAGTGGGAAGAAGCAAAGCTAAGAAGTGAGGGGTGGATTGACAGGCATAGTTAACTTGCTGGATAATAGTGACTTTTAGACCAAATCCATGATTTTCACTGGCATAGGTGACTATTTCTCAACCAAAATAATCTAAGCAAATCATCTGGGGCTGCCTGTTATCCAGTCTCAAAGACAAGGGCTGAACGGAGAATAGGAAGTAAAGGATTAATTTCTTGTTGCTCTTATTTGCAGGTGTCATGTTTCTATCCATCAAAGAACCCTCCTTTTATGTGGTTTTGCCCCAGAAACGTTGTTTTGAAGAATACTAAACCTACTATTTATTGTGGGCAGCATTAAAGTGTTAAGTATGTTACAGAAATGAAACACTTTGGAAAGGAAGGCACATGAGTGAACTGCTGATGACATTACAATTTGGTCCAATTATTCCGGAAACCAATTTGGATTTATGTTAAGAAAAAGTGTCTACAGTGTCCACAACCTTTGACCTGGAGATCCCACTGCTAAGCATGTACCTCAAGGAAGTCAATAACGGAAAGGTCTCAGATACAAAAATATGTAGAGCAGCATTTGTTTGTGGGAGCAAAGAAAGATAGACAGTAGATAGTCATTGAATGGGGCATGGCAAAATGAGTTGTGGGGCATGAATGGGATAGATGATGTCATGCCCTTTGTGGGTTAGGCATTTCAGTCCCATCTGACTCTTTGCAATCCCATTTGGGGTTTTCTTGGCAAAGATACTGGAGTGGTTTGCCATTTCCTTTTCCAGCTCATTTTATAGAGGAGGAAACTGAGGCAAACAGAGTGAAATGACTTGCCTAAGATTATAAGGCTGCTAAGTAACTGAGGCAAGTCTTCCTGACTCTGGAGTGGTTGGCCATTTCCTTTTCCAGCTCATTTTACAGAGGAGGAAACTGAGGCAAAGAGTGAAATGACTTGCCTAAGATTACAAGGCTGGTAAGTAACTGAGGCAAGTCTTCCTGACTCTGGAGTGGTTTGCCATTTCCTTTTCCAGCTCATTTTACAGAGGAGGAAACTGAGGCAAAGAGTGAAATGACTTGCCTAAGATTACAAGGCTGGTAAGTAACTGAGGCAAGTCTTCCTGACTCTGGAGTGGTTTGCCATTTCCTTTTCCAGCTCATTTTACAGAGGAGGAAACTGAGGCAAACAGAGTGAAATGACTTGCCTAAGATTACAAGGCTGGTAAATAACTGAGGCAAGTCTTCCTGACTCCAGGTCCAATGCTCTATCTGCTGTGCCCCTTAGCTATCCATGAGTGCCCTACTGTAGGAGGAATTCTAGGAAGACTTACTCTATATTTTAGTTTAGGTTGACTGATGTACATAGAACCAGGAAAATAATAAATCACAAGATATGTAGGAAAAATAAGAAAACAAAATAATGTTGCATAATGATGGTGATCAAGTTTCTCCCTTGAAAAAAAGGGGGAAAGTAGAGATGGATTCTGGGTTGGAAAGCAGGTTCAAACCCTGCCTATTCCATGAGCAACCAATGTGATTTTGGGCAAGCAAAATGACCTCTTTGGGTCTAAGTTTCCTAAGTGTCCATTGACCTTCCACCTTAAAACCTAGGATTCTATAAAAGAAAGAGAAAAACTCTCCCAGTGCAAATTGCACCTTTCTTTAAATCTTTACAATAGTATTGCTACATTTTTATATTGTTTTCCTATTATCTCCTTCCATCTCTTCAAATGATTATCATGAGTTCCTTATAATAAAAAGGAAAAAAAGGCAGTTCACCAAAACTATAATGAAAAGAAAAAGACAGTTCACCAAAAACCTACCAATGCAAATTGGCCCCTTTCTTTAAATCTTTCTTTAAAATAGGATTGCTATATTTTTATATTGTTTTCCTATTATCTCCTTCCATCTCCTCAAATGATTATCATGAATCCCTTATAATAAAAAGGAAAAAAAGACCACCCAACCTAATCAACCCATAAACCAAGATCAACGTAACATGCAGTGTTTCACAGTCTCCCAAATCTGCAACACAGTTATATCTTAGAATATCATCTGTTATAAACTTACAGTATTATATAAGTTTATGTATTATAAAATCGAGAACAAGAGAGATCCAGAATCCCCCAACATGGTCTGGGTTAAAGGCAGTAGAAAGGCAAGGAATAAAAATGAGAATGAGCTTCCTGACAGAGGTTGGCGCTCTCTGCATGAGACCAGGTCTCCAACTCCTATAAACACAAATCTCTGCTACTGCATATCAACACAGAAAACCACAA